>NC_040909.2:52540630-52845588 GCF_004126475.2 Phyllostomus discolor | reverse complement strand
ATTAACTAGAAAGGGGCAGCTTCCCAGACACACCAGGGGACAATTACATCCTTAATCCAGAGTAGGCAGGAAAGACCAACAGGTTTTCTAGTCTCCCTTGGGAACAACTGGGGAGAGAGAAAACAGTGAGGGGGGAGTTCCACTCCTGAGGCACGTGCAGTAGAAGCCAAAATGGTGACCATAAAGGAGGGAAGTCTAGCTTGGGAAAAAGATCAGGCAGGATAAGGGCAGGAACTTCAGAAGATCCAGGAGAGGGATTGAGTACAGGGAGGCACCAGCACATGCCTGCAAAGAATTAGGCAGAAGATGGTTACTTTAAGAGAAAGTCTACCCCTTCCCTATCCAAGGAAATATAATCAAAGCCTAATAAAGGCCTGAGGCACTTTCTCTCTATACAGCAGGTGCACAGGCTCGAAGCACAGAGCCAAAAGTGGGCCAGATGGGAGCAGAGACTATGCTGGATGGACTACTAGAACCCTGGATGCCCAGCTAATGGCATAGCAACTCTGGATCCTGGCCCTAGTCCTGGGCTTGGTGCAGCAAAATGGAGCTGAGCCACCTGATTATGGATGAGACATTGGGCACCTGGGAGCAGTCCTTTGTATTTGCTCCAATAAATCATGCCAGTAAGCCTCAAGTCTAACTATGCATGGGTCTCCAAAATGCATTTCCCCTGACTCCATAAAAGAATCCTGTTTCCACCAGCAACACAGGAGATGTCATTCTGCCTGGGTTGCTAAGCTGGCAGGTCACAGCCTGGAGCTACAGTGGCCACTCCACACTGTCAGGGAAGAACCTGCTGGGAATAAAGCTAACACAGAGAAAACAGCCCAGATATGGAGGATAACTCTGACACCATCTCTTGAGCACCTGGATTAACATGTGCCTGAAGCTAGCACTACCCTGGGATTTAGTTACAGGAATTAATAATTTTTTTTTGCTTAAGCAAGTAGTATTTGTGGTTCTGAATCTGCAACAAAAGGAACCCTGACTAGATAACTTAGCCCCTCTATGCTTCATTTTCTTTACCTAGAAAATGGGAGTGATTTGCTGCCTTTTGGGGATATTGATTTCAAGATGTTTATTAACAAACAAAAGACTTGGAAAGAACCTTTGACCATCTACTCCTTCCTGGTCAAGAGATTCAGTCAGAGAAAGCTGCTTCAGGAAGGTGATCTTAAGATGTTCACCTTAGCCTAATTTGAATTAAGTATGGTGAACAAGAGGGCTTCAGGCAGGTACCTGTTAGCTGGCTACACTCTGTCCCATTGTTTGAGTTGCACAGCAAGATTTTTTCCACCACATGTGTTCTGATCTTCCTCAATTACCCATGAATTGCCCATTCTCATGGTTGAAATCTCATGCCTGTTCTTCTCCTTTTCTTTTCTGCACAAAATGTCTTTTTACCCAATGTTGCCTCAATGTCTTTGGAACGTTTAAGTCTAGGTGAACTCCCATGCACATATATTAAAATTTTTATTTTCTCCTCTTAAGTTGCCCCTGTGAATTTGGTTATTAGCCCAGTCAGAAGAACTTAGGATGTGAAAGGAAGAATATTAATATGTTTTTAGCCTCCACAATTATAATACTCAGAGAGTGATTGTAAGGATCAAATGAGGTAATGAGTACAAAAGCACCTGGAAAATTGGTTTAAAAAAAATGCTAGCCCTGGCTGGCATAGCTCAGTGGATTGAGCATGGGCTGCAAACCAAAGTGTCGCAGGTTTGATTCCCAGTCAGGGTACATGCCTGGGTTGCAGGCCATGACCCCCAGCAACCGCACATTGATGTTTCTCTCTCTCTCTCTCTTTCTCCCTCCTTTCCCTCTCTAAAAATGGTAAATAAAAAATGCTTAAAATGCTTGTGTTGCCCTTAATTATAACTGCCCCCGCCCAAAAAGAGGACATTAAGAGGGAACAATAGGTACAAAAGAAAAACCTTGCCTCTCCCTTTTCTGTCATGAAGAGATTCTGGGTAAGTCTAATAATGGCAGAATATATGAATTCTGAATTAGAAGAGTCATATATTCATAAATTCCTTTTCTAATCCAGATCTGAAACCCTAAAAGTTCAGTGGATCATGTGGAGGGAAGATGATATTAAGCTCCAGGCTACATAATGAATCACTGATGAAAGAAGCAGTGGCCAGCTCACTGAAGAGATTTCCTCATCCCACTGGCATGTTGAAGATACTGAAATACAGTTTTGGCAACCGTGAAGGAATTACAGCAGGACAGGGTTTATTTAGATCACTAGAAGTGTGGCATGGCACTTATCAGACAATAAATGTGTGTGCTAAAACTTGTCATCAAATGATCAAAACATAAGGTTTTCTTTTAAACTTGGATGATACATCTAGAACAACTAGAGGAATAAAACCACTGTGCCCAGGTCCTATGTCTAATTCTTCAGGAGCCTGCTGAGTATAACTCCCTCCCCAAGCTTAGTAGAAAGGTGAGAATTACTTCCACACTTCCTAGGGAAAAGCCTGGTCACTCTACTGAGGCAGCCATTCCTTAGGGGATTCTAAAGACAGGATTGGACTCCAGATTCTATATGTTGACAAGAAGTTATGATAAAGATGGTTTTTAGAGGATCTACTCAGGAAGACCTTGTGTCAAACTTGGCCAAGATGAGAACACACTTTTTCTTTTAAAAATAGAAATAGTCTTTTTTGTTCTGATTTTAAAAGTAGCATGTGCTTGTTAAAAAAAATTAAAAATGTACAGAATAAAAAGTATGTATATGTATCTACATATATTTATATCTAAATCTATAACTATGGATAATGAAAGTTATGTTTTAACTGAAGTAGTATCATATTCAAATACAGTTTACAATCTGCCTATGTCACCTAACAGTATAGCATGAACTTTTGTCAATGTCAGTAAATATAAACCAACATCTTGTTTTTTCATATCTCATAATGTATGATAGTCCATGTGGACAGATACTTAAAAGTTTTCTCTCAAAATTTTTAATTTTTTAAACAATGGGTCAGTTGTATATATATGGTTAAATATTTGAGATAAAGATTTATTTAAGAGACATTCCTAAAAGAGTTATCACCTCATCCCATTGCATTCAAAATCAAGGCATTGGCTAAATCATCCCCACTAGGGTTGTGCCAGTTTTATTCCCATTGACATTACTGGGAAGGGTGTGTTTTTCTATATCCTGAATAATACTTGATATTGTCATTCTTTTAAATATTTTTTTCACCTCTTGATTTTGAGCATTATCAGAGGGGTAACCACATATGAGTAGCTGAGAATTGATGTTGGTTCTGACAAGATGGTGGGATGGACTATATTTTTAAATAGAACCCACAGGATTTGCTGATCCATCAGATGTAGAGAGTAAGAGAAAGAGAGGTGTTTCAGATGATCCTAAGACCAATCTAAGTTGATTTGAAACTCATCCATGCTAAGGGTAAGTTCCATCCAAGATGCTCTTCTTTCTTCATACAAGAGCCCATGGTAGGGGCTAGAGAGATAAGTAAGATCAGTCACAAGCATTTGAGTAAATATCAGCACAAAGCTGCAGATAAAGAAAAACAGCATCTGGGAAAAAGAAACCAAAACTGGTTAAGTCACTGAGAAGTACTTCAGAGACCAGGCATGTTGGTCCCTAAATATTCATGGCCCACAAAAGTCACTGGGCACTTTCATAATCTTAGCAATATTGACATTTGGCCCTGGTAATTCTTAGTTTGGGGGATATATCCTATGTATTTTGGATATTTATCAGCATCCCTGCTTTCTACCAATTAGATACCAGTAGAACCACCTGACCCCATTTGGAGCTGTGACAACTAAAAACGTCTTCCAATCTTGCCAAATGTCTCCAGGAGAGAAAATTATCTTTGTTAAGAACTACTGCTTTATGTGGGATCACTCATAGTGCCAAAATCCCATGCACTGGGGTCAATACACTACACCCAAGTGTCTCATGCAGCTGCTTCACATGTGGGCAGAGCCTCTGTTTTGTGCAGCCAAGCCCCTTTCAATGACCCTTCCACAGGCGAATTTCACTGGTCCATCCAGCTGGATCCCAGAGCATTTGACATGTCCAACCCTACGTTGCTTCCAGTACATCTGTGTCTGCCCAGCTGCTGCTTCCTAGCTATTTGCCCACAAACCACTAGGTGCTTTCCTTATCATCTGCCTTGGTTAATGCATCATTTGGATCTCAGCTCAATTACACTACTTGGGGAGCTTTTTGTGACCCCCATGATTGGACTAGATGCCTCCTTGAAACTTCAATTCTATCTTGTCTTCCTTTGCTATTAATGCATTTTTGTTTGCAATTTTATGTGTATTTGAGAATTATTTGATTGTCAGCTCCCTCCCAGGAATGTGACCTCCATGAAGATGGAGCTCTGCCTGCTTTTGCACACAATTAAACCCCAGTCACTAGCACAGTACTCAACATGTAATAGACTCCAATTTTGTTGAATGAATAAATAATTAGATTAATCAGGGTAATGCTTGTGAGGCACCCTACAAAATGTTCCCATAAACACTCAATAAATGGTTGTTGTGATATCACTTTACTATTATTATTATTTATAGAGGACACAGGGAGACACATGCTCAGGGACAATAAATTCATGTGCACTGATTAATTTCCTTCCTTGTCTATTTCTCCTATTTCTTCTTTATACTTTTTCTTTTTGTCTACAGTAGCTTCAAGGTATGCAAAATGAGCTTCTCTGTATTTAAAATTTTATAAGTGAATAAGTCTAAAATTCTTATAGAAACTCAAGGAACTATTAAATACAATGAGACATTGTCATAGATTTCATCAGGTGCAATTGAGATAGTTGCAGACCCACCAGGGTTAAGTTCCAAGGGGCAGATCTACACAGGACAGTCTGTGCCACAAACCAGACTTAATCTCCCAGGCTTTTCCCCAAAGGGCTGTTTGTGGACTGAAATTAAGGCCAAGATGGATGTTGCAGAGCTGAGCAGGGCAGAGAAGGCACCCTACTAGAGCCTAGGTCTCCTTTTCAGAAACAGTTACATGTCATAGGCAATTGGATTGGGTGTTCAGAACTGGAAGTACAATTCAATTGTCTGAGAAAACAGAACCCAATTGAGTTTTCTCTTGGCTCCAAGAGAAGCTTCATCATCCCATGAGGAGTGACCCAGAACCCCTACTTTATCTTTGGACCTTTGGAGCAACCGTTTGCTCTGGGACACTTGCTATCTGAGACAAGCAAACATGCATCATTTTACTTTCCAGTGCTTGAGATGTTACCATCAATTTTATGAGGTGCAATGAGCAGTACATCTCACATAGACAATAACAAACAGCAGAATCAGTCCATCCCTAACTCAGAGTCTGGAGGATTTGGCATGACTCTGCCAATGGTTGATCACCAGATGGGAGACAATTTGCCATGTAAAAGCTAAGCCTCCAAACCTTAGAATGTATAAAACCTCTGGGACATCCAGAAACTTTTCCCTTCCTTCCATCTGGAAACACCTGTAATCTCAAGAAGGACTGTCATGACCAGAAAGTAAGATAGTAAACACTCTTCTTTTTTGTACCTACATTCAGTGTAAGCAATGTGGACAGGACAGATTAGTCTTCCCTAAACATGCACATTCGCATGCAGAAGGTTGCCATTGACTTGACAACTAGACCTGAAACACAGACTAATTGTCTTCAATCTATTGTTTTAGCATCAGGACTCCCCCCTTTCACATTCATGCTGGAACTCATTGTTGTGTTTAATGTAAACATTGAGCTGCCCTGATTGAAAAAGAAAAAGATACATTTTTGACCCCCTCCCTCATTCCTTATATCAACTCTTCTTTGGAACATGAAAGGGTCCTTGAAGGTAAGTTTGAAAACCATTGCACTATTCAAGAATCCATATGTCTATGCAACCAAAGACCTGGGGAACTCAGTTTTGGTCTCATCAGAGAATGTGAGTCCTCAGGCCCTATCCTTATACAGGTCTACTGGGCCTTTTATGAATCATGACATGGGCTTGTGGTTCTCCTCACCTCATGGATGAGGGCACCAGCTGAAAAATGGTAGGGGCTCAATCCCCACCCTCGTTCCCCAAGCCATACATCTTGGCACAGGGTTTCCTGCATCTACAGGTACAGACACATTTTCCTAATTTGCACAAAGGTACACAGCAATAGCTCCAAATGTTGTACTGGGCATTTTTTTTTGCTATATTCTAGAAAATTCCCCTTGATTAATAACGAGAAAGTGCAAACACAGCAAAAGGAAGTGACGAGGGCTGTGCTTGCAACTGGACAAGCTCTGCTCACCCAGCTGACCTCCTCATCTCTCTGACCTTGCTCTCTGGAGAGGGCAGAGTGCTGCTCACTCACCAGGCAGGGCAGGTCCCTCAACTCTGCTTAAGGGAATTAACGGGCAGAGATATAAAACTGACTTACAGTATTTTAATTATTCTTTAATTATGTTCCACGTCATTACCTCAGCAAGGACTCTTCCAGGGCCTGTATCACTATCAAGGGGAAGGTTAGAGGGGAATGATAGAATTTCTCCCTGATTCTGTCCACAGCTGCATTCCAGTTTTGCAAAGTTTCTCATCAGTCCAGTCCGGCATGAAAAAGTAGGAGAATGCCCTTCTTTCCTCAAAGCCCAGTGGAGGCAGGAAGATAAAGGAGACTTTGAAACTGATAATTGAAAGAAAAATTCTATCCAAGCCTTTCATGTTCTCCTGGACTCAAGCTCTTTTTCTCTCCTCCAGCATGTTACAGCTGCTATGGGATGTTGGGAGAGAATGCCTATCAGAGGTGCTTTCATGCCAAACAGCAGCCAAAGACAGTGGCTTAGCCAGGAAGGCAAGCTTCTTTCTCAGGGATGGTCTAAATATACCAGAACCATGGAGGAATAGCGCCCAGGTGTAGCCCACTGAAAAAACAGAGGGTAGCACCTTCTGAAGTTTAACCTTAGAGTCTAGGTAAATGAAAGTGGAAGGGTTTTAGAACTCATCTATCATGTCTATGAAACATCTTATCTAGCCTCTGCTTAGGGGTGGGAAAGAGCTTATAACACGACAAGCTAGCCCATCCCTTAGCTCAGACACCCATGTTTTATGGCAGGCTCTTTTAATTTCCTCCTAACAATCCACTCATTAAACAGTTGCTTCAGAAGTGGGTTCGAATCCTAGCTCTGCCTCTTGCTAGCTGCATGATCATGAGCAAGTAGGTTTATTTCTCTGAACCTCAGTTTCCTTATCTGTAAAATGAGAGTTAATAATAGTACTTATCTCTTATGGAGTTAATGTATTTCAAGATCTTGACACAGGGCTTTGTAACATTAAATATGCTTTATTCTATACCAGTTGTGGATGCAGCATACTACAATGCCTTCTAGAAAAGAAGATCTTTAAGGTCCCCATGGACTATATCTGTACAGTTGTTCATTTAAGTCTGTATTCCAGAGCATAATGTGAACCATAGCACACAATAGGTTCTCAATAAATATTTGCTGAAAAAGTGAATAAACAAATATGGGAGATATAGTAAAGTAGGTAAATGCAACAGAGGAAGCCCAGGATACTGTGAAAGCAGAAAGGAGAGGGAGACCCACTTCTGAGAAACCATCCCTAATTTAGGGCTGAAATAAATCATTGGTCGTGTGTAAGCCAAGCTTTCTCAGAGCATTCTCTCAAGTCTCTCCTGACAGGATGCAGTTTTCTTCTTCCCACTTCCTTGCCCACCTGCATCACTCTCCTCCCATCTGCCAAGGACAGCAGTGTCCTTATAACTATATGACTCAGAATTGGATACAATAGCCCCACTGCAGCCTGAGCAGCCCTGACTGCAGCAGACTCATTGACTGAGACCAGTGAAGCCAACCTCCCACAGGTTTTCAGCAGCAGCCCTGTTCTCGGAGTCCATGCATGACACCCCCTCTTCCACACTTGGCTGATATGTTTATGTGCAACCTGCAATACACTTATTTAAATTAAATCGAATTAGCTTCATTTTCTTTGGTGATGTTGAGGACCACAGACAGGATAACTGGGGTTCCTCTGGTATGTCACAAAACCAGGGATGAGATGGCTGACAAAGCTGAGAGGAGACTCACCCTGGGCACTGCATTTTGGTTCAGATACAGATCTTGGGACAGTTCAGGGGCTGCATGGGTCAGAGAGATGTCTTTCACCTTATGTGGGCTGGATCCGCCCATGTCATCTGAAATGATTTTAGGTGGGGCTCAGGTGACAGTTCTAAAATGCTCACAGTTAAGTCTCTCTTTCCATATTTCTGAGATAAACTATAACCAGGTTTCAAACCTATGTTTTCATGGATGTCATGGCTATTTACACAAATTAAAGGTCAGAGATGAGTCTATTGAAAGTGTATGAGGAAATGGATGCACAGGTGGTACACAGATAATGCAAACCCTGTGGCTGGTCCGGGAGGCAGGCAAGGCACTCTACCCAGGGCCTGGGAGACCCTGGCCTCCCCCAAGCCATGACTGTGGCTGCACCCAGCCTGGGTCCCCTTGTCTGTGAGATGAGGGAGAATCATTTCCATTCGGCCAGCAGATCATGGGTAAGAATAAAGTAAGATGATAAAAGTGCCTCCCACTTACTAATTTGATTTACTGAATTCTAGCATGGGGTCAAATTCTTCACAGACTTTTTTCCACCCTTCCAGCAATCTAATGTCATAGGTGCTATTAATATCCACAGTCTACAGAAAAGCAAACTGAGACTTAGGAAGATCTGAGGCAACAAAATCACCCAGGTTATAAGAGATAGAACCAGACTCTAAGCCTGGGTCTCCCAAAGGCCAAAATCCATGCTTTTCACCACCCCCATGGTGTTATGAGTGTGAGTGCTGCAGCTACAGAGCCTGGTCAAAAGAACCAAGAAGAAGAGCATAGGCAATGCAGAATGAGAGCTACATGAGGGCATGACTTGTCCACTATGTTCATCATTGTGTCCCCAGTACACCTGGGATAAGTTCCTAACACATCATGGATGCTCACTAAATATATGTGTGTGTGTGTGTGTGTGTGTGTGTGAGGAGGAGGGGAAGAGAAAGGAGGAAGAAGAAAGGGAGAGGAGGGGAGGAGGAAGGGCAGGGAAGGTCAAAAAGGGGAAAAAAAGAAAGGAGAAAGGAAGGAAGAGAAGGAAGAAGAGATGTGCAGAGGGAGAGAGGGAGAGGAGAAATCAGTCTTTGGGAAGATGAAAGTTACTGTGTTCTGGTTATGAAAACAAGAGGTCAGGAGAACTAGACTCATTACTTGGTGGTCAGGAGCTGGAGTAAGTACAGCTGCAGTCACTGCTGGGAAAGGGACAAGGAGATGGCCAGCTTAACCACTGACAGGCTGGTTTATCGCATGCATGGTCTCATTCTGTGCCAGAGAAGGCAAGTTGTCAGGATGTCCCCTGGAGGAGTGAGAAGAGCGGATGCAAACAGTCCACTTACACTAAGAGGACATCTTCACAAACATCAATAATAATGCATATTTTAAAACCTATTTTTGAAAACTATTTTCACACCAGCATAATATACATCAATACATGAATTAGCTTCTAGTATTATAGAATCAAAATTTGGGGAGAATCACTGCAAAATAATCTTGTTCTAAGCAAGAACCAAAAAAGAAATACATAAATACCAAAATTAAGAATTTTCATATGGAAAAATATACCATAAAGTTAAAAAATAACAGACTTGGAAAAATGTGTGCAAGATATTTGAAAGACAAAGAGCAGCATTAATATTCAAATATGCACAGTGCTCCTGTGTCAATAGGGATAAATGAGAAATATGTGAAGAGAATATGAACAGACATTTCACAGAAAAACACAAAGACCAATAAATATTTGAGGATATCCCAAGCATTCCAGAAGTTGGAGAACTGTAAATTAAAATAATAAGATTAGCAGAAACATTTTTTAAAAATTGATAATAGCCATTTGGTGGTTATGTGGAGAAATGGGTCCTTTAATATACTGTTGTTGGTGAGAGTATAAATGGGTGAAGCTTTTGTACAAGTTAATTCAGCAATAATCATCAAAATTAAAAAATGGATAGACCTTTAGACTCAGCAGTCCCATTTCTTGGACTCTCTCTCTCTAAAAATATGTCTTCACATGAAACTGGGATTCCCAGGGGTACTCAGAGAAATGTTATAGTGGAAAACTGGAAGCAACGTAAATACTCATCATTTAGAAAAATGTTTAAACAAATTATGTTATGTTAATTCTATGGACTCTGTTCAAAAGATTTGAATAAATCTATGTATACTGACAAAGATCTCAAAGACATGTGGTGGAAAAAAACAAGTAACACACTAACGCATACAATACAATGCCATTATACTAAAAATAAGAACGTGTGCATAATGTTTAACTACATGGTCAAATACATACAAAAGGGATTAGAAAAAATATACCCCAAACCAATGACATTGGTTATCTCTGGGGAGCAGAGTTGGAGGAGGAAATCTTTCATTGTTTATCATACATGTTTACATATGGCTAGAATCAGAATTACTCATATATTACTGATATAAATTTTTTAATGGACAAAAACAGAAAAAGAGAATTTTAATTTTTCTGGAAATTTCTGAACCTACATCATCCCCTGACCTGAGTTTTTGCCTTTAACAGCTCCTTTCCTCCTATCAGGAGCTAGTTACTCCACAGTTCATTACACACACATTCAGATGCCTATACCCACTAACACATTCACTGGGAATCACAGCATGTTGGAAACACCAGGGACCTTGCAGGTGATCTCATTTAATCCCCTTGTTTTAGAGAGAAGGCACCTCTGAGGGCTAATTTTGTGTGTGAACTTGACTAGGCTAAGGATGCCCAGATGTCTGCGTGGGCTGTAAAGACGGTAAGTTCTCCCATACCAAATGCCATTTCACCATCATCAAGGTGTTTATTGGGAGTTCTCTGTGGTTGCTAAAGCATGATTTAAATGCTTTATTTAGTTTTTTCTTCAGAGGTGACTTGGTTAGCAGTAATTCATGCTGAAGGTGTGCTTTTACTTCTATTCCAGAATTATTTCCCTTTAGGCATATCTCCATCTATAAAACAGAACCATTCCTAAAATACCATAAAGTAATCTCATCTTTATAATTTAAAATTCTTTTTAAACGCTCTAAAAGAGCATCACATTTGGAAGGATCTTCTGATGACCCATTTAAATGCAATCGGTTGCTCAATCTACACTGTCCCCATGTGGTACCCATGGGGTACCACATGACCCATGAGAGCCAACTGAACACGCCCCATACAGTTCCCCCAGTCTAACATGTGTTTTAAGAATAAAATACACATCAGAAAGTATATAAAATATCTCATTCATAATTTTTTTATTTTCATGCAGAATAATGATATTTTAGATATAAGTTAAATAAAATATATTATTAAAATAAATTTTCCTTGTTTCCTTTCACTTTTTCTAATGTGGCTTGTAGAATATTTAAAATTTGATATGCAACTTGCAGTATAGCGGGACAGTATTCATCTAAATAATTTGTTTTATGATCCTGAATTTTTTTTCAAGCCAGTTTTCTTAAGGGTAAATCCATCTATTCTTAGAATATAGCCATAACTTTCAATTATGGGTAAAGCTGGGTTTTTATAAATTAAATTTACCTAATGCATTCCAGATGCAGTGCCCTATGGATTGACTCTTGACCCAAGAAGTTCACAGTCAAGAAGATGGATTAGGCCTTCATGCAAAGATCAATTTAAAATGCCAGCCTTCTGCAATATCCCCAAACCTTGAAAGAAACACAATGATTCAAATGTCTAAAAACCTATTCTAGGAAAAATGACTCCAAAACTTTAGGTTGAGACTTCAAGTTCTAAAAGTTACCCTGGATTGCTATGGAATTTATAGCCCCTCAAAACAAATAGTGTAATGAAGTCATAGAATGGTCTTTTAAAACTGTGTTTTCATGGCTTTTTTTAAGAGAGGGAAAAAAATCCCCCTTTTATTGTCATGTGGGTTGCAGAGGCATAAAGAAAAGGTTGGGCCAATAAACTCTCACTTCACCAAGTCCATACCAAAGAGTATGTACTGGTAATTAACTGGAATTCGAGCATACATTCATGGAGACCCATAAATGTTCATTTGTCCTAAAGATCAGCAAGTTTTGAAAAGTGTAGTGCCTAATTTCTGCCCCTTTCTAGCTAAAGGCTGACACAGAGTAATGCTATACATGTATGCACACACAGACACCCCTAACTTGGGTCCCTGGATGCCAGATTTCTGTTACATGATTGTTCTCCTGCACTCCAGTTTATTGGCATAAGCTGGGCCAATCAGGTGATCTCTTTTAAAATATTTAACACTGAATCAATAGATCATTACCTTAACCTGACCTAACTGTTTGCAAGAGGAAAAGCAAACTCAAATTGGAGGGATAACAAAGAAAGCCAGTGGGTCCAGACTGACAAGACGAAAGGAGTAAACAGGCATGACTGCACAGGATTTTAAAGATAGAGGGTCAGCCAGAGGCCTTCCCAAATCTTAAATGGAATCTTCCGCAAGACCTAGATGACCTCTTAGTTCTTGGTTCCCACAGAGATATCCTGGCTTTCTTGGGTTTTTCACTTCTTGCCTACATTATTCTGAAGGGCTTTCAAATGAGTCTTAACCAAGGTGGGCAGGGTTTGAATGGGCATTGGATTTTGTACCCAAATGGTTAGAATATGAAAAATCTACTCAAGATGTTCAGCCCCAGATTCTCAGAATGAGAGACATGTAGGAGATGTTCCAATATCAGCTGTCCATTGCCCTAGCAGATGGTGACTTCCAAAGCAGAGATAAGATGCAGGGACAGGAGCCACACATCACTCACAATGGGTGACATGCACAACTTGTCACTGATAAGTCACACTGTCATTTCCTATCAGAAAGCACAGTTCCCCAGGGCAGTTCAGAAGGTGTGTCCTCACTGGGGAGGCCCTGAACACATGAGCCATTTGATGTGTCTCCCCTTGTACTCCCACCTCCTTTCCTTTGTGCCTGTCCTGCATACCTCATCTGGAGGGTATTCACAGAGTGGCTACAGAGTGGGGAAACCTTTGTTTGTACAGATTAAAGGACCTTGAAAGCCTGATACATTCTTACATGTTTCCAACTTTATGGAATGCTGTGTGTGTATCTTTCTTTCTTACCACATCATTAGCCCCTCAAGGGAAGATAACATGTTTTTTCCATCCTCTGTCTTTCTCCCACATGTTCCACAGCTACTCCAACAACACCTGCTAGCTACTCAATAAATATTCATTGCATGCTCTACTAAAATATAATTCCCCCAAAGTCATATTACTCTCTGTTCACCCTTCTGGAAACCAGCTTTCCTCCTATCTTGCTAGAGTCTACTTTCTAGCTCCCTACAGCTGAACCCCTTTTGGCAAACTTATTTCTATAAAGGGCCAGATAGAACATAATTTATGTTTCACTGGTATCTGGTACAACTACTCAACTCTGTCATAGGAGTATAAAAGCATCCATAGATAACACTCAAATGAATAGGTATGGCTGTGCTGTCACAGAAATTGTTTATAAAAATAAGAGAGAGACTAGATTTGACCCAAGAACTGTAATTTGTCAATTTCTCTTCAAGAGGAAAACAGAATACTAACCTTTTTTAATAATCAAAAACTACTAAATGAGAAAAGTTTGTCTTTTTTCCAACCCAGAGCCAGTCATTAAAGATAATCTTTGCAAACAGTTTTTTAGGTATTCTTCCAGGAATTTTTCATATGTATACATAGAAATATCTATATACTGATATATACAAACACATGTATACACATGTATAAGTGATTATATATGTATTTATATGTCTATTTTAAACACCATTATGCACTCTGTACAATATTCTATGTCTTGAATTCTTAATAATATTCTTTGGGTATCTTCCCATATTGTTATATAAAGAGCTACCTCATTCCTTTTTTTTTTAATTTATTTTTAATTGCTTTTAGAGAGAGGAAGGGAGAGAGAGAAACATCGATGTAAGAGAGAAGCATTGATCAGTTGCCTTCCATGATTGGACTGGGGATCACATGCACCAGGCTGGACATCAGACCCACAACCCAGGCATGTCAGGCATGTGCCCTGACCGGGAACCCAACCCACAGCACTTGAGTTAGAGGATGATGTTCCCACAGAGTCACACCAGCCAAGTTCTACCTCATTCTTTTAAATGGCTATGTGAGCACTCACTGTATGGCTGTATTATACTTTATTTAATCAGCCACCTATTAATAGATATTTAAGTTCTTTATAGACTTTTCTCAATGCAAATAGTGCTACAATGAATACTCTTGAGTACATGTTCAAATCCTCATGTTTGATAAATTTCTGGAATGGAAACTTTGGGTTAAATAATATGTGTGTTTTAAATTTTGACATATACTCCCAAATTGCCCACCTGGGAGGGCATTTAATTTACATTTCACAACACTGCATGGAAGAAAAAAAAGCATTTTATTTAAGATGTGTGTATCTGTGTCAGCTAAAGAGGTAGTTTTATGTAGAGTATAAATAACATACAAAAAATCAATGCAAGGCTACATCCAATAAGAACCAGCTGAATTTAGTGTAACTATTTCAGTCATTTCTTAAATTCCAAAACAAGGAATTTAAAGCTATATAATAAATACCACCAAAAACAAATTCTTTTTTACTTAAGAGAAGATATGAAATGTTAAGAAGAAAGAATGAAGAAAAGAAAAAGCTAGCAAAATTCAGGACATGCGCCGGAGTGAGAGACGGGAAGAGAAAAAGGAGGGGTACACAGAAGATGTGTAAGACTGGTGCAGAGGGTGAGAGAATGCCAGAGACCTGGCAAAAATGAAGGAGACTGTTCCATTTTCGGTTACACATTGGTGTTAGTTGGTATCCCTGGGTGTGGTAGCTTGCATGATTGGCCCTAATTCTTTGGCCTTTGATTCCTTCCTACTTTTGCCATAACCTTACCGTGGGCAGTGTATTGCCCTGTCCTTTGACTCTGGGCCCACGTGGCCTGGTCTTGCTTTAGCCAGTGGCATGTGTGCAGTTGTGCCGGTGGGCCTCTTGTGAGCCTGCCTTTAAGAAGTCGCATGAGTTTCTGTTGGCCCTCTTGTGCCTCCACCATTACATTGAAACAAACAAACAATGTACCAAGGAGCCTGCTGGTCCAAGGAAGATGGGAGACTTGTGAAGCAGACCTCCACCCTCAGACCTAAAGTGTCAATCAGAGACACACCAGCTGAGCCCAGACTAAATCAGTTAGCCCCAGCTGACCAGGAGGTGTGTGAGCTAGCCCAGCCAAGACCAGCAGAGCTGTCCCAGCCAAATCCTACCTCCACCAGCCAACTCTTAACCAGCAGACTGCATGACTAATGAATGATAAGTGATTGCTATTTTAAGTCACTGAGTTTTCAGGTAGTTTGTACATAATAATAACAACTTAATAATTAACACATTAGGCAATCAAAGAGGGTGAATCTGGTCTAAGTCCTGAAGGTCCTCCCTTCATTCAACAAATATTCATGAAGTAACCACCATGTGTCAGGTGCTAGCAAGTTTCTGAGAATATAGGACACAGTGAAGAACAAGACAGACCTGGGTCCTGTCTTATAGACCTTTGTCTACTAAAGGGAAAACAAGGCGTGAAAGAATAAGCAGTGAAAATAACAAAGAAATGTTTATAAATCATGTTATGATCTGTTATGTATCATGTTATGAATCATGTTATGTATAAAAATGACTGTCTGCCTGCCTTACTTGGACAAGGAAGGTGTCTTTCAGTCCATTAGTGGCTGACAAGGGGAAACCATTTTTTAAGTTGCAGGATCAGAATGCTCCAGGAGAGGGAACACCCAATGCAAAAGCCCTAAGTGGGAAAGAACTCAATGCCTTCAAGAAACAGAGAGGAGGCCTGTGAGCTAGAGGTCCCACTCCTTTCGGCTAGTCAGGGCCTCTTTGAAAGTGGGACAGTGCACCTGCCCAAGTTGGCAAGAGGCCTGTGTCAATTGTAATTTCACTGTTCCAAAGGCACTTACTTTCTCGTTGTGATTTTAATTTGCATTCTCTGATGATTATGACATTCAGCACCTTTTCACACAGGTATGTTTATTGGCCACCTGTCAGAATGGCTATCATCAATAAATCAACAACAAGTGCTGGTGAGGACTTGGAGAAAGAGGAGCCCATTTATGCTGTTGGTGGGAATGCGGACTGGTACAGCCACTGTGGGAAGCAATGTGAAGATACTTCAAAAAATTAAAAATGGATCTGCCTTTTGACTCAGCAATCTCACGTCTGGAAATATATCCAAAGGAACCCAAAACACTAATTTGAAAGAGCATAAACACCCCTATTTCACTGCAGCATTATTTACTATCACCAAGATATGAAAGCAGCTTCAGTGTCTATCAATAGATGAGAGGATAGAACAACTATGGGACATTTACACGATGGACTACTTACTATTCAGGCATACAAAAGAAGAAAGTTTTACTTTTCATGACATTATGCCAAGTGAAATAAGCAAGTCCAAGAAAAACAAATACCATATGATTTCACTCATATGTGGAATCAAATGAACAAACTGAACTAATTAGCAAAGTAGAGACAGGCTCATAGATAGAGAGCAGGATGACAGCTAAAGTGTAGGGGTTGGGGAGGCTGAGCTAAAAGGAAAGAGGACTCATGGACATGGACCACATTGTGGTGATTGTGGGGTCAGGCGGGCCTAAGGGGACTAAATGACAATGGAAAAATACAATAAAAAAGAAAAAAATAACAAATTATTTTCAATAGACTTGGCTTGGACTTCAAATAATGATGAAAACCCAACCTGTGTTCTCACTGAAAACAGACATCTGCAGCTGACTCCACTCTTCACTAATAGACGAATGTGAAGCAGAGGGACTGTGTGTGTGTGTAGTGGGGGAGGGGACACAGGCCAGGCTTCCACGTCCAGGTTCAATCGGACAGAAGTAACATAGTAACAACAGGTTTTCAGATTTGTTGGCTTCATAGTTTTGATCTTTCAAACCGACTTTTAATGTGTGGAAGAGTTCTGTGTACGTGAACTGCAGAGCACCATCTGAGGCACAAACAGATCTGAGTGGTTCTGGGAAGCAGCGGTGTTCCAGGTTGGGCTGCAGTTTGAGGACTGCTGTGAATGTGGCTGCCTTTCAAAGTGAGCATAACTTTTTCTCCAAGAATTAGCTCTCTCTTTAGATATTGGAAAAGATGACAGGGACTTGGCACTTATCTCCACTGATTCTGTTACCTTGTTTGGATCATTTAATCCCTGTGAGCTTCAGATTCATTTATGAAATGATAATGGTAATAACTAACTAGGCACGGGTCGCTATGAGGGTTAAATAAAAACAAAATGCATTCTAAGTCCTGTATAAACCGTGACATCATGTAACTGTGAGGTGTCCAGATTATTACAGCTGCCATGCCCCTGGGCGGCTGGCTTGTGCTCTATCCCCACAGGGCAGGAAACCTGCAGGATAATCTTTTGATACATAAACATAACATTTTGAAACAAACAGGCCATGTGCTATTGTCATCCAAGTGATAATCAACACTGTTTTATCACTGTTATTAATACTTTTTCCAGAGACTCCTCGGGGTAACTGTAACTTATCACCTGTCTCACTCATGATTTTCTGTGGACCTAAGTGGAAACTTAGAAAAGGGGTTTCTTCCCTAAACATTCCCATGTAGGAATTCTGATTGCATTCTATTATGGCTCAGCAATAAGATGTCTAAAATATGCAAAGTACAGCATTTTTTTTAAATTTTATTTATTTATTTATTTTAGAGAGGGAAGGGAGGGAGAGAGAGACAGAGAGAGAGAGAAACATCAATGTGCGGTTGCTGGGGGTTATGGCCTGCAACCCAAGAATGTACCCTGGCTGGGAATCGAACCTGGGACACTTTGGTTCCCAGCCCGTGCTCAATCCACTGAGCTATGCCAGCCAGGGCAAGTGCAGCATTTATCTTTGGACAATATGTAGATTTTGTTTATGTGGTGGTCTGATATATGGGCCCAAAATAAATATTTTAGAAATCTCCTCAATGTCTCCAAACCCCTTAATTGATCTTTTCCCCAGGTGATTGTATTCTTCAGTATTAAACTTTTAACACCTGAGTTATAATAGTCAGCACACACACTGCCCTCTGTACAAACAGAGGCAGTTAACTTTCACAAAACCAAACATTTAGTCCTAGCTGCACCAGTGCAGGGTCCTCGCTGCTGCTGCTGTTGCTGCTGCTGCTGCTGCTGCTGCTCAGAAGTTGTTCACACCTGCTGTCACTGGCACCACTAGGACCAAACTATATTCCCTAGCCATTGGCTACCAAGTGTACAATGAACCATGTTCATCTCCTTCACTGGTTTGCTCTAAGAAACTAATACCTATGTTGCAAACCAATTTAAAAACTCATAACATGACTGTCAAAAGCCCATTCTAAATGATGTTTTCCTTGTAGAAATACATTTTCCTACACTTGGCATAACAGAGCTAACCATCTGGCTAAATGTGCGTCTCAGCACACCTAGGGTAGCAGGGAGAACTGGATCCAATATTTAGACTTAACAGTAAATAAAGGTAAGACTGATGATGTTTCAGATTATGTAAGGATTTTTCTACTTCACAAGAAGATCTGTCATAGGATTCCTATAGTGGGATTTCCTGGACCATGAAATATAATCCAAATTATGAAAGTCAATAGACAGGCTACTTTTGGGAAATGTATTTATTGCATAAGGGATTGGACCTTAGAAATTGTCCCTCCTAATATTTTCTAACAAGGTTCGTCAGTCTGGAGTGTGTCAGGGCAGGGATTTGAGGTGGTTACATTGTGCACTCAGTAGATATTTGATAAGTACGTATTGAATGAACGAGCAAGTGAATGGTTAGACTCATAGGTGGTTATCCCCTGCTGATTCTTCTCCCCAGGGTGATCTTCCTATCCGTCCCTGCCTCGCTCAACTCCACTTTCTCTGAGATCTGAAATTAATAGTTCCTTATCCCAAAGCCCTCCAAGAATCCTCTCCCCACCCTCCAGGCTCTCTCCTCTGCTTGGTTTCTATCTCTATGCATTATAAGTAATATTAAGAGCTATCAGAATAATTACAGGAAGGATGGGAGCAGTAATAGCAGTAATAAAAGGAGGGGAAGAGAAGGAGATAGATTTATCAGGCATTTACTATTATTAATATTACTAGACTGTTCATTCTTTCATGCTCACTGTACTGAATCCTTATGAGGACAATCGTCTTCGTCACTTTATCACTGATGAACCTGAGGCTTTGAGGGTATTTAAACTACCAGGAATCACCCAGTGTTAGTTTTAAAAAGTGGTAGGAGGTGAGATTTGAACCCCAGGACTAACTCTAGTATGGAGCTAAAGTGCAAAACTATGGCCTCCTGCTGCCTCATCACACTTCAATAGGTTTGATGGTGTCTCCATCTCCCCTATGACCATCATGAGGACAGGCAGTACCCCTGTAGTTCCAGTGCTTGGCTAGTACTGGATGGTTAGTGCATGTTTATTCACTGAGTAAAAGAAGATGGCATATTTTCTAGAGTAAGAATGGGCCTGCAGTGATCTCGGCTGTGTCTCCATGGACAATGCTGGAGGTGGCCAGTGGAAACAAGGTTGGGCTCTGACCTAATTAGACCTGCCAATCTCAGTATAGCTATGGGAATCAGGTAGGGGTCATTTTAGTGTGAAATAAGATTGGTTCCAGGGTCAAAAGGCCCTTCTGTCCTGGGCATTTCAAAGTTTCTTAGCTCTACTTCAGTTGCCTGATGTGTCTAGTTGGATGTTTACACAACATAGTTCACTCCGGTAAAGAAAGAGTGAATGTACCCTTTTTGTGGAAAGCAGGTGAGCTTATTGAGACTGACACCAGTCAGATTTGATCTTAGTGGCTCTTTCATCTCCTGGTGGAACCTTGAAAAGCCTTATTTACTCAAAATGAACCCTGGCTTTCAACTGCTCTCAAAGCATGTCCCTCAATTCACTCTCAATCAACACTGAAGATAACTCATCCTCACTCACACTCCTGCCATCTTTCTCTACTTGTTCTCATCAGAGCCAGCTCAAGAACACCACCGCCATCTATTCACCACATTAATCAGTCCATTCACTCCTTCACATCACCCTTGGTTCCAATAGTCAAAACATACATGCCCACTGGTCAGGCTGCACTGTATACACGAATGACAACAATGCGTGCTTGCATAGTGTCTGGTGATCTATCAGATGCCTTATCAAATCTGTTTAATTACACTTTCTTCATATGGGTATGGCAGGTTTTCCAAAATGAGTTTTTGGAGAAAAACTCATTAAGCCAACCCTAAGTCTTTCAGATTTAGAGGGTAAGAAGCATGCAGATGTCATTGAAATCTTTCATTATATTTTAGCAACTTAGCAACAACTAAATACCTGTTAGTGGGCTAAGCGCAGGACTCTAGAAATGATAGGGACAGTATCCTGCTCCCAGGGCCTGCTGTTTTAGGGGAGAATTAAGAAAATAAACAACTGCAAATGCTGAGGAAAGTGCTGTTTAGAGAGATTAGTATATAAGAAAATAGGGACTTGAACAACTCATTGTCAGTGTTGAGCACGAGTTGGTGAATTGTGGAGTTTTTCAGGTGAGCATACCAGAAGGAATACTTTCTCAGTATATTGAAGATGTAGTGAATGCTTACCACATTCCAGCCACAGGGAATACATCAGTTGATATGACACTGTCCCTGACTTCAAGGAGCTTATAGTCTGGTAGACAGAAAAACTAGGAAGTAGGTCATTATACTTCAACCCAATGGAAGCTGCAAAAAGCTGTGATCCTTTGAGACACACTGAATTTAATAAAATACCACTGAATTTTAACACCCTCTCACTGCACCCCAAGCTTGTCAGTATCATATGCTTGTCTTCTGGTCATTCCTTCTTATCCATCAGAGATTTGGGTTATCTGACTCATGGACTTCTACTCCACCCCTAGCCTTTTTGTGGTGACCCATTCACACCCCCACCTCTCTCGGGTTATAACATTCTCATCTCCATTGAGCCTCTCTTCTATTTTTTTATTTCTCGTTCACCTACTCACAGGTCATATTTTGGACCCCATGAGCAGAAAAGAGTATATATTCTATCTTTCCAACCACTCCAGAGCAAATGGTTTTGCCACCCTTTCCTGCCAAACTACTTAACACAGTAGGTACACAATAGAAAAGTAAGCATTTATTGAGCACCAACGAAATGCCAGGCCCAGTGGCGGACCAGATAGACAGAGCTGCTGGAGCTCTAACCTTACAGTCTGTGGATAACTAAACATTCAGATGTCCATTATCCAAAGGTCATTTCTAAGAACATTCATCCATAAGAAACCATTCTTGTCAGGAGTTAAATCTACTTGCTTTCTGCCCAGTTCTTTCCAAGCTCCAGAGAGAAGAAAATCATAGCCCATCCTATTATGATTCTACATTTGTTTGATTCCTTTCTACTAAGAACCTTTGGGATGAACTAGCTGAGAAATGTCTTTGCAGGCACCATCTATTTTAGTTGGCTCTTTCTTTCTCTGCTTATATAAGTTTTCTATACTTGATGCTTTGCACAAAACTCCTTAAAGTCCCACTAGAATTAAATGGCTTACCCAACCTCCAGGAGAGGGCTTTCAAATGATAAAGGAAGTCAGGTGCATTTCTAAAGTTAAGCCAGGAGAACCCAGCAACTTTGAAAAATAAGCACGTAGTTTATATAGTCACTGGGTAATAGTAGAGCATCAAATAACTGTTCCAAAGTTAGAAGAAAAGTAGTTCATTTTTATGTCATTCCTTTTTTTAAAATCCTCACTCAAGGATATGTTTATTGATTTTAGAGAGGAAAGGGCAGAGAGGGAGAGGGAAAAGGAAAGGGAAAGGAAGAGAGGGAAAGAGAGAGGGAGAGAAACATTGATATGAAAGAGATACATTGATCAGTTGCCTCCTGCACACACCTCTACTGGAGATCAAACCCACAACCTAGATATATGTCCTGACAGGGAGCCAAACCCATAACCTTTTGGTGTATGGGATGACACTTCGAACAACTGAGCTACCTGGTCATTCTTTAGAAGAGGACCAGTGATGCAAAACAAAAGATGGGAGGGGGCTTCAGTGTATATATGAACCTCTATTATCAGGATATTACAGCAACAAGAGTGGTCTGTTAAAGATTTCAATGAGGTTATGTTGGAACCATATTCGAAACCCATAATACTTGCCCTAGTTCAGGATTAAGCCCCAACTCTTGAACAGGCCTAAGTAGGCTCTCTTGATCTAGCCCTTTCCTATCTGCCTCTTGCTGACTAGATAACATCTACATAGGTAGTCTCCTGGTCTCTCTTTTACAGGGCAAAGTTCATTTCTGTCTTTAGAGTCTCTGACTTAGGTCTTCCCCTGCCCAGATCCTCCTATCTCTGGCTCCTTTCTGCTGTATACTTTTGCCATGTATAACATGCACCCATGTCTTTGTGCATATTATACCCAGGATTGTTATACTCATGGTATGTAGTCATTATAGCCATGTATAATGCGCATCCTTATTTTTCCCTTAAAAGTTTGGGCAAAAATGTGCACATAATGCATGGCAAAATATAGTAGGTCTCATTACCCAAGGTCATTGCTCCTAGCCTCAACTCCCCATGTCATTACCACATTTCAAATTACCTTCTGGCTTATTTATTTCAATTAGTTTATTTATTAGCCCTATTCCTCCTTAAAGTGTAAGTCCTCCTTGGGACCAAAGATCTGGCTTATTTTGGTCATCACTGAGTAACCAAAGCCTAGAATAGTCCCTTAGACATAGTTAACACTCAGTATATAGTTAACAAACTAAGGAATAAGGGAGTTTGGAAAAGCTGCATAGTTTCAGCATCAAAATGCCTTTCCATGCCACAGTATTTAATCCATACATAAGTGCAGGTTATGGAGCAATTAATCAAAAACTTTGCTTATCATGCACCACCAGTGGCAGGCCAATATGGAACACTTGCAACACTAATGAGCATTAGTCTTCCTAGGCACCATCCAGACACTCTTTTGGCTCGGGTGGTTCTGAGGTGCAATTAGTCAGTAAGAACACCTCCCCTACCCTGCAGTCTCCACACACAAATGGCGCAGTGCTGGCGGGGTTCCTTGGACGGCAGAGGCTGGCAGGGTGCCTCCTCTTTGGGCTGCACCCAGATCATTAGGAGATTGGGTAAATTAGGCTATTCTCATAGAAAACAGAGATGGTGATAAAGAACAATGGAGAATAATTCCATTGATAATACGCTGAAGAATTGTTGATGTTGGCAAATAGAAAACAACACCTTTTCAGAGTAATCCATGGTTTGAAACATCCAGTCTTTAGCCAAATGTTCAGGTAGACTATGATTAAGTGGACTTAGTCATAAAACAATGGAGGGAAACATGCCATGTGAAGACACATGTATGCATTTTAACCATGCCCTGGAGGTACTGCATACATATATGAATATTCCATGTGGCTGCAGACACCCAAACCTCCTTCTCAAACATACTGTGCTCATTCTACATTTTTTCACAGTAGCTAATGCAAACATACCTTAAGGGATCATAAATGCTTGGATTAACATCAGCTAAGCTATCTTGAGCACATATAAATTTAAATGGCTCTGTTGATTACATTTCTACTTAGAATCTGACACATTAAAGGAGACCAGGATTCAGAGGAATAAGATATTTTTTATCCCTAGGATTTGGTTACAATGCCTGCAAAATAATATCTGAATTTAAAAGAATAATTACTAGCATTTATAGATGACTTACTATGTGTGAAATGCTTTGGATACAGGATCTTTTTTTTTACCTCTGCAATGACCCCCTTAGTGTCTTATCAATAAAACCACAGACAGGGGACAGATTTTGCCCAAGATTGCACAGCTTGTGAGGCTGGAATTGATTCCAGCCCAGGCAGTCTGACCAAAGAAACCACACCCTGAGTTACTGTTCCCCACTGCCTCCTCAAATCCCAGACACCCTGCTGTCACTAGTAGGTTGACAAGCACCAGCATATCTGATCCTGTCTTACGATGTCACTAATGCCTGGTTCCTAATGCCAAAGCAAAACCATTTTTGATACTTGTCTATGACAAAAATCAGTGTGGATTCAAACTTAGCCCTGTGATAATGTAATTGTCATTCTTGGACAAGAAGGTATGAGGCCAGCTAAAGGGACTTGAGCATTTCTCCATTTGCTTACTCACACATCCATTCCACAAATGTGTGCCATATACTACATGCTAAGGATGGAACAGTGAAAAAGCAAGTTTACATGCTAACATCTAACATGTGCTAATCCATTGATAAATTAAAATATTAAAACTGTGATAAGTGGGATAAAGGGAAATGCATGGTATGAGGGGGCTCCTGAACCTTGTCTAGGGGATTCATGGAGAAGCTCCCTGAGGGTGACATGGAGGTTGAGTGCTGAAGGCAAAGGTAAAGGTGAGAGTCGGGACAGGGGCTGCCAGCAGAGAACAGCTCAAGCAAAGCTATGTGGGCAGGAGAGCTCACAGCCTGTCCCAAGACTGAAGGAAGGTGTGAATGTCCAGAGTGCAAGGGGAGAGGACAGGACCAGGCTCAGGGGAAGGCAGGCACTCAGCCCTGCCTGTCGGTCTCTGCTGCAGGCCTTTCTCAGCATTTTCCCTGTACTGGATCATTTGAGGCTTCCAACCACCCTGTGAGGAGGGTATTATTACAATGCCCTTTTCACAGATTAAAAAAAAATGTCACCCTGAAAGAATCAGGAAGTAAATTTTGCCCACGGTCACATGGTCGGTAGGTAGGAGGTTCAAACTCAGGCACACTGGTTCTGAGGCTTCACTATTAGCTGCTTTGCTACACTGCCATGACACAAAGAAATCAAGGCACAGAGAAATGAAGTAACTTACCCAAAGTCACTCTGCAAGGGAGCAGTGGAGCCAATCAAGACCAGGTGGTCCATCTCTGAAGCCTGGGCTGCCATCCACAGTCCTGTGCTGCCCGTGGTTAATGGTAGAGGCTACCACACAGACCTGTGCTCTTCACAGTGTCACCTTTGTGACATGAACATTGCCTTCCCCAGGGCTGGGAGGACACACTGCTAACAAAACACCTGGAGAAAAAATGACTTGGAGGTTTTACATGTTCTGTTCACCCTTTTGCCCCAACAGACAGCAATGCTGGAGGAAGATCAGGCTGAGCAAAGTCACTATTTCCCTCCTGGGCCTCAGTGTGTCCCCCTCTGTTGTGCATAAAGGGAGAAAGAGCAGCATCTCAAATGTCTTCCATGTGGAAACCCACAGAATAAAAAGATTTTTCCAGAGACAATAAAAACAATATGACTCAACTTCAAATTTCCCTCCAACAGTGCACATTTTGCCATGCCTGTTTTGCCTCTGTGGTCTGCCAACACTCTGCTTGTATAACAAGTGAACTGGGCCCCTTCTTATAGCCCAACAGCTGAGATGGCAGCAACTTCTGCCAAACACCTTTGCCAGAGATATTCTATTAGTCCTGGTAGTTTATGGGCTAAGAGAGATCTCCCTTCATGGTTATCTGGCAAAGTGAAGAGGTTAAAAAAATACAGTGTGCTGCTTCTGCTGTCGCCTGGCACTCAGAGCCTATCCTACAGTCTGGCATCATGTTGGGCAAAGAGACACATTCCATCAGCCAGGGACTGGGAGCCAATGCCGTTTCCATTACCACCTCCTCTCTCTCTTTCTGCCTCCCTCCACACTTTTCCTGGTATCAATAGACCACCAAATGGGCTCTTAGGCCAATACTTATGTTCCTTCTTTTGTTTCAGCAGATACAAAATACAACTTTCTATTGCAAGTGACCTCTGATCTTATTTGGCAGGAAACTTCCTCCAGCTACAGATACCCCACAGCAGCAGCCCAGGGTCCCATGTTGAGCTGAGCCTCCTTTTCAGCATTTAGCCGAGAACTTTTCAATTTTGCCTGTAGGACTTTGGATGCCTGAGTGCCCTTGGCCTGCCACTAGGATGCTCCTCAGTGAGAGGGTTTGTCTTTTCCTTTGCATGGCCAGACCCCTGACTTCCTGCAAAGGTGGGAGTCACAGCCTCTCTCTCTGCTCATGTTAGAGCCCTGCCTCTCACAAGACTGGCGACCCTGAGACAGCTCATGCTTCTCCTGCTTGCAGAACTGATCCCACCAGAGTGTTTATACTCTCTACATTGGAAGTATGTCTGCCTCAGCCTAAAGCTGATCGAGTTGAATTTTTAAAAAAATTCCTTACTTGTTTTTATCCTCCTTTTCCTCCCAGGTTTGACTATTTCCTTTCTAGATACAAAAGGGTTAAGAGTGGGGGCCAGGGAGGGAGGCAGGGACAGAGCCTCTTCATGTCCTTGCCTGTCCTTGCAGCCCTGTAGCCAGTGCTGTGCTCCCTCAGGGAAGGCTGAGCCCACTGCCCCTCACCAGAGTGAGGAGGAGGAAACTTCTCCTGGACAGTAGATTTGATTATAAAATCATAGGAGATGCTCCCTTGAGATTCTGAAAACATTCAATTAAACATCAAGCTCTGTCCAAATATAGTCCATCTTTTGGGTCAGGATATCCTACCCCATCACCCCCTCCTCTCACTGTCCTGTTACCTGGATTTCAACCTTGTTAGACATTTTTCCAGTTGGGTCATTTCACCCATCCCTTCACTGCTGAAAGACATTTTATGGGTCTGGGGTGCTGTTTGATGCTGGCCCTAATCAGAAGTTTATGTTGATACTTAGTATAACAAGAAATTCAAATGCCTCTTGCTCCCTGGAAGCCAGTTGAGTGTAAAAGTATGGTTTCTTCAAATCACACACTTCTTGTTTGGAGAAATTTCCTGTAATTTAATCCTAAGGGACAGACATTACTTTGGGCAGTGCAGTTGAGCTATTATGAGGCTGACTGTGTCCCTTGAACTGTAGAATTACAGTCATAATCTTAAGTCACACTCCTATGTTTAAAGGTCTGTAACTTTTAATTAAAAATAAAGCTAAGTGAAAAAGACAACTCAAAGAATGGAGGAAATATTTGCAAACTGTATTCCTGATAAGCGTTTAGTATCCACAATATATAAAGAACTCCTAAAACTCAACAACAGAATAGGTAACCCATTTTTTAAAATAACAAAAAAGACACATAGACATTTCTCCAAAGATTATATACCAATGACCCAAAACACATGAAAATGTGCTCAATATGGGAAATAGAAATCAAAACCACAATGAGATATCACTCCATAGCCACTAGGATGGAAACACACACACACACACACACACACACACACACACACACAAAGTTGGACTAGTACTTGGAGAAACTGGGACCCCTCACCCACACAGTGCTGGGTTGTGGGTAAGAATTTGAAATGGTGCAGCCACAGGAAAAGCAGTTTGGCAATTTCTCAAAGAGCTAAACATAGAACAACCATGTGACCTTGGACTTCCGTTCCTAGGATATAGCCAAAATAACTGAAAGCAGGGACTCAAACATGTAAGTACATGCTGCCGGTGTTCACCACAGCATTGTAACAGCCAAAGAGTAAACACAACTCAAGTGTCCATCAATAGATAAACAAAATGTGGTATATTCATAAAACAAAATATAGTTCAGCCATAAAAAGGAGTGGAGCACTGACCCTTGCTACCACATGGATGAACCTTGGAAACATTATGCTAAATGAAATAAGATAATTTTCTGGGGCAAATATAGGAGGGACAAACACAAAGGGACAAGTAGTATATGATTCCATTTATATGCAACATGTAGCATAGGTCATTTATAGAAAAAAGAAGGCAGAATAGGAGTTACTGGGAGCTAGGAAGAGGGAAAATGTAGTTATTGTTTAGTGGATACTGAGTTTCTATTTGGGGTGAGGAAACATTTTAGGAATAGAGAATAGTAATGATTGTACAGCATTATAAACATACCTAATGTCCCTAAATTATACACTTAAAAAAGTTAAAATGGTAAATTTTGCCCTGGCTTATGTGGCTCAGTTGGTTGGAGCATCATCTCATGGACTAAAAAGTTGCAGGTTTGACCCATGGTTGGGCACATACCCAGGCTGCAGGTTCAATCCCTGATCAAGGGGTGTATGAGAAGGCAACCAATCGATGTTTCTCTCTCTCTTTCTCTCCCTCTTTCTCCCGCTCCCTTTCTCTCTCTAAAAGCAATGAAAAAATGTTCTTGGGTTAGAATAAGATAAAAAAGGTAAATTTTGTTGTATATACTTTGCCACAATAAAAATCATGAGAAAAATATAAGAAAACAACACAGCTAAATAAATATATTTACAATCAACTTTCTTCTGCAGTTCCCTCAGTTCAATTTTAGAACCAGAACTCAAACCAAGATCTCCTGGCTTCCAGTGCCTAATTTGCCTTATCAGTGTCTTTAAATTACACATTCATTGATTCATTCAAATTATCTCTTTTATTGGATATCTATAAAACACCCAGTGAGTGCTCAGAGACCAAAAATTGATGAGGGGTGGATGGAAGAAACAAATATGTGTGCGTGTATATCAGGCTCTATGCCCAAAGGCCCTTTACATGCCACCCTTCCTTCCACGTTATGAATCATCATCATCCCCATTCTGTGGCTGAGGACATGAGGCCAAGGGAGGTTAGGTGAACTTTCTGGTAGCAGGTAGTACAATTGGTATTAGAAGGCTAGATCTGCCAGATTCAAAGCTCTCCATGCCTCATGCCATTCACTCTCATTCATATTCTCTCTGTCTCTCTTCCTGTCTCACTCTCTCACCTCTACCCACCCTCACCTTCACTCTCCCAGATTCCCTTGGGCTCTTGGCTCTCCCCATTGTCCTCAACAAGCAGAGACAGCATCAAAAGGGTAACAAAGCCCCTGGTGGTGGCTCTAAGTTCAGGGTCAGTCAAGATAGATCATGTTCCAGGTGTAAGCAAGGATCAGATTTTGCAGCAATTGCTTTATAGCTGGAGGACGGGCTACCCTCAAGGGGCTCCTGCAAGTAGAGCAACACGATGGTGCCAGGTGCAGCAAGTTAAAATGCAGCTGTCATAGGCAAGGCTAGACAGCAGGCTGCCAAGGCCAGCATCCAGGCAAGCAGCAAGTGTGCCCTCCACTTTCCACAGGTCGCCAGACGGAGACACTGGTGGATTCTGCCAAAGGTTCAGCTCCATGTGTTTTGTTAGTAGCACATTCCTGAGTCTCTGCAAGCTCATTCTGGGCTGAAAAATGATCAAGGGGCTACAAGAGGGGCCCTGGAGGCCAGGCCCAGCCATCACAGCCTTACTTTGCTACAACCAATAGGCAGGGCAGGTTAGCAGGGAGCAGGACAGGGTAAAGAAAAGTAGAGGCAATTCAGACTCATGCCATGGGCCAGGGGCAAGCCTCTTCTTGGCTTCTGCCCAGCTGTGCCCCCCAGATTCCATTTCTGTGCTCCCTCTTTACAGACTGAGTTGAAAAATTCCTGTTTTTTCTTGCAGGCATATAAAGCATGTTCCTGGATTCATAAGATCTTTATTCTCTGCATTTTGGGAACCAGTGCAATTCCAAATCAGCAAGAGAGGACAGACAACTCAGGAAATGAGTAGTTTTTTCCTCTTCCACTTACCAGTGAATTTCATTATCAAACAGTATGCTGTCTTCATTTAGTCCTTCACGTGAGGTCTTAATGCACCTCACAGTCTACTGCTCATTAATACTGCTAAGGTGCATTTATGGGTATTTAAAATTGGCCTGTTCTCTGTCTCTCTGCTCATTCCCTGTGGTACAGTCCAGTTTCTGGGATGGAGCTCGATCAATAAACACATTCTTTCCGTCTGTTGAGACTTTCTGTCTTCCAATTAGAAGAGAGGCACAAAGCATGCTGCTTTATTAGATGGAGCCAGCAGTCAATTTTGGCTCAGTGCTG
The DNA here is from genome assembly GCF_004126475.2 of Phyllostomus discolor. Classification (NCBI taxonomy): domain Eukaryota; kingdom Metazoa; phylum Chordata; class Mammalia; order Chiroptera; family Phyllostomidae; genus Phyllostomus; species Phyllostomus discolor. Next base: position 52,815,631 of record NC_040909.2, on the reverse strand, counting down.
AGTGGGAAATGCTGATTTTTCAGATGTTTGTGTAACAGAAACAACAAAGCATCCACTTGGAAAGCAACAGCATTTTTGTTCACCAAACAACTTACAAACTGGCTCTTTCTGCAGCCTGAGCAAGGAGGAAGGAAAAGAGTAAGAATGTGGGCTCCTAGGGGACAGTAGCCACTCTCCTAGGTCCTGTGTGATGGTCCACGTGAGGTGGAAGTGCAGAAGCCAATGTGTTGGCCTCCATGTCACTGGGTTATTAAACCCTGCTTGGCCCAGATGAGTTACCAAGTCCCCATGTGATCTGGATCCTTTGACTGCCAGAGGCCAAGTGCTGAGATGCAGACTCCACCATTCAGGCTGCTCCTCATCAACCTCTCTGCTAAAACCTTAAAGTGTAAGTCTTTATGAGTCTTCAACATTTTTAAACACCATGCACAGGTCTTCCAGTTCTGCAGAAGATGTTGCTTTGGATCTTTGAAACTAAAAACTTCTAACTAAAATCTGGAAGGCAGGATAGGGCCCCTCTCGCATGAAGTGCACAGTTAACATTTGTGAATTGAGAACAGGAATTGGGAGAGGAGGATGTGAGGGAGAACGGGACATAGAAAGGAGGAAGAAGGGCAAGGATGGAAAGCGGGATGAAAAAGCACACTGGTCTGAGAGCCAGGAAACAGGTTTTACTTACAGCTTTCCAATTATTAACTCAACGATACAGTGCAAGACTTATTCCCTCCTTGTTTGAACGGGTAGCTATTGAAAACTAAAACCTGATAAGTTTTAGTCATAGATATTTGACAACGGTCAAATTGGGAGATGACTAGGAAGGCACTTTATCACCAATGTAACCCAAGTAAAATTGGGCCAACTTGAGGCCAGTCTCAGCACAGTAATTAAGCACACACATACACACTTTAATCCAACAAGTCTTGAAAAGCAATGCACATTTTTACTGAATGACCATGAAGGATGGCAAGGAAGATTTATACCACACAACATGAGAAAAGCCTCTTCAAATAGCTTGTTGGACATTTCTCTCTTTTCCCATTTTCATTTTTTTTATTGTAGCTGTCCAGTTGTCTCTCCTGTCTTCAAGCAGTCCATCCCATACTGACCACATCTCTCATTTTCCTTTTTCTTTAACCCTTTCCTAGATAATTTTTCCCTGATAGACTGCTCCATCTGTTTACTTGTATAGAGAAATCTGTTTCCCTGCTTTTAGCTTGTTCCACTTGGCCTCTCCACCCATTAGCCTGATCTAACTAACAATGACCCAATAGCTGAGTAAGTAGTGTCAACATGATATTGTGAAGAGCTGGGAGCAGGAAAAAAATTGTATTCACATACTTTTCTTCTTATTCCCTATTATACCTTCAATATGAGACTGTCATGTAGCAAAATCTGATTGTAACATATGTCACAATAACACAAATCAGTGACATCAAGATCCATATCGACTTGATCATTTATTGAGAATCTATCTATGTAGGAATCTCTATAAGGATGATGGTAGAATCTTAAAGGAATGGATCACTCATGATGTTGTAGAAGGATTTGGCTTATGGTGGGTGATTGATGGGTTGCCCTAGCCACAATTTATCACCTTGTGACTTACAACAGACCCTGAAATTGCCATAACTCATGGCTTTCCTTTGAATTAGGCTGGATCATAAAATACATAGGACTGTTGCCCCAAAGTCATAGCAGACTTTCCTGACAAGACCAGGAGGAATGTTGGATACTTCTCATCAAAGAACTCCAGGGAGCCAATACCAATTACATGAGACAGCACCAGAGAAGAAACCTATTAGCCTAGAACTATGGCATGAACTCCCCACTGAAAATGCATATAATTCACCTGGAAAGAAGAATTTATTCTGACATGGTCTATAACTCCCTCTTTAGAAAAAGTTTTTCTTCTCTTGGCTTCTGAGGCATACTCTCTTTTTGTCCCCTCTTACTATGGTTTCCATTCTGCCTCAGTTTCCCTCAGAGATCTCCTCATCCTGATCTCTGTGTTAGTACCTCAGGGTCCTGCTTTGGGCTCCCTTTACCTCTCTATCTATACTCTCTTCCCATACAATCTCTAACTCCCATATTTTAGATACCAAAGTGTCAATGGCTCCCAAATTTAGATCTTCCATCCAGATTTACCCCAATGCCAGATTTAGAAGTCCACAGACATCTCAAACTGAATATAGTAAAAGGAAGTCCTCTTGATTGCCTTCCCAACTTGCCCTTTCTCCATCTCAGTGAACAGGACCATTGGTTCCAGTCACTGAAGCCAAATCTTTTCTCACTTTCCCTCACCACCATGTCTAATCCATAAACAATTTTCATTGACTTTATTATAGAACCTATTCCAAATTCATCTACTCTTCCCCATCTTCTCAATCACTGCTTTAGTCCAAATCAGGAACACCTTCCACCTGGTCACTGTAACAGCATCCTATCTAGCCTCCCTGCTAGAATGCCTGCCCTTCTCAGTCTAATCACCAAACAGTAGCAAGAGTGATGTTTTAGAAATATAATGTAGGCATACCAACTTCTTCAATAAAACCTGCAATGGAGATCCTTCTTACTTAGAACAAAATCTAAACTCCTTTCCCTGGTTCTCTGAAACTTTATATAATGTTTCTTTCCTATACTTCCAACTTCACTTCCTGTATTTCTCTCCCTTTCACATGATAGCTCAACCACATGATCTCCCCCCTATTTCTTGGAAAAGCTAAGCTTGTTCTTGCCTCAAGGCCTTTGCACTGGCTGTTCCCTCTGACTGAAATGTTTTTCCTCCAGATGTTGACAGAAGGATCCTTTTGTCATACATAGAACAGTTTACATGTTACCTCTGCTGAGAAGGTTTTCCTGAGCACACAATCTAAAGTAGCTATGTGCATTAGTGTCCTGGTGCTGATGTAATGAATTACCACAAAATAGATGACTTAAAGAAAACGGAAATTTATTCTCACTCAGTTCTGGAGGCCAGAAGTCAGATCTCAAAGTATCAGCAGAGCTATACTCTGAAGGTTCTAGGGAAGAAGCCTTCCTTCCTTCTTCCAGTTTTAGAGGGGTCCAGGCTTCCTTAGTTCATGACTACATCATTCCAATCTCTGTCTCTCTGGTCCCACTGCCTCCTCTTCCATTGTCTCAAAACTCCTTCTGCCTCTCTGCTATAAGGATACATGTGACTGCATTTTGGGATCACCTGCATAGCCCTAGATAAACTCCTTCTCTCAAGGTTCTTAACTTAATTATACCTTTTGTCCTATAGAGTAATATTCAGAAGTTCCAGGAAGTAGAACACAGACATTTTTTGGAGCCCACCATTCAGCTATACCAGGCAAGACATATTGTCTGATTGTAATTCTACGTTTAACATTTACTGTTATTGTCATCATTTATTTGTGCATCATTTATCTGTTAGTAATTCCTGTCTCTCCATCAGAATGAAAGCACCATGAAAGTAGGGACTTTGCCTGCCTTTAACCCCTGATATTGGCAAGAGTGCCAAGCACAAGCAAGCACTCCAAAATATTTTTAGATGACTGTATTGAGGATTACATTAAGCCAATATTTTAAAACTCCTTTATTTACTTATTTGTTTTATAAAATCCTTTGTTCAAATGCAGAAGTCAAACAGGTAGATTGAGTGAAGTTGGAAGTTGATCTCTTATGTTGGAAGTAGGGGTTGAAAGCAAGGAGCTCTGGGACTACACTGTCCAATTCCTTCTGATTATATACACTGGAGATTGGAGGAATTCTCAGGAAAGGAAAACCCTTTAATACCATAGCTCAAATTAGTTGTGTCAGAGAGCTAAGGCACACAGGAATATGGAGGAAATGGGCCACTGAGCAGACACAGTGGATAGATGATCTGGTGCAGGCAATGGAGACATGGTGGTGTGCCATGTCCAATGTAGGTAGCACTTGGTCACTGCATGGTGTTGTAAGGGTTAGAGGACTGAAAAGTTAACTTTTACTCTCAAAGAGGTCATGCATACTCCATGTTACATGGTCTGTCTTTCCCAAAATGTGCCCTGAAAAGACTGGGGCTGTGTGCAAGGGTTTTCTCTGATATTCAGCAGGGAATAGGAGAGGTTGGGGAGGGTAGTGTTTGAAAGCCTAGGCTCTGCACTGAAACAGATCCAGGAACCAACCAGGGTCAGATGGTTTCAGAGCCATATGATCTTGGGTGGGCTACTTAACCTCCCTGAATCTCATTTCCCCATCTATAAATGGGTAATAACAATAATGCCTGCCTCAGGGGCATTGAGTATTATGAAATAATTCCCAGTAAGCACTTGGTACAGCATCAGCACACAGGCATGGCTTGCAATAAATTGAAATAACTATCATTTATTAAATACCTTTATTATTTGAGTATTGAGGTTTTTAGGTATAAAGCCCAAGCTGATCTTGTGTAGTTCTTCATTTCTAGTTCCTCACCCTTTAGCAGAGTGACTTTTGAATCAAGCCAGAGAAGAATTCACTCACTCACTTGATCAGGAAGTATTTTTTAAGTACCTATAATGACTGAGAAACTGTTCTAGTTGAAAAGGATAAAGTACATAAGATAAATTTCCTTTTCAGGTAGAGGCTGCCTTTTGGTGATGGAAGCAGACAAGAAACAAATAAGCTTTGTGGGGCAATCTTAGGATGGGCCGTTCCCTCGCTGTATGTATTCCCATCCTTGGCTCAGTGTATAATGTATACTTTAGGAGTTTAACCTGAGCTTTGCTCTGCTGATGTGAGGGTGCCACCAGGACAGCACACCAGCAGGCAGAGATGCCATCCTGCCCTGCTCCCTCCCCACTGCAGGCCTTCAGGCACTTCCCATGGAGATCTCAGATGCCCATTCCCTTGTAGTCTTTGATGATAAAGGTGACAGTACTGTTCCAAGAAATTCCATTTGTAGAGTCTCTGCTAAATGCTAGGCACCATACATGTTATTTTATACAGATTAACTTATTTCAATCCTCCCTAAACCTATGAGCTAAGTTCTGTTATGATTCCATTTCAGAGATGAAGAAAATGAAAATCACAGAGGTTATGAAACTTAAGCCAAGATGCTGCTTCTGAGTGGTCCAGCTAACATTTTTTTATTCCAGAGCTCCAGGCCTCAATTCCAAGGCCTGCTTTCTGCTCCATAGGCTCCCATGGAGCATGAATGACACTCCTGATTGAGGTTTAAGGGTGGATGTGGTTTGTCTATAGCCAGGCTAGTGTGCCAGAGATGACTGATGTCCACAGGGCAGAACTACATGCCCTGGGCTTGGCACTACTACACCCGGGCTGACTGTCTGCTGACTTCGTTGCATAAGAACAATTGCCTGTGCTTGTTAAGATTCCCTATGAGAATGAGAACCTGTCACCTGCCATCAAGAGAGAGGAAAAGGTTCCACAACTTACTGGTTGGGAGACCTTAGGCAAGTCACTTAGCTTCTCTGAGCCTCACATTCCTTACCTGTAAAGGGGCACTAAAATGAAATCTGCCACACAGGCAGTTGGCAGGATTAATAGAGATAAAGCAGGAAAGCACTTGGCACCATACCCAACATGTACAGTGAATCAAAATGAGAGGAAAGGAGGGAAGTGGTAGACTTTAAATCAAAACTATCAGCTGTCCTTAGCTAAGCTCCTTCTTTCTGTACCACAATGTCCCCTTTTGTTGAATGTGTGTACATCTGAAAATCACTGTCCTCTCAAGTCCCCCAAGTCCCAACCTGTACACATCTCTGGGTCTCTGTAGAACAAAGAGATCCCATCAAACGAGCAGAGATGTGTCCCCTCCTCCCAGGCATTGCCAAGTTCATGCCTCAGAATCCATCACTTCAGGATGGTTCCTGGATGAAAAAGAGACTCCAGGAAATCCAGCCTTTCTTTATAAGGCTGAATAATGTTACAGTCTGTGTGCATGCACACTGCCTTTTGGTTTATCAGTTCAACCATGGACAAAAACTTGGGTTACTCCACATTTTAGCTACTGTGGAAATCTTTTGGCTATCTTTACTTCCCTTTTATTTTGTAAAAAAATGAGTCTAGTCACATTATATCTTATGTTTGAACCAGGACAGAAGTATGCACAGGGTCTGCAAGCGGTGAGGGATTTGCAGGTACCCCACTCCTTGCATGGGGTTGTGAAGCTAACAGCCAGGTCAGACACAGGGTCAGCACTCAGAAATTCAGTGGGGAAAAGATGGATTTTCTTTTGGCTCCTTATATGCTCAAGTGCCCTCCTGCCTGTCCCAGAAACTTCCCACAGGCTCCCTCTGCCTCAGACTCTCAGTCTTTTCCTCTTCACTGACCTAGACCCTTCTACCTTTGTACCACTGCTCAGTCTCACCTGCACCCAATAAGATATCCCTGGCTTCCCTGATTGGGTGAGTGCCCCTTACCATTATACATGTTCCTAATACAGTGAACTTGCCTTCTTAGCAATTAACATTCCTCTGGACAACCTAGCAGTCAGTATCTGACCCACAGCAGACACTGAGCAAATATCTTTACTTCAAAACATACAAATAAATGTATGAATGAATGACAATACCAGAAAATTAAACACAATCCTAATTCTCAAAGTGAGGGCCTAGCATCTGTCTGGGCAGCCAGTGCCACTCCATACCCTCTCTCCCCATCCTCCTCGGTCTCCATCCCAGCACCTCCCTTTCCTAATGCCTGACCCCGGCGTCTGCTAAGGCCCTCAATCTTCCAAGCAGGGCCTGCAGTGAAGTAGGAGAGGAGAAACGACAAGTCTAGCTAGGGTTTAAAGACACGTTCACCTGAAATTGCACAATTTATCCCGCGGGCTCAGCAGGAATGCAGCATTTGGAGAAATTATACCTCTGAGCTGCCAGGATATATTCAAACAACCATGAACCGAAGTTGGCCCAACTGGGACACATCCAAAGAACAGCAAATATGCACTGTAAGCTTGCAGGCTAAGCATTTTCATTTCTCAGGGGAATGTCCAAGAAAGTCTGCCTATCTGGGGGTCCCTTCTTCTCCGTGGTCCTAGGGTAATTCCCACTGAAGGCTTCCAAAACCAGTGCTGAGGAGGGGAGGAAGGAGAGGAGCTCTACATGTAAATGACAGTCAGAGATTTGGGCTTATTATATAGTACCACTGTGGCTAGCTGGTCTAGGGAGGCAAATGGGGATAAGTACGTGGGCTCTGAAATTTTCATCCCAGGGTTCAAATCCTGGCTCTGACAGTTCTAGAATAATCTTGCACAAGTTTCCTCATCTATGTCTGCCTCACTGTCTTCATCTATAAAATAGGGATGAATATAGTACCCTTCTTCACAGGAATAGTTTTAAGATTTAGTAAGTTAATACATGTAAGCACTTAATATGAATGTCTCACATGTAAAACTCAGTAAATACAAGCTTCTCATTATTATTTAGGATAAATTGGCAGAATGTTTGACTAGAGAAGTGGTTCTTGGGTGTCTCAATTTCATAGTCTCATAGAATTAAAACATTCCTTCACACTTATTTTCAAATTTTATTTTGCATATTATAGGTATTAAAATGATCAACTATATCATTGCATCCTATAAAATAAAGCATATTTTTCCCTGTTCAGGTGGCTCAGTTGGTTGGAGTATCATTCCAGAAACTGAAAGGTCATGGGTTCGATTCCAGGTCAGGGCACTTGCCTAGGTTGCGAGTTCAGTCCCAGGTCAGGCTGTATACCAGAGGCAACTGATTGGTGTTGCTCTCTTGCATTAACATTTCTCTCTTCCTCTCTCTCTCTCCTCGACCCCTCTCTAAAATCAATAAGCATATCCTCAGGTGAGGATAAAAAAATAAAATAAAGCATATTTTAAAGCATCAAATGAAAGACAAACAGAAACATTGAAAAAATAAACATGTTTAGCTTTATGATAAACTAAAAACAAATAGTATATTGTGATTTGTTGAAGCCATATTGAATTATGAACTAAATGAATTAGGCTGTCTGGAAGCTTCCATCTTCTTGGTGAACCCTCCCTGATATTGCTTGCTTCAACGGTCTTCCTCACCAGGCCCAGCACTGCTTACTGGACATTGTAATTGTCCTTCACTTCTCTGCCTGACTTTCCCAACCCCCACCAGCAACCCAACTCTTAAGCTCCCTGATGGCAGGGACTGTGGTTATAGTTTTATCTTGCACACATGGATGCTCAAAGTTTTTGGAATGAAAGCCTAACACTTAGTCCTCAAATCCAGCTGGAAACCAGTACATCACATGCTGATCACAGAGAGTCTTTCTCGCTTTTGCATATGCTACTGCCCCTCTCCTATAAGCTCTTCCTAAATTAATTCTGGTTTCATTCATCACCTCCCCAGGTAGGCATCTCCTGGCACATTATGTAAACAGCTTTCTCCTCCCACTCTTAGTCTGTTTCTTTCTCCTCACCCCAAACTCACCACCAATTACAGTTATACTCTATGTTTGTTTGCTCATTTGTGAGTTTTCAGGCTCCTCCAATGGAATACAAGCTCTACAAGGGCAGGGACTTTGACTAACTAGTCCTCTCATGTATTCCCAGCCCCTGACAGTCATGTAAACAAGAGTAGATGGCCAAGCAGACCACACAAAACTGGCTTGAGCAGCGTCCATTTGAAAGAATCCACGGAGAGGGGAGTAAGTAGCACTGCCTATGCATTTTGGAGCAGCATGCAGAGCTACAGAAAGGTTAGAGATCAGACCTCAATAGGACGACGATGACCTTCTGACTTATGGCATTTTAAACTGCAGTTAGAGAGGTACCAGCCCCTCCCCTAGAATCCCCAAGGCCCAGGATACAGTAACATTACAGAATGGCAGAATCTCAGGTCCAGCTCTATCCCACCAGCTCAGTGTTCATGGCAGTGGACTCATGATCTAGAGGCTGAGCTCCAAGCTTTGAAGTTTCAGTTCTAGAAGAAGAAAAGCCTGAGACATTATTTACCAGGCATAATGAGGTGGTAGTGAGGGTTGGACTCTGAGACATGGGACTCAGCATAATTAATTTTTTATATATTCTACTGATTATGCTATTACAGTTGTCCCATTCCCCCTGCCTTTATTCCCCTCTGCTCTGTGCACGCCCTCCTACTCCCATTCCCCTCCTTTATTTCATATTCATGGTCATACATATAAGTTCTTTGGCTTCTCCATTTCCTATATGATTCTTAACCTCTCCTGTCTATTTTCTACCTACCATTTATGCTACTTATTCTCTGTATCTTTCCCCCTCTCTCTCCCTCCCACTCCCCCACTGATAATCCTCCATGTGATCTGCATTTCTGTGATTCTGTTCCTGTTTTAGTTGTTTGCTTAGTTTGTTTTTGTTTTTGTTTTAGGTTCAGTTGTTAATGACTGAGTTTGTTGTCATTTTACTGTTCATATTTTTTATCTTCTTTTTCTTAGATTAGTCCCTTTAACATTTTGTATACCAAGGGTTTGGTGATGATGAACCCCTTTAACTTGACCTTATCTGGGAAGCACTTTATCTGCCCTTCCATTCTAAATAATAGCTTTGCTGGATAGAGTATTCTTGGATGTAGGTCCTTGCCTTTCATGACTTTGAATATTCTTTCCAGCCCCTTCTTGCCTACAAGATTTCTTTTGAGAAATCAGCTGACAGTCTTATGGGAAATCCTTTGTGGGTAACTATCTCCTTTTCTCTTGCTGCTTTGAAGATTCTCTCCTTATCTTTAATCTTGGGCAATGTAATTATGATGTGCCTTGGTGTGTTCCTCCTTGGGTCCAACTTCTTTGGGACTCTGAGCTTCCTGGACTTCCTGGAAGTCTATTTTATTTGCCAGGTTGGGGACGTTTTCCTTCATTATTTGTTCAAATAAGTTTTCAATTTCTTGGTCTTCCTTTTCTGCTTCTGGTACCCCTATGATTCAGATGCTGGAATGTTTAAAGATGTCCTGGAGATTCCTAAGCCTATCCTCATTTTTTTGAATTCTTATTTCTTCATTTTTTTCTGGTTGAATATTTCTTTCTACCTTCTGGTACACGTCATTGATTTGAATCTGGTTTCCTTCCCATCATTGTTAGTTCCCTGTACATTTTCCTTTATTTCACTTAGTACAGCCTTCATTTTTTCATCTAATTTGTGATCATATTCAACCAATTTTATGAGCATCTCCATTACCAGTGTTTTGAACTGTGCATCTGATAGGTTGGCTATCTCTTCACTGCTTAGTTGTATTTTTTCTGGAACTTTGATGTGTTCTTTCATTTGGGCCAATTTTTTTTTGTCTTGGCACACCTGTTATGTAGTAAGGGCAGAGCCTTAGGTATTCACCAGGATGGGGCAACCTATGTCGCTGTGTTGTGACACTATATGTGGGGGAGGGGCCCAAGAGGGAACAATGGTGCTTGCTCCCCTCTCTGCTGGTTTTCAGTCACTTGCCCCACTACCCACAACCAAATTAGGCCCTTCTGGTGCTGATTCCTGGGTGGGTGGGCTTGTGTACATTCTAGGACCCTCTTGGCCTCTCTAATGGCCTCTCTTGTGAGGCTGGGAGTTTTTCCTGCTGCCACCTCAACCCCTACAGGTGTTTTCAATCATAGGTTTGAGGCTTTATTTTCCCATGCTGGAAATCTAGGTTGTTCAGTCTACCTTGCTCCTCAGTTGTTCCTCTTGGTTTATCTGCATGCAAATGTGGGCCTGTCCAGAGCACAATCTGCTGCCTTGCCAGGTCTGCCAGCCGCCATCTTGCAGCAAGTCCTCTCTGCCTGGCTGGCCATCTCTGCCCTTCCTATGGGTCTGGATGAATGTTTCTTCTTTAACTCCTTGCTTGTCAGACTTCCATACAGTTTGATTTTCTGTCAGTTCTAGTTGTTTTTCATTTTTAAATTTGTTGTTGTTCTTCTTTTGGTTGTGTGAGGAGGCACAGTATGTCTACCTATGCCTCCATCTTGGCTGGAAGTCAGAATTAATTTTTAACATGGCTGGCATTTGGCTGGCTGGGCTCCACAGAATACAGAAGGAGTCCATGCCTTTTTCAGGAAGGCCGGTCTGTGACGATGGGTCCTAGACAAGTTAACACTGACCTATTACTAGCACATAACAGGTACTCAATAAATGTGTTAAATGAATGAATGAACGGTGTTTACCCTTTAACTGTGAGATTGAATAATCATTAAAAAAATTACTGGCTTGCACTGAGTGAGCATCAACTAAAGAGAAATTCAGTTTTCTCTCTTTGTCTCTGTGCATACCGTGCTTGCTCTTTCCTGCCTGCCTCCCTCTCTTCTTTCCTTTTCTAGATGGAAAGCCATTCAGCCCCACAGCTTGCAAATTTATGAATATTAATCAATATTCTGCTGCTGGTGGTGGTGCTCTGTTCATTGGTCAAAGCTCAGTTTAAGGGCCACAAACACAATTTCTCCAATTCTTAGAAAGAAAAAAAAAGGATTGCTGCAGCTTTACTGTCTCTGGACCACCTCCACTACCTTATATGGGAAGACTCTCAGAATCTGTGAGATAAGGTGACTTGTTCAAATAGCAGGAAAGTCAGAAGCAAACCCAGTCTGTACCTCTGAATCCCTAAAAAAATAAAAGCCCTTTTAAGTAGTTGTAAATTAGCAGTGCACAGATGTATTTCATTTATGTATTTGTCTTGCTCTTTAGTTATTTATTTTTTTTAGAGAATTAGTTGCCCGCTCTAGTGGGGCCATACATATTCCAACTTAGCACAGACCACTCCACACCCCATTTCCTCACACAGGCCTGCTTCATTCTTTTATATCACTTGCCTGGTCCCTCAGGCACCTGAGCTTTTAACTTCCAACTACATGGCTGTGCTTAGAAATTCAATCAGTGCAAGACTGTTCCCTGCAGGGTGCTTCCCAGTTTAATTGCTGGCCTCCTTCAAAACTCCCAGGAAACTGGCCATTGCCCAGTGCTTAAGGCAATCGATCCAATAATCCCCAGGCCTGGGCCCCTTCCTCATTCCTTCCCCTTCATGCTGGTTTTTAAACTAGTTTTTCATATATAATAACCTTATTGTCTCTAGTAGATTCTAGGGTCCTGGGATGGAGTCTTGCTCTTTCACCTCTTTGTATCTTGTGTGTCATCTGACTTAATAAAAATCACACCTCTGTACCTTCAGAATCCCCGGGGTAGCAAGCTGAAGGACAGTGCATGCATTCAAATAGGATGGATGTAAGGACTTAGTGACTCCAAAATGAGGTTTCTAAAACTGTATCTCAACCCAAAAAGCAACAGCCAGGAGCTCTGTGACAAAGTCAGCCAGAAGGCAAGCACAAGGTCATTTGGAAGGACTTTGCTCTCTGCACCAGAGAATATGAAAGCAGGGTGGCTCAGTGGGCGAATGGGAAAATCAAACTACTCACAGTTTAAACATTTGATCTCATGTTTCCAGATATGGCCACATGTTATACAGGGCAATCTTTGCCTCTAGTGAAGAACCACTGGTCTCTAGTGGAATATAAGGATTCAAATCTCAGCTCTCATACTTATTAACTGTGAGGACTTGGACACACTACTTATCTCTCAGACATCAGTTTTCTCATATGCAAAAATGATGTAATAGTAATGATAATAATAATACTCTTATTACCTGTCAAGGTCATTGGGAGGAGCAGTTCTCTCAAGGTCATTGGGAGGAGTAGTTGAATGAATGCAGGCTCACAGAATAATGCCTGGAACAGAATAAGGACTAAGCAAGTGTCTGCTGTGAGTACTACCTGCTTAGACCCATTTCTTTTCATTGTCCCCAAGCCTGATGTAGAGCCATCATTCAAACTGCAAACTTTGTGAAGCCAGTTTGCCAACTTTTACAAATCTTGACATTTAAGTCCCTTAGTTCTCTCTATACTCTCACATATCATCTGAGAGCTAGGAAAGTGAATGGCATAGGAAATGCTTCCCCCTCAAGTTCAAAAGAGACAGTGAAAGAAAAAGTAGTGAAGAATGTGAACTGAATCCGCAGGGTCCATATGTGAGAGGTTCTTTTTTATGCCTAACAATTTTATATTCAGTTTCTCCTGGAAAGGAGAACAGATCAACTCTCCCAGCACAAGCTGAAGCCACTCTGGTTCCTGTCAATCCTGACCCCTGCCTTCTCTTAGTCTTGGTCACCCCCCGCCCTCTCTTTCTCACACACACACACACACACACACACACACACACACACACACAAGCTTAGCCAAGCCTTTATATAAATATCAATATGTATGCTTAGTTATATGTGGTTTATTTATATTGTTCTTCATGTTTTAGAATCTTTATTTTTAATCATTGGTGAACAGAAGGCTCTCTTTTCTATCTTTAGCAGGTCTGTTTGTATCTTGCTTCATTGGAGTTTCTGTTTGCATCACAGATGCTTATCAACAGTATTTCTGTCTTCTCTCTTATTTAGTGGCCTAGATTGAAAGTAGAAGGTAAGAAAACTATCTTGGAAGTGGAGACAGGGAGAAAGAGGAAATGAGAAATAAGAAGAAGTATCCTCAAAGCACCATCCCTTTCCTGCTGACTGTGGATGAGGTGTTTATGAACTTGGGCTTGCTTTGAAAAGTTGTGGAAAGAATTTTAGGACCATCCTATGTTGAAAATATCTTCCAATGTATCTCAGATTCCAAGCCTCCAGTGTCAAATGTTCTTGTACTGATCCACTTGGGAAACAATAGTGCTCAACAGCCCTTGAAATTCTCCTTTTGGACACACCCCGGTAGAGTTACTGAGGCATACAGGACAGATAGCACAATATTTTGATTGGAGACTCTTCTTTGAGTCTCTATAACTAATGATAATTGTACTATCTGTAAGAATCTCCTGGCTGGAGCTACCTACTACTTGATTTCTGCATCATCACTCAGCTGCCTTACAAAGCATTGGTGGTAGGGGAGGAGAATCAAGTGAATCCTTCAAGGGAGATTTAGGAGATGAGTATAAGAGACATAAGAAATTATTGTCTTGGCCTCAGAGCAAATGAAGCTAAACTGGAGTCAGCTGTGAGGACAAAGAAGCTTGTCTGGAAATTGAATCCTCTGACTGTAAAACTAGGAGCTGTTGAGAACACCACACACTTGAGTACTAAATGCTTGTAAATAAGATGAGCTCCTAGAGTCAGAGGCCACTTCCGTGAATTTCCTAGTGCTTAGCAAAGCATGGGAACAGAGTAGGTGATCCATAACTATTACCAAAATATTGTATCTTTTTGAAATAGAAGCTTTTACCTCCATAAAAATTTTTGTAGGCAATATTGTAGAGAATGCACCATAGAATCAAGAGGTTGGAAAAAATCAGAAAGATCTGCCCTGAAATCTCAACCTCACTACTTCCTAATTACACAAGCTGAGAAGAGTAAGGCTACTTTAGTCTTTCCACATGTAAAGTGAGAATAACACTAGGACCTTCCTCCAGGCAAGTAAGGGCTGAAATGTGAATAAAGCCCATTGCATAATGCCTGATACATAATAGTGCTCAAAAAATGTTAACTAGTGCTAGTGATAAGAATAAAACATTTTTCAGCCCTGGCTGGCGTAGCTCAATGGATGGAGCGCGGGCTGGGAACCAAAGTGTCCCAGGTTCGATTCCCAGCCAGGGTACATGCCTGGGTTGCAGGCTATAACCCCCAGCAACCACACATTGATGTTTCTTTCTCTCTCTCTATCTCTCCCTTCCCTCTCTAAAAATAAATAAATAAAATCTTAACAAGAAAAAAAAAAGAATAAAACATTTTTCTTATCAGGTATTGGAATTGCTGTGCTTTGCTTGAAGAAAAAACATTTCAGTATTTCCTAGGTAAAGGATATGTCCAGTTTCCCATTTTTACTAGAGAACAAGGAGTTTGTCTTTCAAAAAGACAGGTTCAAAGTGGATACAATCATAAACACATGTCATACAATAATTCTCTTTATCAAAGAAAATTATGGTCCATGACCTGCTAATAAATGTTCTTCAACCGATTCTCCAAAAATATTTATGCATTTATAAAAATATAAATTTATTATAAATTTTATGGATATGAATAATATGTAGCATACAATTTATATATAACAAAACAAACAATATTCTTTATGTTAGATCCCAATTGATTGTCAGAGAAGGCTTTTTTGCTTTTTGCTGCTCTTGTACTTATAGCCATTAAACCTTGATTTAACATATAGTTCTAGCATAATAGCTACTGATGGAACACACTTTTATGTATAACCTACATCATTAACATTTTTTCCATTGCTGTCTAGAGTCCAGGCAGTGAATCCAGTCCTAATTTGTAGTCTTAGCAAATTTTCTGGTGTAAATACTCCCACCATGGCCAGTTTCTAGCTACGAACAGGATATCAATGAATGTGGAATTGAGAGAAGAAATACAAGGGCACAGTGTTATATAGTATTTGACTGTACAGATACAATAGATTAAATAACCTCAAAGCAGAGATGATATTAAATGTAGTAAAATAATTAGGAAGCGATTAGTACTATCTTTATAACATTTACTTTTACTGTAACTTAATTATGTTTATATTTAATTTTTAAGTATGGTATATTTAACAATTGACTTTTAAAATTCCTGAAAATTTAGAAATTGGCTCTGTCAGTAGGAGCTGATTACAGGATACCACTACCTTGAGGGAGAAGCACCAGTCTGACCCACAGCTCTAGTGCTTCTATGACTAAAGGAACTTTTTTTTTAATATTTTATTTTTATTTTATCTTATTTTTAGAGAGGGAAGGGAGGGAGAAAGAGAGAGAGAGAGAGAAAGAGAGAGAGAGAGAGAGAGAGAGAGAAACATCAATGTGCGGTTGCTGGGGGCCGTGGCCTGCAACCCAGGCATGTGCCCTGACTGGAAATCGAACCTGCGATGTTTTGGTTCGCAGCCCGTGCTCAATGTACTAAGCTACACCAGCCAGGGCTCTAAAGGAACTTTTCAATTAGTTGTGTCCTTTTCCAAAATCTCACCTCACACATTTGATTCCTTCCACTCTTCTGTCCTCTTGTTGTCTAATGAGGCTCCACAGTCTCTCTCTCTGTCATTTCTCTTTACTCCTGATACTACCTCCCTGATCAATGTTTTGGCTGCTTCACACATGACCACTGAGAACTCTCCCGGTTTCTGCTTCCTATCCTTTCCTCCGCTGCATCACTCCAGATTCTCTTCCTAGGTTCAGTTTCCCCACATGCCCCCTGAGGCCAGATTCTTGCTTCAGATCCTTCAATCATCCTTTTAAGATTGTACAATGCAGTTCAAAACCTTTAGAAGTACTGGAGATAGTTGCAGAACAATGTGAATGCACTTAGCGCCACAAAACTGTACACTTAAAAGTGGTTACAATAGTAAATTTTATGTTACCTATGTTTTTCTACAATAAAAAATAATCCTTAGGAAGACAAGCAAGGCCCTAAACAATCTGCCTTCATTTAGAACTTACTAAACTTACCCTTCATTTCTATTATTGCTGCTACTAGCATAGGCTCACTACTCCCATGTGTTGGGCACTGTGCTGAGCAGCCTATGTTAATCCCCAACAAAGCCTTATAAAGTCAGTACCATCATTGCCACCATGTTGCAGATGAGAAAAATGCGAGTTAAATGCCTTAAAGATAATCATCTGCCAGAGTACTGATTTAGTGCTCTATTACTAGCCATGGAATGTAAGTGCTCCAACATCACCATCTCTCTGTAACATCTTTTCATCTAAGGGTGTTGTAAGTGAGTAATTCCCCTTGGACACAAAGTAATTTTAGGAGGTAATGATGATAAATAATATTTTAAGAAAATATTGCTTAAAAAATCAAAATTAATGCAAAAATCCCCTGATGAGCAAAATATCAGTATTTTAAATACAGATAGGATCTGACTTAGACACTTAGATAAGCCCAATCCTGGTCCTGATTCCCATAACACCTTATTAACCAAAGCAGGTGATGACCCAGGGCTCATAGTTTACCAGTTTGATTCTTTTTTATATATTGCATTAAAATATCATTTCTTTTAATTACTGAGCTTTGTGGAGTCCCTCCTGAATTTTGTGCCTGAGGCCAGCACCCCACTTTTTTTGCCTGGATCTGGCCCTAGGAAAAAAGACCTAAATCTCTTTTCCTCCATCCCCTATCCCCTCCCACCCTCTGTTTTTGTAGGTCCCAAATGTTGACCTTCAGCTGGTTCTAACATAGGAAAATGTGGCTAATTTCAGGTCATAGACATGTTTTTTTTTAAAAAAAAGGAAAGACAATCTGTAATGACTATCATGAGGCCTGGGTATCACCATGTCAGGGGAGGTGGGCTTTGTAGCCAACATTTTCAGAAGAATTTCCCAACTTGGACACTCTTCGAAAACATCATGCTGGCAGTGCTGTGATCCATTTATTGCTGAAAAGACAACCCCTGCCTGCAGTGCCAGGGGGGAACAAACTGCCTTCATTTAATCTTCTAGATTTTGAGATGATCTGGAGCTTTTTTGTAGAAAGGAATGTTTTCTAGTTTGCTCCTTAGGTAAGGAGGCATCCTTAAGAGAAATTGCTCTTTGTATTTTTAAATGATTAAATTCCTAGGACTTTTACACACATGCACACACACATGAATTCAAGACAACTTACTAAATAAAATAAGTTGTATAAGTCAGCTGTAGCTTTACCAAAAGGCCCAAAGTTGAAATCAGAGCATTAAATCAGTTCTGGGTTCTAAGCTTTGAGTGGGTACTTTTCACGAGTTCAAGCCAGACAAGCCTGAGCAGTGCCCTCTAAGGAAAGATAATGGGGCAACTCAGAGTATAGAAGGGACACAGAGGGGATGCTCCTTTTAAAAGTGCAAAAAAATGAAGAATTAAAATTAAAAGAACAAAACAAATTAAGTATTAATAATACATATCAGAACTTGCAAGCAAGAGGTAGTCTCCAGGTATGCAGAAACAAAAAGGACCACATAATCTGAATAGATCTTATACCACGGTGACCTTTTAGACAATGAGAGGCTTGGAGTTGGACTTAAGCCCATTAAAAAATACTGGAGCTTTTAAACATTGTCTTTCTATAAGAAGAAGACTAGAAAAATTTCCTTCTTTCCCTGTAAGTATACCATGTAAGACCTCAATCTACCTGGAGTTACAGGTAGGAGAAATAGTTATACACACAGACATCAAAGTGCACTACCTACATCACACAATGATCAGGTGTGGCCCAAATTGGCATGTGGCATGGAAACCTCCAAGTTAGAATTGAACATAAAAATGAGTATAGGAAAATCCAACGTTTAATTGCTCCATAGCAATGTTTCTATAATTTAGAACACAAAGGACTTGCAAGGAAGTCCGCACCCCACCTCATCCCCAATGCCAACAATAAGCACAATAACTTAAAAAAAAAGGTCACTGTCAGCCTGTTCTCTATTTCAGTGTCTTTGGCTATATTTTGCTTGTTTGTTTGTTTTGTTGTTTAGGTTCCTGTTAAAGGTGAGATCACATGGTATTTGTCTTTCACTGCCTGGCTTATTTCACTTAGCATAATGCTTTCCAGCTCCATCCATGCTGTTGCAAAGGGTAGGAGCTCCTTCTTTCTTTCAGCTGCATAAAATTCTATTGTGTAAATGTATCATAGTTTTTACAGGCTGATGGTGACCAGAGGGGAGAGGGGAGGGGATTTTAGGGGAATTTCAGGGGAGAATGGGGAAGGTTCACAGGAACAAATATAAAGGACACATGGACAAAAACTAGGGGGGTAGAAACGGGAGGGAGGTGGGGAAAGAGGTGTGGGTGGGCTGGGATGGGAGTAAAGAACAGAAAACTGTACTTGAACAATGATTAAAATAAAATTGGGAAAAAAAGGAATGATCTGCATAAGAAAACAAAGTGCCATTAGGGAGAATCAGCTGACACAAAAAGTAAAAGACTTAGCATCTTAAGAACTAAAGATAATCATTGACTGAAACTTTAAAATGAATAAGTTCAAAATCATCAAAGGTAGAGAAGGCATAGAAACTCTAGTGAAAGAACAGTGTGTTAATTTTAAAAGATATTTGAAAGAGAACCAACTAAAATACTAGTAACAGAACATATAGTCATTAAATTTAAGTCTCAATCAACTGGTTACACAACATATGAGACACAAATGGAAAAGAATTGGCGAACCGTGATTGAGGAAACCACTCAGAAAACAGCACAGGTAAGGAACTAACATAAAGCAGGTAAAAGACAACAGGGACAGACTCCAAGTCCAAGTTTCAAAGCAGCAACAGAAGAAGAATGCAGTCTTCACACAGATGTGACTAAGAACTTTCTAGAATTGAAGAGACACTAACGCTTAGTTTAAGAATGTACTTCAAGTCCATGCTGGATAAATTATTTTTAAAAATTGTGGGCCTAGTAGACTTTTTTAATTATTAGGAGAAAATCTGTTTTGCAGCTAATTGACTCCCTAAGACTCAACCCAAAGCCAGTGTCTGCAGCAGCAGCCATGTTTCTTCAGAACATCGGGACCCTGAAGCAAACAGGCTCAGTTGCAATCAACCCATTTTGGAATGGGCTGAGAGATTCAGTCTAGATAAATCATCAGTAATATTAAAATCACATTCAAAGAGTAATACTAATGTGGCACCAAATTCCTTTTCAGATGCCATTCAAGTTAGCACCTTTTTAAAATGCAAAGCTATTTATAAATGCCTATATTCTTACCTGATCATTGGTTTAGCATACTCATAGGTAATTATGAGTATGCCCAGCAATGTGCTAAGCACTATGTAAGCAGTTTCTCATTTAATCCTACAATAACCCTTTAAGATAAATATGTGTGTATGCATATGAGTTTCAACAAAGGAGACTAAACTGAGACAGAAGAGTGCCTTGCCCAGAGTCTCAGAGAACACTGGAATTGGGACTCATCTCATCTCAGATCTGCTGATGCCAACTGCTTGATCAGTTTAATCATTATTCAAAGTGCAGAATACAGAGGAAGTAGATTATGACTATTAAACAAAGTAAATAAGACACAGTCCATTAGTAACATGGAGTGTAAGAACTTTCTTGGGTTAACTTTGAAGTACTGCTGTCCTGAATCCAGCAGGTCACCCACAGTAGGTCAGTGATCCTGTACCTGAACTGTCAGGTGGAAATCTGGGGTGGGGGCAGGGCCAGAGTCCTTTCAAAGAACAGAACTGAGCAGCCACACAGACAGGCCTGGGATACTGGTGGTGGGAAATACTGGGTTGGCCAAAAGGTCCATTTAGTTTTATCCATAAAATAAATAACATTTTTCATTTTTACCAATAAACTTTGTTAATTTTGATATTTTTAGTGTGCTATCTATCTCCCACTATTGGCTTCTAGTGAGTAGAAGCCAGGGGTTTGGCTAAACATCTTCCAAAGCATAAGACAGCCCCACAGCAAAGAATTATTTGGTCAAATGTCAATAGTACCAACAGACTTCACAAACCACTTTTGACATGTTCAATTAGTAACAGCACCTTCTCCATCCACTGCACAAATCTTTTTCTGTTTTTTTTGTGTGTGTGTGTGTTTCAGTTGCATTTTTACCTTTCCTGAAATAATAAAGCACAATATACTGAAAATGTTGTATATTTTCTTTTATCTTCAATTTTAAAATGGCTGCACAAAAATTTCACCAATTCTGATAAGTTTTTTTTAATGCACGCTGATATGACAGCTGTCACCATACAATTTAACAAAATTGTTTTGAATGAAGTTTAAGGCAACTAAGCACTACTAGAGCCATCATATGTAAAAAACTAAATGAACTTTTTGTCCAACCTAATACATTAGCAATCTCATCCTGGAGGTTTATAAATATTATTTGGTGAGGAAAGGAAAGACAGTCTATTTTGAGCATGGAGTGCATTACATTCATTTATTTCTTTTTGAAAGTATATATTTTTTATTATGCTATTACAGTTGTCTCAATTTCCACTCTTTGCTCCCCTCTTCCCAACACCCTCTACTACCTCAGGCAATCCCCATACCATTCATTGTTCATGTCCATGAGTCATGTGTATGAGTTCTTGAGCTACTTCATTTCCTATACTGTATTGTACATCCCCTTGGCTTTTATGTAACTACCTGTTTGTACTTCTTAATCCCCTCACCTCTTCACCCACTCCCCCACAACCCCTCCCATCTGGCAACCATCAAAACTTCTCTGCATCCATGATTCTGTCTCTGTTCTTCCTGTTTGCTTAGTTTGTTTCTTTTTAGATTCAGTTGTTGATAGATATGTATTTATTGCCATTTTATTGTTCATAGTTTTGATCTCCTTCTTTTTCTGAACTAAGTCCTTTAAATGGTCCCATTAATAATGGTTTGGTGATGATGAACTCCTTTAGCTTTTTCCTTGTCTAGGAAGCTCTTTACATGCCCTCTGACTCTAAATGATAGCTTTGCTTTGCTGGATAAAGCAGTCTTGGCTGTAGGTCCCTGCTTTTCACAACTTTGAATATTTCTTGCCAATCCCTTCTAGCCTGTAAAGTTTCTTTTGAGAAATCAGCTGACAATCTTATGGAAACTCCTCTGTAGGTAACTAATCATTTTTCTCTTGCTGCCTTTAAGATTCTCTCTTTATCTTTAACCTTTGGCATTTTAATTATGAGGTGTCTTGATGAGGGCCTCTTTGCATCCACCTTGTTTGGGACTCTGTGCTTCCTGAACTTGCATGTCTATTTGCTTTACCAAATTAGGGATATTTTCTTTCATTGTTTTTTCAAATAGATCTCCAATTTCTTGCTCTCTCTCTCCTTCTGGCACCCCTGTGATGTTAATGTTGGAATGTTTGAAGTTGTCCCATAGGCAGCTTACACTATCCTCATTTTTTTATTCCATTTTCTTCTTGTTCAGATTGGATGTTTTTTGCTTCCTTATGTTCCAAATCATTGATCTGATTCTCAGCTTCATCCATTCTACAGCCGTTTCCCTGTAAATTGTTCTTTATTTCAATTAGTGTATCCTTCATTTATGACTGGATCTTTTTTTATGCTGTTGATGTCCTCACTAAGTTCCTTGAGCATCCTTATAACAAGTGTTTTCAACTGTACATCTGATAGATTGCTTATCTCTTTTGTTTAGTTATATGCATATCCATGTAAGATGTGCCTGTTTTCCACCAATGTGCTTTTCCCATAGAAGAGTGAATTGAAAATAAATTACTAACAGAACCACACTCAGAAAGAGAGTCAAAAAGAAGTACCAAAAGCACATCTCATAGGCTTTTTTCAGAAGATTCCAGCAGCTTAATGTAAGCCCAAGTGGGTTTCTTGGCACAGGTGACACTAGATACTATTTTTTCAATGTGCTCTCTCCAGATGTACAATAAGCACTATTTTGAAGTCAGTACTTTTAACTAGCCTTCTATTTTTCATTGCAAAGAAACACAATTTATTCTTTGTTCAAAGAAAAAGTGGAATCACAACCATCTCTCTAAGAACTGATGAAAACATTGGCAAAATTTTCAGATAAGAGATATCAAATTGTTTATCACCTCATAAGAAAAATGTATATAAACATATATTCCATTTTATTTTCTTTCACAGCTATTTTGAAAGAAGGGAACAGGCTAGGGATGGGGGTAGCATTGATGTTCTGATAGTGGAAAAATCTTTTAAGAAAGCCATTCAACCTTTTAATCATTATACCAGGTCATCTGAAAAAAAGTATTTAACTTTCACTTTGATTTTCCTTTCTTTCCTTGCTCCATGATGGCTTTTCCTGTGCTGACAGAAACAGATTTCTGGCCCTCCAAAGAAAGCTCACACACACAAGGCCATCTTCCTGCTTTCTCTTTCTTGGTGTGACATAATCAATTTTTTAAAAGTTCATTCTCTTTGTCTGAGGTATCCATAAGCTTGGGTGAAGATTATAGGTTAAACTCCACTGAAAATAACTGAATTAGTGCCCTTACATTTATGGTCAATACCATTGTCTGTGGATTCAGGCTTTCTACCAAAAATTCTGCTTTCTTACTGCTACTTCCAGACTCACTGTATGCCCAAACATAAAAGCAATAAAGTGCTGCTTTGGCCATAAATGTGAACAGTGAAAATTTTTAATGTCATTCCATAGTTTTTCAACTTAAATTTCTCAAGAAATGTCAAGGGCTACCCTTAGTTATGATGATCCAATTTCTGTCAGTTCAAAATGACCTCTGGGAAGGTTTCTGTGTACAGTGATTGGAATTTTTTATTGTCAGTGTCTGCTTGTAACAAAAATCATAAGCTGGTGAGTGGGGCAGACAGGAAATGGAAAATTTCCTTCAGTGCCCAGACCTAGTGTAGTTTTGTGGCTCCTTACTGAAGGCATTTGACCTGATGGGGATAGACATGAAGGAAGTAGAGCTCAGCTCCACTCCATGAGGACAAACAGCCTAAATTCACATAAAAGCCACCAGGATGTGATCAGTCACATTGAAAAACATGGCACATATGATTTAATTCCCAATGAGGTACTCATGGCAGACATTATTAATCAATTACTACACTGTTTTGCAGTAAGTATAGATGGGACCTCATGATCCTTCTCTACAGAGCTTTTCATGCAATTCCTACCAATAGGATTCCAGATGATCCTGACTTAATCACCCTTTTTCTCTAGAATCTATAGCTAAATGACATTTTCAGATATAGGAGTAAAAATTTAGAATAACAAGATGAAAGGACCAGGCCCTTGCCTCTGCTCTGCCATCAGCAAGCAAGTCCTCTGCCCTTGGCCAAATCATTTGCCCTCTTTAAACTTTAATTTTCTGGTCTAGATCAAGGAGTTTGGTTTTGATCAGATGATGCCAAACACAACTCAAGGACCTCTGGGAAGGGCATGATAAATTGTAAGAGGGCCTCAACTTCATAACATTCTAAATGGCATTTAAATATCAAACAGAATAATTTTCAAAAGTAAATAGATGATGCAATGAGTGAAATACAAATTTAGCTAAAATCACTGAATTTATAGAACTTTTGTCACTTTATTTTCTTAATCAGTAGATACCCAAAGTAAAATAGTTACTCTTTATCTCTTTAAGCCTCAGCATCCTCATCTGTTAATAGCATAACAAATGAACTTCACAAAATGACTTTTGTGAAGATCAAGTGAGATAATGCTTGGAAAGGGTTTGTACTGGCCTGTGAAGTACTTGGTAAGGCACAGAGGAAGAGGTGGGCTTTGCAGGATATGGGACAAAGATGACATTATTCAACCTGTGCACATACTCTGCCTTATCCCCTGGGTGGAGACGTTATGTGTCAGCCAAAAGAGTAGGAGAGTATGATTTTTAAAAACACTCTCTTAAGTTTAAGTGTTTACATAGCTCTGAGGCCTAGTTTGAAGGCTGGTTATAAAGTACTGGAGGGCAATGGTATTGCAAAAATCCCACTGTTTTCCTAATGGAATCCTAAACACTACAGCTGCCTCTGTCCTATAGGTCATGTTTTCAGTCAATTTCCATATTCTTGGCTGGTGTATTGTAAGTTCACTCTAATTCTATAGAGACAATGTGTTTGGTATGTTTCTTCTAGCCTGTATCTCATTTAAAGGAAGCAGACAAAATTTTTACCATCATATGGAGATCCATACTTTCCTGCAACATGTATCCTACATTTTAAAGGGTTGGGAGCCAATGGAGAAAATATATAGAAGTTTTCTTCTAGTTCTACAACATGACAAATTTTAGAGTTAAATGTAGCCATTATATAAAAGATACTTCCAAGAGATAGGTCTAGGAACAGAAATGTTACATGGGATTGTCATATTCAATCTTGTTATCACCCAACTTTACACAATCAGAAAAAACTTGTGGATATGCAAATATATATGGCATTAGAGTGGGAAGAGATATCCCTGCTTTATTCCCAATATTGCCAATGATGTCAAAGTCCTCCAGTTTCTCAGTCCAGGAATCTATGATCTTTGATTCTTCCATTTCTCTCTTGCTCTAATGTCCTATCAGTTCTATTAATTTCCCTAAGTCATTTCTCAAATGCATACCCTCTCCATGTCCAACCTCATATCCCAGCCTACACCATCACTCTTGCCTTTCACTCTTTATCATAGCAGCCTCCTAACTGGTATCCCCACTATTTCTCCTGCCCCCACCAGTCTCTCTCCACTTTGTTTCAGAGTAAATTTTACATTGTACTTAGTTGGTATTAGTCTCCTGCTTGACATTCTCCTACGAAGTTCTTGTGTACTTCAACCATGTACAGAACCCTGTGAGCTTTGATTCCTAGTCTATATCACCAACATGATCTTGTCCCCTCTTCACCCACCATGTTCTGCCACACCAGCCTTCATTAAGGTCTTCAAATATATCATGCTCTTTCCTGACTTGGAGCTTCTTTGTAGGATATTCCCTCTGCCTGAAGTGATCTTTCTCTCCCACTTCTGTTTCAACTGAAAACCACCCCCACCTCTCTTGGTCTCTCTGTCTACAGAAGCTCAGTATCTATCTCACTACTTTCTGTGCTTCTTGAAAACACTGATTATTATTTGTAACCATTCATTTATTTGCTTCTTATTTTTTTTACATATTAGATTATAAACTCCTTGAGAGCATAGGCCTTGCCAGGTTTTTTTTTTTAATTGTCACAACTCTATAGTCTAGAGCACAGCCTTCACTCTGAAAGCTCACAATAAGTGAATAAATGTTTATTGAATCAACAAAAGAGATCACCATGATGATTATTTCTAGTGATAACTTCACTGTAATATATAAATAAACTTCAATGTTGTTATCAAAAGGCTGTGGAATCTTCCTCATTTAAGACCCTTTAGTGCTGAGTTGTTCAATGTGGTAGCCACCAGGGACATATATCTTCTACATTATAGGACATTTCCACTACCACAGAAAGTTCGATTAGAAAGTGCTACTCCATCATTGGGTTGACTTGGGTGAAGCCCCTTTAGAGAAGAACATGATGAGCTGACTCCTCAATTGCTTCCTAGTTCTAACAAGGACTAGTTATCACCTTGAGGTCTTACATGGTTATCCTCCAATATAAAACTACTTTACTTACAACCCTCAGTCAGCTTAGATTATTAAGTATGAAATGTGTGATTGACAATGGGGAGCAAACTTCTCACTGAGAAGTATGAAGACCAGGAGGACCTCCTGCAACTCTATTCAAAAGGTTTCTTTTCACTTCAGATACAAAAGCATTCTAGAAAATGCAAGTCTTTTATTACCAGACTATTGTTTAATATTTATCCAGCACCAAAAACTATGCCGAGAGCATAAACTGGAGCTCATGCTGGTCTCTGCCTTTTATGACTTTTCATTTAATTAGACAGATGGGAAAAAATACCCAAGTGTGGTTTCCAATCACATTTATGAATAATAAGCTGGATTGCTGCTTCTGGGAGGATGTCATGCTGACAGGAGGATACAGCATGCAGTGTCTCTTATTGTGCTGTACAATGAGTCCCTGCCACCTCTGCTCCAAGCTGCTGCCAGGACTCTACCGCTGCTTGTAATACAACTGCCTCTGGCTTGCACTCAATTTAGGCTTTCAACTCTTGCTGAGACCTTCTAGTCTTGGGACTCTACTGCTCCTGATCCAATTTTTCCTTCTTCTTGGTAGTATTAATGCCTCCCCTGTCGACCATGGGAGGACTGCTCCAATCCAGATTTATTTTGCTCATTCTCCCTTGAGCTGGGACATCTCTCCTAGTGCATATACCAACACAGTTTTTTTTTTACATTTTTTTAAAAACAGATTTTTCCTTTTATAAATTTTTTAATTCAATTATTTATTTATATTTAAAAAGAAAATCAATTATTGTATTCCAGGATATCCTTTTGTATATGGATATAATTTTTAACATGTTTTTTTTCGTATTTCTTTTTTTATTGTTCAAGTACAGTTGTCTCCATTTCCCCTTACACCACTCTCCACCACCTCAGCCTCCCCCTCCTCACTCCATCAATCCTATTTCCCTATGGCTTTGTCCATGTGCCCTTTATACATGTTCCTTGATGGCCCTTCCCTCTTTACCCCCATCATCCCTTCCTACCCTCCCTCAACTGACTGGTTACTGTCAGTCTGTTGTTTATTTCAATGCCTCTGGTTACATTTTGCTTGCTTGTTTGTCCTGTTGATTAGGTTCCACTTATAGGTGAGATCATATGGTATTTGTCTTTCACTGCCTGGCTTATTTCAGCTAGCATAATGTTCTCCAGATCCATCCATGCTGTCACTAAGGGTAGGAGCTCCTTCTTTTTGCTGGGTAATATTCCATTGTGTAAATGTACCATGGTTTTTTGATCCACTCATTTACTGATGGGCACTTAGGTTGTTTCCAGCACTTGGCTATTGTAAATTGTGCTGCTATGAACATTGGGGTGTATGGGTTCTTTGAGTTGGTGTTTCAGGATTCTTGGGGTATAATCCCAGCAATGGAATTGCCAGGTCAAAAGGCAGTTCCATTTTTAGTTTTCTGAGGAAGTTCCATACTGTTTTTCACAGTGGCTGTACCAGTCTGCATTCCCACGAACAAAGTACGAGGCTTCCCTTTTCTCCACAGCCTCACCAGCACTTGTTGTTTGTTGTTTTGTTCATGATGGCTATTCTGACAAGTGTGAAGTGCTGTCTCATTGTGGTTTTAATTTGCATCTCTCTGATGACCAGTATGCTGATCATCCTTTCATATGTCTCTGGACCCTCTGTATGTCCTCCTTGAAGAAGTGTCTGTTTAGGTGCTTTGACCATTTTTTTAATTGGGTTGTTTGTCTTTCTGGAGTTGAGTCATGTGAGTTCTTTATATATTTTGGAGATCAAACCCTTGTCCAAAGAATTATTTTCAAGTAATTTTTCCCATGCAGTTGGTTCTCTTTTCATACTGCTGATGTTCTCTTTAGCTGTACAGAAGCTTTGGTGTCTTTTGTTTTTGTTTTTTTGACAAAGTCCCATTTGTTTTTTCTTTCTTTTATGTCCCTTGCCCTAAGGGACATATTGGTGAAAATATTGCTGAGTGGAATATCTGAGATTTTCTTCCCTAGGTTCTCCTCTAGGACTTTTATTGTATCATGATGTATATTTAAGTCTTTTATACATCTTGAGATTATTTTTGTATGTGGTGAAATTTCCTGGTCAGGTATCATTCTTTTTTTGCATGTAGCTGTTCAGATCTCCCAACAACATTTGTTGTAGAAGCTATTTTTACTCCATTTTATGCTTCTTGCCCCTTTCTCAAATATTAATTGACCATAGAGACTTGGGTTTATTTCTGGGCTCACTATTCTGTTCCATTGATCTACGTGTCTGTTCTTATGCCAGTACCAGACTGTTTTAATTACAGTGGCCTTATAATATAGTTCGATATTGGGTACTTTGATCCCTCCTACTTTGTTCTTCTTTTTCAAAATTGCTGCAGCTATTTGGAGTCGTTTATGATTTCATATTAAATTTTTGAAATGTTTGTTCCATATCCATGAAATGTCATTGGTATTTTAATAGGATTGCATTGAATTTATAAATTGCTGTGGGTAGTATGGACATTTTTATGATGTTAATTCTTCCAATCCATGAACACAATATACACTTCCATTTGTTTGTGTCCTCCTTAACTTCTTTCTTCAGTGTTTTGTAGTTTTCTGAATACAGGTCTTTTGCCTCCTTGGTTAGGTTTATTCCTAGGTTCTTTATTTTTCTTGTTGCTATATCAAATGGGATTTTTTCCTTATTTCTGTTTCTGGTATTTCATTGTTGGTGTACAAAAGTGCCTTTGATTTCTGAATATTGACTTTTTATCCCGCTGTTTTGCCAAACTCTCTTCTTGCATCAAGTAGTTTTTTGGTGGAGTCTATAGGATTTTCTGTGTACCCTATCATGTCATTTGCAAACAATGACAGTTTTGCTTTCTGCTGTCTAAATTGGATGCCTTTTATTTTTTTTCTTGTCTGATCACCATGGCTAGGATTTCCAGTACTATTTTGAATAAAGGTGGTGAAAGCAGACATCCTTGTCTTGTTCCTGATCTTAGTGGGAAAACTTTTAGTTTTTGTCTGTAGAGTATGATATTGACTGTAGGTTTCTCATAAGTGGTCTTTATTATGTTGAGGTATGCTCCCTCTACTCCCACTTTGCTGAGGTTTGTTTTTTCTTTTTATCATGAATGAGTCCTGGACCTTATCAAATGCTTATTTCACATCTATTGATATGATCAGTCATTTTTGTCTTTCTTTCTGTTTGTGTGATATATTATGTTTATTGATTTGCAAATATTGTACCATTCTTGCATCCCTGGGATGTAGCCCACTTGAGCATGGTGTCTGACCTTTTTAATGTATTGCTGGATGCAGTTTGCCAATATATTTTTTAATTTAAATATATTTGATTGATTATTCTGTTACAGTTGTCTCAGTTCTTTCTCCCCTTTATTACTCTCTGCCCTGTACTCCGCCTTCCACCATCATTCTCCCACCTTAGTTCGTGTTCATGGGTCATACATACAAGTTCTTTGGCTTATCCATTTCTTAACCTCCCCCCTGTATATTTTGTATGTGCCATTTATGCTTCTTCTTCCCTGTACCTTTTCCTACATTCTCCTTCTTCCCCCTCCCCATTGATAACCCTCCATGTGATCTCTATTTCTGTGAATCTGTTCCTGTTCTCTTTGTTCGCTTAGATGTTTCTGTTTTGTTTTTTTTACATTTGTTTGTTGATAGTTGTGAGTTTGTTGTCATTTTACTGTTTGTGTTTTTGATCTTTTTTTTCTTAGATTAGTCCCTTTAACATTTCATATACAAAGAGTTTGGTGATGATGAACTCCTTTAACTTGACCTTATCTGGGAAGCACTTTATCTGTCTTGCCATTCTAAATAATAGCTTTGCTGGATAGAGTAATCTTGGATGTAGGTCCTTGTCTTTCATGACTTGGAATACTTCTTTCCAGCCCCTTCTTGCCTGCAAGGTTTCTTTTGAGAAATCAGCTGACAGTCTTATGGTAACTCCTTTGTAGGTAACTGTTTCCTTTTCTCTTGCTGCTTTTAAGATTCTTTCCTTATCTTTACTCTTGGGTAATGTAATGATGATGTGCCTTGGTGTGTGCTTCCTTGGGCCCAAGTTCTTTGGGACTCTCTGAGCTTCCTGGACTTCCTAGAAGTCTATTTCCTTTGCCAGATTGGGGAAGTTTTCCTTCCTTACTTGTTCAAATAAGTTTTTAATTTCTTGCTCTTCCTCTACTCCTTCTGGCACCCTTATAATTTGGATGTTGGAATGTTTAAAGTTGTCCTAGAGGTTCCTAATCCTCTAATTTTTTTTTTGTATTCTTGTTCCAGTTGAATGTTTATTTCTTCTTTCTGCTCCAAACCATTGATTTGAGTACCAGTTTCCTTCCCTTCACTGTTTCTTCTCTGTACATTTTCCTTTATTTGATGTTTCAAAGCCTTCACTTTTTCCTCTATTTTGTGACCTTATTTCACCATTTCTGTGAGCATCCTGATTACCAGTGTTTTGAACTCTGCATCTGATAGCTTGGCTATCTCTTCATCACTTAGTTGTATTTTTTTCTGGAGTTCTGATCTGTTCTTTCATTTGGGACATATTTTTTGTCTTGCTGAACCCCGTTAGGTACTAAGGGGTGGAGCCTGAGGCATGTGGCAGGGTGAGGAAACTCACATTGCTGCATTGTGGTACTGTATGTGGTGGAGGAGTCAGAGAGGGAACAATGTCACATGCTCAGCCCTCGGCCAACTGTCACTCACTTCCTTTGCTACCCACAAGCAAATTGGGCCCTTCTGGTGCTGATTCCTGGGTGGGTGGTTTTGTGTACATTCTAGAACCCTGTGGATCTCTCCAACAAACTCTCTTGTGAGGCTGGGAGTTTATCTTGCCACCTCAACCCCCACAGGTTTTGTCAGTCAGAGGTTTTGAGGCTTTATTTCCCCATACTGGAACCCTGGGTTGCATAGTCTGTCTTACTCCCTAGTTATTCCTCTTGATTTATACACATGCAAATATGGCACTGCCTGGTCTGACAGCTGCCACCTCACCCACCCCAATCCTCCAGCAGCAGCCTTGCTGGGAGTCCTCTCCACACCAGCTGCCCATCTCCACCCCTCCTACCAGTCTGGATGAATGGTTTTTCTTTAGCTCCTTGGTTGTCAGACTTCCATACAGTTCAATTTTCTGGTAGTTCTGGTTATTTTTGTTTTTAAATTTGTTATTGTCCTTCTTTTGGTTGTGTGAGGAGGCAAAGTGTATCTACTTACACTTCCATCTTGACTAGAAGTCCAGTTCGCCAATATTTTGTTGAGGATTTCAGTGTCTATGCTCATCAGAGATATTGGCCTATGGTTTCCTTTCTGCATGGTGTCTTTATCTGCTGTTGGGATTAGGATGATGCTGGCTTCATTAAAAGAGTTTGGAAGTCTCTCTTCTTGGATTTTTTTGGACTAGTCTGTGAAGGATAAAGGTTAACTCTTCTTTAAATGTTTTATAAAATCTGTGAAATCATCTGGTACAGGGCTTTTGTGTGCAGGGAGGGTTTATTATTATTATTATTGTTTCAGTTTTGCCAGCTGTTATCAGCCTATTCAGGCTTTCTGTTTCTTCTTCATTCAGTTTTTGAAGATTATGTTTTTCTATAAATTTGTCCATTTCACCAACTTTTCCAAATTTCCTGGCATATAGTTTTTCATAGTAACTTCTTATAATCCTTTGTATTTTTGTGGTATCAGTTGTAATCTCTCCTCTTTGATTCCTGATTGTGTTCATTTGGATCCTCTCTCTCTTTTTTCCTGATGAGCCTGCTTAAAGTCTTGCTGGTTTTGTTTATCTTTCCAAAGAACCAGCTTCAGGATTTTTTGATCCTTGCAATTGTCCTTTTATTTTGTATGTCATTTAATTCTGCCCTGACCTTGGTTATTCCCTTCCTCCTACTTGCTCTGGGCTTTGTTTGTTGTTGTTCCTCCAGTTCTTGTAGAGGTAAGGTTAGGTTGTTTATTTGAAATGTTTCTATCTTTTCTAGGTAGGCCTGTATTGCTATGAACTTTCCTGTCAGGACTGCCTTGCCTGTGTCCCATAACTTTCGGATTATTGTGAGTTCATTTTCATTTGTTTCTAGAAACTTTTTGATTTCTTCCTTGTCCTTATTCTTAACACATTCATTGTTCGATAGCATGCTGTTCAATATCCATGAATTTGAGTGTTTTTGTTTTTTCTTTGAGGTTAGTTTTTAGCTTCAGGCCCTTGTGATCCAAGAAAAAGCTGATATTACCTCAATTTTCTTGAATTTTTTGAGACTTATTTTGCCAACATATGCTTAAATACCAGCTATCCAACCTTGAGGGAAACTGGTCACATCTTTGCCATGGAGTGAAGTAGTGTCACTATAACCAGAAGGAACAGAGTCCATGGTTCAGTCTGCCAGGCCCTGTGCCCCATTATATCATCCTTCTGGGAGGCTTCAAAACTTGTCTGTACCTTTACTCCAAAAAAGATCCACATCTAGCAAAAGCCATAGTCCTTGTTTTTTCATGTTAACAGCTTTATTGAGAAATTATTTATATACAATAATACCCATCCATTTTAAGGACACAGTTCAATAGTCTTTTATTATATTCACAGAACTGTGGTACCATCACCACAATCTGATTTCAGAATATTTCTACTCTAGAAAGAAACCTCAAGGCCGATTAGCAGTCACTCCTCATTCCAGCCCCCAGCCTTAGGAAACCACCAATCTACTTTCTGTGTCTATGGATTTGTTTATTTGACATTCTATACCAATGAAATCATACAACACATGTTCTTTTATGCCTGGATTCTTCCAATTAGCATGATGTTTTTGAGATTTATCTGCATTGTAGCATGTATGAATTCTGCATTCCTGTTTCTCAGTAGTTTCTATTCCTTTATATGGATATAACACATTTTGTGCATTCATTCATCCTCACAATTTTATACAAAAATAGAAATTATATCAAGGTCTTCATTAAGAAACGTATTGCCTTTTATAGATTTAAATAAAGTTCAAAAATATTTTCTTTATAATATTTTCCTCAAGTTCCTGCATCCTATAAGATAAGCCCATCCCATGTGGTTGCACATTCTTCAGAATCACTTAAAAGCAAAACACCCATTAAGTCTCCAGTGTTTGCAGTAGATAGAAATTATTTTCTTGGGAAAGGTTTTCAGGCCACTTGCTGACAGAAATGATCATTGGTGATATAATTAAATACAGTTTACTCTTGAACAACACAGGTTTGACATGCACGGGACTATTTATATGCTGATGTTTTTCAATGAATACTGTAAATGTATTTTTCTCTTCCTTATGATTTTCTTAACAGTTTCTTTTCTTTGGTTTACTTTATTGTAAGAATATAGTATATAATACATACAACATATAGGATATGTGTTAATTGACTGTTTATGTTATTAGTAAGGCTTCCAATCAACAGTAGGCTATTAGTAATTAAGTTTTGGGGGGAGTCAAAAGTTGTAATCAGATTTTCAACTACATGGGGGCTTTTCACACCAACCCCATGCTTTTCAAGGGTCAAATGTACTGTCAATCTTATTAAATGACTCATTTAGCTGAGAGCAATGCAAAATTGGCAACAAAGTATTTAGATTTACAGTGAGGTTATAAAATATGGCACCTTCTCTGTATGTAGCCATATAAAATATTTATGGTGTTGTGGGTTATTTATATTTAATAGGCTGCATATTTCCCAAGTCTCCTGCTTCCAGTGTGAGCAGATAGATGCTGCTTGATTGCCCACAAAGGCTCTTTGTTCAAGTAGAGCCGGCACTCGTCATTCCAACTTCACGAGGATGGTGTCCTGAAGCACCACGTGGAAAACATGGATATCTCCAGAGAGTCACTTCTACCTTTATGGTGGCCACTACCAGGCAGCCTCATGTGGTGGTCTCTATTCTTCTCTGACTTTCTTCTGCCCCATCCCAGCTGTTGGAAGCCTTCCTCTCCAGCTCCCATTTCTCAGAGCTGGAAGTCTCCTCAGGACAGATTCTTTCTGTCTCCTCGGCCTTACTGATTTATTTTTTCCTGTCTGTATTCCCAGTTTGGCTAAAAAATGCATACCCACACTCAGCTCTTCTTGGTGGCCCAGAATCACATATTTTTCTCTTCTTTTTATATAATTGATTAACTTGTAAACATTGGGGAGATAATGCCATTTGCTTCTAAACATTGCCCTAGAGAATTATCTATGGGGTATACTTAAATAGTGGTGACATAATTTTAAATGCCATAAGACACAATCTATATAGTTTTAAGTATTACCCCAAGCCAGCTTGTCAATGGATTCTGATCCCAATTTGTTGTTGGCTTTTATTATTATTAACATAGATTGAAAGATAAAATTAATTAAATGGCAACTCTGACAGATATTTTACCAAGTGTTTGACACATTTTCTCTTGACCTTACTTACGAAGCTGGCATTCCCACATTATAGATGTGGAAATGAAAGCTCAGAGACTGAGAAACTTCACTCAGCTCACAGAGCTAGGAAATAGTGAAACTAGGTTTGAGTCCAGGTTGCCTCTGATTCCAAAGGTCATGCTCTTCCCACAACTGCCTCCCAGTTTTCAGATGATTTGATGTTGACTATGTCACTCATTTAAAGCCCAACATCTTTCACATTGGCTGCATGACCTGAACAAGTCACTCCACTTTCAATGTATACCTTACTGCCAGAAAAATGGTCATGGAATAGAAAAGGCAAGATTTTCAAAAGGATAGGCTTTCATACATCAGTGTTCTGTTTCTGCAGCTGTGTCCTTAGCTGAGGAAAACATTTTCTTCACCCTCAACTGGCAGGGTATTCATTCCCTTGCAACATTCTTGAACAGGAGCAGACAAAACTCACTCTCCTCCTGGTTGCCTCTAGGGCTCTGAGCCTCTTCCAAAAATCCACACAGGATTCTAAACCTTATGATGAAGGAATTCTCTTTCCCTTGCCTCCTCTGGGTGCTCTGTGAAGCCACTTGTGCCCTTTGTGTCTGTAGCATATAAAAACTGCCTGCTGCCCCATGGTATAACAAGGAATTCTTTCAAGTCCTGGCAGGTCTGAGAGCTGCAGCTTCTTTTACAGTTTTTGGAATTCACTCTCTTTGTCCCTTTAGCACTGAAGATCCTTAGTGTCAGACCCTCGGGTGGCTGTCACACTGAGCTGGTTCAACCAGGCTTACCTGAGTCCTGAAGGCACACCTGATATGATATGATGTCACCACTGCAGTTTAATATTTATCAAGGGCACTCAGTGAACTTGGCTCCACTCAAATAGGCAACATTCCCAACCTCTCCTCCTCCTTCCTTGCCACAAAGAATATGAACCTGAGAGACTTCACTTGCACAGAGATTCTGCCCTTGCTGATTTCTTTAACCCTGGAGCTCTGCCCCCTTGGGTATCTAGGGACTGTTTGGATGGTGTCAGGCTTCTGACACTAACCATCATGAATATGACCTGAGGCACAGACCTCCTGCCACCCCAAATTAACCTGAACAGGCACAAACCAGCAGGCCCTGTGGGAATGTCATTGACCCTGGATTTCTTTTCCTGCTTCTGCCCTTGGCATTTGCAGTCTAAGCTCAAGAGTCCAGCTTCCTGCTATTTGTGAGAAGTCACACATACAGCACCAACCTCTATACCAGCTGCCTTCACACTCTCGGGTTCTTTCAAGTTTGGTTTCTTTAAAGCTTCAGGCCAGTATCACTGGGGCATCTTTTGAAAGTTTGTTGGCCAACTTCTTGACACTCCATTGAGGCAACCTTGTGCCTCTAACTCCTAAGGTGAACTCAACTCTAATCACCTTCTTGGCTGCTAGGCTGTCTCCCTGCTTTCAGCAGTTTCTTGCTTTTAACAGCTTGTTTAAGATCCCTGGAACAAGCTGTCAGCCTCCAAGGAGAGATGGTGCTAGAAACAGTGCAGGAGCTAAAAATAAACATGTTCTGTAGATAGGGACAGACATGCTGTACAGAGAGATTACTGGGTACCCTCCAGACCTGATTGCAACTGAGGCCTATTGGCTTTTCCTCCAGATATGGCACAGTGTTTGCTCAGGGCATGCTGCATTGCACAGGTGCTAGAAACCATTTTTAAATTGTGCATCAGAGGGACAGTGACTGGCAGAAGGTTAGTGTTTATACAATAGAATGGGTACAGGCTGTCCAAATGAGCTCTGTATAAGTTAGTCAGCAATAAGGATAAGACCTCCTATTCTTAAAATAAGGACTAGGATGTGACTTTAAAAGAAGTAATAGGGAGTTAACCTTTTTTATTTTGAATTCAGCTGTTACATTTGTCCGCAATACTAGAGCTACTAGGTGCATAAGATTATCTTTATATTTTATCTAGGTCAAAGTTTATCAAAATAGCAGTTGTAATAACAGCATACACAATAAACACGCTCTGTTGTATACCACAGTTCATTCATTATTGTAGTAAGGGTGATTAATCCTAATGCTTCCATCTTTGCTGTACATATTGTATCCTAAGCATCATATATCTGTTAGTTTGTTTCTCACAAGAGTCCCACAAAGTCATTTGTACAGTGAAGAAGTTATATTTTTCAGTGGTTAAGTGACTTGTCCCAGTCCAGTGGCAGAGTGGTATAGCCTGGGAAAAATTACTAATCACTTCTAGATGGTCAGTCATGTGCCAGGTGTTGTGCGAAGGGTTGTACATATGTAATGAGGGAGCAGGAAACCATTTTGGACCTGGCCTCAGCCACCCTTGAAATTGTCAGCCCCTCCCTTCTCCTTGTCGGTCAGTGCTGGCTGGGGACTGGGCACTGATGACCATCTGTGCCCGTGCAGCAGAGGGTCAGAGATGAGACTCGGGGCTGGTACTGGATAAGGTCTCTGTGGCTTGACTGGACCACACACTGGCTATTTTTGTACACAGGTCAACACAGGTCATGGTTTGCAGAACTCTGACGGGGGAACCATCTTAAGAATCCTGACTCAGAGAAGGGCTGATAAATAGATTTCACTGTAGTTACAAAAAGTCACTTTGCAGCATAGAAAGTTCCAAGTGATGAAGTTCTAACCAGTGGCAGAAAAGACAGCAACTAGCATCCAACCCGCGAGAAAAATGGGCTGGCTCTTCCTCCCACACCTGATTTCAGAACTTCACTGTAATTTTCTCCATGAAAATGGATTAACTCCGAGGCACCTTCTATTCCGATTAAACATTTTCTCTCTGTGGTGGTGTCAAGATTGTAAAATACCTAATACAGCAGTTAATTATAATGCCATGAACTACTTTAACCTTTACAATGACTGTGCTTTCAGAGGCTGACCCCTCCCAGCTCTCACAGATTAGTAATGCTCAGAGCGGGGCCAGGGATAGACTGACCAGCAAATAAAACATAGGAAGACTGAAGAGGTCAGAGACCAGACTGATCTCTCAGGAATAGGCAAAGCACAGCCCACCAGAACCATTCTTGCTTTAACGACTGACTGCAGCTACCAAATGCTTCTTCCTGGTGTCAGCTCATGCCTAAAGAGAAAATGCTTCTAGAATCTTAGAGGTACCTGTAGCTGATGTCTCATCAGAACTTGAAAAGAAAGAAAAAATAGTTGAATTTCCACTAATCCATCACTGCATTTACCAGTTCGCCCATGAAGGGTGGGTGCAATAGCAGTGACTAAAGCTACTACTAGGTACTATGCTAAAGGACCTGCTAGAGCTCATCTTGCTTAGACCTTGCAACAAGTCTGTGAAGCTGGTGTTAGCACACCCATTTTACAGAAGAGGAACTGAGACTCCAGAAAGTTTAAAAAGACTTGTCTACAGTCATGTAGCTACTACATTGTGAAGTGGATCCTAAATTGACGACCTTGTGAGTCAGTAGCTTGTCCTCTTAACCAAAGCCCTGGGGGCTGGAATGGACTACTTTACTCACTAAGTAAAGGTCCAAAGAGAGTCTCTGAAGTGAGACTCTGCTAATATTTAACCTCTTCGTGTAACTGCATACCCTGGAGGGATTCCTGCCTGCAGAATGAGCCATGATAGGCCTTCTGTCCTTCCTTACTGTCTCCCAATAATTACAAAGACAGAGTCTTCAAATAGCACCAGGCCCTCTGTAAGTTTTATGGAAGGGGAAATGCTTTTCCTCTGTAATGGTAGGTTAAAGCTGCTGGGTGCTTCCTAAATAGGTCATTTGCTTCATTTGCTTTACTAAAGAGGTTTGATTACATGCTGATTGCCATGGTCAGAGAGGGGGCCAGGTTGGGTCCCTGAAGAATTTAAGTAGGAAAATAACAGATAACAGGAGCCTTCATTAGAAAAATCACATCTAGGCTGGTTAATGAATGGTGATAAGGATTGTAGACAAAATATCTCTGGTATTCACTAAATGCCAAGCACCTTGATGCATGCTTTATGTGTATTATTTCATTTGATCCTCTCAGAATGATTAGGCACTAATATTACTATTCCCATTTTATAGACAAAGAAACTGAAGTACTGTGTAGGGAACCTACTTGCCAAAAGCCACCTTAGTGGTGGCAGAGAGGAGTCAGTGGGTATACTGGTAGAGGTTTGCCTGGCTGGGTGGTGAGAGCAGGGGTGGAGCAGCAGCTGATTTCCAATGTGTAAGTGTTACAGAACAGGGCCAAGGGGGGTATACAGTATACTATTACTGAAAGGACCTCCAGGTTCGCTATGCTCGCTGCCAGAGGAAAGATGTCTCTCAATGCCAGAGATTTGTGAAAAGGAAAGGAAATGTTTATTTAAAGATATACAGACTTAAAGTAGTGACCCAATGTCTTCACTAAGATCCCAAAGTCCTTTAAAACACCCACAAACACTCACAGTCCTTTCTTTTCCCTTTACTCTTGTCTGGGGTACTGTATCTAATGAATAGAAGTGGAAGTCTATGATTCAGGCTCCTGGCACCATCAGCTATGTTGCCGCCATGATCTCCAGTTAATCTACAGCCATGTGGCACTTTCTCATGGCCCACCAGCAAGAGTCACCCCTTTTCCTCCAGGCAAAGTCTCTCCTGCTTCCTAAGCCACATGGTAAAAGGGAGCACCCCAAAGCCATGTGGTTCTCTCCTGGCAAAACTACAGGGGTCCCCACTCTGGCCAAAGCTGTGTGGTTCTATTTTGGGAAAGCTGCAGAAAGGGGGTCGCCACTCTGCCAAAGCTGAGTGGCAGTTCTCTGCTTAAGCCGCATGGTGATTCTACCTCACATGGTTGCAGAGGTCCCTAGTCTGGCCAAAGACATGTGGTTCTCCCCCAGATGGCTGCTGCATCTGGGTTTAAATCCCCAGGCCAGTCGTCCTCTGCAGCCCCATTTCTGACTCCTCCCACAATTGGCTACACTTGCCAGCACTCCACTGGGCTGCCATAGTAAGTCCAGGCAGGTGTGGCCCCATGTCACAGAGCTAATCTTCTCCCAAGCTCTCACACAGGCACTGTAACCAGGGGGAGTTGTGTCCCAGTTACATCTTGGGTGGAAGTCACTTCCATCCCCCTGGCTCAAAGCATGGCCACAGCTATTTAACATATCTATGCAACCAGTTAAAGGTTACAGATATGTTAAATGACCATGCCAGAAGTTATCTGCAAAGCTGTTGCTATGCAAATCAGCTCTCAATGGCCCTGCTCCATGTGTCCCTTCCCCCAACTCACACCTGTGGGGGGGTGGTGAGGACATCCTATATATCTTTCTAATATTTCCTGGACACCTTGAGTTCTGGACCCCATTCCAAATCCCTATTTGGGGCCCTGCTCTTGGCTGCGCCTTGTTACATAAGTATTCCCAATGTGGCCAGTTTCAAACTCCAGCCCAACACTCTCAGGCCAGAGCCATCCTCTAAAATAAAGGGGTAGGTGGAAGGCAGATATCACTGGGCTACCAGTATTCCTGTAACAGATTTTCTATTAAGTATAAATGAATGAAATCCCTTTATCCAGCTGACTTTATAAAGGGTTCAGCACTAATGTGTTGCTGAGAGACACCCCACCTGTTCAGGTGCCATCCTTCCAAACAAAAGGCATTGAACCTCATCCTCTGTTGCCTGTGGGCTATTTTAGAACACTCAGATCCTGTGAATCAACAGACCAAATGAATTCTGCCAATTGCTACTTTAAAAGTTTTGCAAATTACTAGTCTAAGTTTCTTTCTTCTGTTCTATCCTGCTTCTAAAGTCACTGTATAAAAAAAATTGTCCATTTTTCACATGCTTCAGGTAAATGTATCATTAAGCAATGTTACTAGACATTGCAAGATGATGTTACTGACATATTTTCCCCTGGTGGCAGGCTACAGAAGCATTTTTTTCCATATTATTCAGGATGAAATACTCCTCAGCAATGACATTTTCTAGCTTGGTCTGTACTTTGCTTCACCTCCTAATTTTTTCTTTAGAGCCATCTTGCCCTGGCCATCTAAAAAAGAACAGGAGAGCTACAGTCACAGAATGGCATGTAATAGTTATGACACTCCTGTTTGTCCCTCTGATGGGTAGCTGAGAGCCTGACATATCGCTTGTGTCATTTCCTTTGAGTGGCAGGTAAGTCAGTTAATGAATGAACTGCACACCCTCAGTTACTCTCCCCCACCTTATGTTGACCTTCTTCTGTTTTAAGGAATCATCTAGCTGACAATCAATTCAATTAATTGGTTGCTCTCATTCAATTAGAGCAGGGATCTCTTAGCCTTCTCATACTTGAAGATTATATTTTCTTAAACATTGATTTTAAAAATCATTAATCAGGAATGGCTTTAAATAAAATTTAATCTGGGAAGGCAGTAGCGTATGGAGGTGAATTTCTAGGCTCTGGTGTCAGCTGATCTAGGTTGGAGTCCTGGCTCCTTCATTTAACACCCATGTAATCAGTCTCACATCAGCTTCTTAATCTCTCTGGGTCTCACCTCTGAATTTGTAAACTGGTGATAAGAACACTCAGATCACTGGGTTATTGTGGATTAAATGAGTAAATATAGTTAAGAGCTTAGTGAGCCTCCAGTCATGTATTATTATTAATTACTATTAAAATATGTAGGAAAGACTTATTTACTTTTTGACAGTTAAAGTAATGCTTGGGCACAAGTATCTGTAAACTTTAATCACTCCAAGATCCTCCATGATTTGGGGTCACTGAACAAAGGTAGATATCCACCATCACACCCCTGTTTTAAACACACCCTTCCACACACACTTCTAGACATCTCTTGGCCTACCAAGGGACATTTATATTTGACTTTCTAGTATTCTGCTGGTTGGGATTTTAGAGACCATTTTTAAAAATGTAAAGAGAACTCACCCTTCCCCATGACAAGAAAATACCTATTTTAAAGACCTTGTCTGAAATAAATCAGAAAACCAAACTTGTTTCTTATTAGATGTGAATATCTTCAGGTAGTAGTTGAAATGAAGAATTTGCATTTAAATGGAAAGATTAATGACTAATACAGAAAGCCCACATTTAATCACCATTTCCTTAATACAAATGATTTATATTTTTATACAGCTCATTCACCTTAAATCAGCAATCAAAAATGATAGGTGTAGTATTTTATAAAACAATTTCTGTGCCACCAATCATGCATCTCAGTTATAAATACTTCTAAGGCTGCTGGTTTCACACTGTCACTTGCAAATGATCTAAATGTTGGTACAGTAATTTTGGTGTAAATATATTTGAGAATGTGTGACTCTCACCTCATAGCAATATTTTAAGCAAAAAGGAAAAAAATCATTTAGGGATGACTCCCTCCACATGGTCTGTTCATTTGCTCTTTTTCCTCAAGTCGGATTAGGCATAATTTGCCCCTCACTCCAATTTCAAACAATTGTTACAAAAATAATATTACTCCCCGATTCTGGAGTATCTATCTAGTAATGAAAACATGAAGGGGATCTATTTTCTTCTAAACTAAAATGTGAAGCAATGTTCTGAAAATCAAATGTTTCTCCTAGCCCCAGATCTCCTTTATTGGTATATTTCACATCAATGTTGATAATGCACTTGGTGTTCCCAACTGGTAAATCAAGAATCATCTTGCTTATTCTAAGCTGTTCTCCTTCAGTGTCAAATACCACCACCATTTATTCCATGACTGGGGCACATCACATGTGGCCCATGTGATGTGCCACATGTGATGCTCAATGGACCTGGTACCTCTTTCCTAACAACTAGTCAGAAGAATAGCAAAACTGGGCAACTTTGTCCTGGGGAAGAGACCTTATAAAGGAGAAATCCCAGGCAGTGAGCTATATCTGTTCTCTGTCTGTCGTTTCAGCCTCAGTGTTGAGCAAATTTTGAAATTTTATTCACTTGCTGGGGGACTGTAATGAAATGACAAATTTGCATTAAGTAATTTTTCTCAATGGGGACCAACCAGTAAGAGTCAGCAGTGCAGACCCTGCCAGACAACTTAAAGTTACTTGTTGGTGTTGTCGTCTTCTCACCTGGATCCTTTGTGGAGCTTTTCCAATTCTTTCCTTCTCTACCCCATTCCACTTCACCTTTCTTTTTTTTTTCCTTTCTACTCCTCTCCCCTCTAGAAAAAGCAAAAACAAATTACATTTCATAAATGAGACAATAATGACATTTTGGAAGCAGGAAAGAAGGAAGTAATTTTTTGCTCTTAAAAGCTCAATATGATTCTAAAGTTTGGCATGGCATTTAAAAATAACATCAATCCTACAAATTGGCACCTCTGGTCTCTATTGATCTTTTCCAATTGCTGACCAGTGAAATTAGCACCACTTCCTTTGCCATTAAAAAGACAGGGTGAAATGCAGGGGAAAATATAAGCACTTACTCAGAAAACCATGCCAACAACCATCCTCCTGGGCTTAAAACTTTTTAGCTGCCAGGATCCCTGACTTGTGCCAACAACTAATGTATCAGCAAAGGTGATTGGATTTTATGGGTGGTGGAGTTTGGGTGCCACCCCTGAACAGAAGGCCTTGCTTGTGTTAGAGAAGTCTGGTTCAAAAACTCTCTGTAATACTAACTAATACAGGTCATCTCTGGAAGGGAAACCTAGCCACATTATACTCATTGTGTCAAAACGGACCTATACAAAAAAATCTGGCAGCCATTTAAGGTTAATTAAAAACATGTATAATGACTCTCATTTCTGAAAAATGTGATTTTACTCAATTGGGGAGAAAAAAAAGTAAGAATTGGTGTCTAATGGGCCTTCCAGACTCAGCTGCACTGCCATAATGATCCCTGGTGTATAATAAAAAAAGATGTGGTCCAGTGGCTAATGAAACCAGAACAGTACAAAGAACACATATACTGTAATTTATTGTCCCTCTGTTACATTCAGACAAAAGACCTTCTAATTAGAGCATTCTCAGGTGGGAATTTGTTCGCCTTCTCAATAACAAACCAATGATAGGAAAAAGGCAAACACTAATCATCTTCCCCAAATTCAGCTCAGGCTTTTGCCTGAGTTCATTTCATCTTCATCACCATTGCCATTTTCTATCTCATATTTCAAAGAGCAATTGGAAAGCAGATATTTAATCAGAAAAGTTTGGGATTCATTTTTTTGGACACCCAATCTATCTTTGGAGGCTTCGAGACAGACAATATTGCTGTTGACTACAACAGCAATATTGTCTGCCCTTGACAAATGCTGAAGCCCAATAAAATACTCATGGGCTTTAGAAGTAGCTTGGTCCAGTTCAAATCCCAGCTCCACCATTTATTAGAAATTTGATTTTGGATAACTTCCCTAATTCTCCAGAGCTCAGTTTTCTCATCTGCAAAACGGAGGTAACTTTTTGAACATCTATTTGTTAAGACTATTATATGCATTATTCCTATTGCAAAGGAAAAGAAACAACTTGAGCTGACTTAGGCAAAAGAGGGTTTTTCTTACAAGAATAAAATTGAAGTCCTATAGAAATAGAGTGTCTGTGGGCTTAACTGTCTAAACTTGTGAAATGGAGGACTGTTATAATTGAAGTGGACAAACCGGATTGTCTTGTCAACCTTCATGAAAACTAAGACCAGGAATGCAGCCAGGCCTCAGGAAAGGTTGACACTGGGCACAGGATGCTGCCAGGCACTCACACAGTGTTCTTTCTCCATCTCTTGTCTCTGTCCCCCTCTGTCAATTTACATCATTTCCCCTTCTCCTTGTAGGCTGCCTCCTTTTGATACAGGCTACACAGAAGAAGACAGCTTCACCAGAGTTCCTGAGAATTAGTTGCTACATGTCTAGCTGCATGCAGACAATCTCCCTAACTTCTGTTGATCTCAATTCCAAATTTAGAAGGAAGGGATTCTGATTGGTCCAGGTCAGGTACAATGGTCCCCAAGCTTCCTTTAACATGAAATGACTCCTGCGGAAGGATATCCATTGCTCTTGGTAGTGAGGTCAGTTAAAGTGGGACTGGAGACCTAGAATACCCCAAAGGTATTCCCTACGGGAGTAAGAAAATATTTTGGCAGCTAATACAGTGGTTGGTAGGGGGTTGGCAATGAGTAAAAAATAACTGGGTACACCAGTCAATAAGAGCACTTTATGACACAGAGTAAAATCAGCCTTCCAATTTTCGTCCACAGAAGACACTTTTTTATGAATGGGGTACCACACTTGGTAATCTGAATGCCAAAATGTTCTTTGCTGAGATGCTGACACTCATAGAGAAGGCATTCGGCAGCCAAACCTGGATAGTGACTGTGGACTTCTGCTGCATGTGCAACAGACACAATGGGCTGCTTGGCCAGTCTGGAGAGTGGACACTGGCTTTTCATCATTGCCCTGGGTAAGAGTGAGGCTTCACGGCCTGTTCTGGGACCACATTGCACTTATCCCAGGAGACATCTTATTACAGACACAAGATGCTTTTGAATTAGGGGTCCTCAACTCTCATGCATGTGAAGGCAAACAAAAACCCAAAATTAAAACTATATTGCTTTCATATTTGATTGTAAACTGTGACATAATAAACCTTCTGCTCTTGAATGAGTTGGTTTAGGATGCACTATAAATAGAGCCATTTCAGGATGGAGGAAGCTAATGGTCTGACTGCTAAGTAATGCTAAGTAAGGCTGTATTTTCACAATCCTAAAGGCTCTTTCATAAACTGTATGTTCTCAAGAAT
The DNA here is from genome assembly GCF_004126475.2 of Phyllostomus discolor. Lineage (NCBI taxonomy): Eukaryota > Metazoa > Chordata > Mammalia > Chiroptera > Phyllostomidae > Phyllostomus > Phyllostomus discolor. The sequence continues at coordinate 52,770,645 of NC_040909.2, read as the reverse complement.
CATGGGCTACTTCTCTGAACCAAATTAGCAGCTCTGGGCTGGACATTAGGACTCTAACTGGGCATATTTCTTTAATCAATTATGACTTCTAACCAGAGCAATAATCCATCTTCCCAAGACATGTTTCTCAGATGCTCATTGAAAGTCCATTTTTGTTATGACTCCTCATTTCTCCATTTTATTTCTCTTCCTACTTTAGGCTCTCCTAACTTCTGCCCTCTTGTTCTACAAATATTCATTTATCATAAGCAAGGAGCATGGATAACATCCTTTTCTTTTTTGGCCTGGTCCTCCCCAATATACAGTGATATACTTACAGGTCTACCCAGTAGAATGTTACATTAAAAGTTTTAACTGAGGCACCATGATATGAGAAAGAGAAGATCCCAAAGTGGAGCTATAAACAGATGTTCAAAAGAAAGGCCTGGAAAGTGGTTTCCTGACTTGTGAGTTCCTCATGTCTGGTGAGACTATAAAGGGCCTTGGTAATCAGGACATATAGAGAGAGTGTTTGGGAAGGAGCTGTTGGTGTGCTTTAAGGCCCCACCCCACTCCATCCTCCCTGGAGAAGGAATGAGGCTCAAGCTGAGGGTAAGGGCTTCAGTGGAGGGCCTGATGAATGTCCTTCATGGCTCAGGACTCAGGCCACTGGGATCTGACTCCTGCCTAAAGAAGTGAGTTTGTGGCAATTAAATTGAGATGGCCACACTAGGATTGGCCCCTAGTCCCAGAGAGTGTCAGAGTAACAGAAGCATGGCAGAACAGGTGAGAAATGAAAATCCTGCTGTCCCCCTTCCCAGCCTTCAGTTTTGAATGGAGTGACAAGTTGCCCACCCAAGACTGAAACATTTAAATTAAACAACTAAGATTATTTTTGTAATTTTAAAGAGACCACATTGCTTGAAGTGACCAGAAAATTCTGAGACTGGCTGAGCTTTAGTCAGGAACATTGGAAGAACCTCTTCCACTGAATGAATAAGTGGGTCATGTAAGACAGTCATTGTTGCTCTAGTGACTATGTCCCAGGAATCCTTCTTGTTCAAATTTCTGATTGCCTCTCCAGATATTTCTTTTCTAGCTTGTTTGTTTATTGATTTTTTTAGAGATATAGGGAGAGGAACATTGACCCATTCTACTTATTTATGCATTCATTAGTTCTTGTATGTCTGCTGATTGGAGATAGAATCTGCAACCTTGGACTATTGGGATGACGCTCTAAACCAACTGAACTACCTGGCCAGGGCTGCCTCTCAAGATATTTCCATGGAATGAAAATTTAGAGAGGCATTCATAGGACAAAAATTTTTTTTACCAATTCTTCTGGTAAGCTAAAGTAACAATTTTGAAATAAAGATACTTCTTATTTTTAATTTCTTGGGACTTCTGACTATAGGGGTTAAAAAAACTCCTGCAACAAAGCAAACACTTGTGAAGTCAAGTAAGTCTGATTGGCTAGTGGCTGCAAATTCAAGTCAACCACTTAGGTCTTTGGAAAATGCAAATCAAAATGGGTGACTCTCCCTGGTCACAACACTTCCACCACTCCATTTCTTTCAGGTTATCAGTCCTTTAACAAGGCTTGTAAGGCCCAGTTCATAAAACGAGGGAGAAAGGCACTGGCGTGCTCTTATAAACAAGACCTTACAAGCCCTACCGGTCTCTGTACCTCCCTCCTCAGCAACACTGAGCCTCCACTTTGACCAGCTGTTGAATCCAGCAACACACCGTGCACTCCCTAACTGTTGGCCTTTGTACAGGCACTCCATCATCCTTGCATGTCATTCATCCACCTACCCTTGATCCAACTCAGTCTAATTCAGTTGTTGGCCTCAGTGTGGAAACTTTCTTCCAGGGAGCCTTCATGGACATTCTCTCCCTCTGATGCAGCACCTTCCAATGTGCTGACAGCTCAATGTGGCAGTTGTCACACTCTGTACTGACATTGTTTCTCTCTTTGTGTCTTCCATAGACCATCAACCCAACAAAGGCAAGGACCTATCCCACCTCTTACTCCAGTGCCTCCATAAATGTTCTGGAATGACTGTCAAGACCAAAAATGGCCCAGTTCAGAGCATCATTATATCAAGAATGTGGTTAAGAAATTTTGGAAGAAAAAAATTTAAAAGACAACAGAAGGTCAGAAGTTCAAGTGAAGGAAGGCACATATAAATTAGCAGAGGGTTACCAATCCAGGTGAGGCCATGATTTGAGACCCCCGGTGTCAAAGAAAGGACAGTATCAAGACTGGCTAGCTTTACCATCACATGAGTTCTGCCAGGAATTTCTGCTTTTAAATATACATTTCTTATCATGGCTCTAAGCTTTCTTACATCTGTCTGTCCATCTCTCTCTAAATTCAGGTGTTCATCTTCTCTCCTATAAACCAGCTATTCTCTCTTTCTGTTCTGTAGTCTGGCTCTTGCTTCTGTATAAATAGCACAAAGATACTCATCAACTTTCTCCAAGTTTACATGATACATGCCAGCCACATGCAAAGACTGATTAATAGATTCTAAATTTCAATTCCAAATTCACAGAAAAAAGAACATGATTGGCCCCACTTGGAACAGATGGTCAAACATGGCTGCAGGTAACCCAGTTCAATAGGTGTCAAGAAAAAAAGATAATTGTGTGAAAAGAGAAGACCATCTAAGATGTATAGTATGGCTACATATCTCCTGAAGGTGTGTTGAATGGATTGAAAGTCAGCTAATTGGGATATATAATTTATATTTAATTGTAAATTATACTTTCTTTTTGAGGGCACCTAAGTTTAAGAAACAGAATAATTATAACAGCATTTTCATAAATTAAGCAGTATTAGGCTTAACCTAAGTCATGGCTAAGTGCCCAGCACAGCAGGGATTTAATAAAGACTTGTTAACTATCTAGAACTCTGTTGAATTTAATTTAGCTTGATTTAGCATTGCCTATATTCAAAGCACTTGACAGCAACTTCATTTCCTGATATTTGCAGTCTTCCTGGGGATCTGAAATGCTATAATGCTATTTTACCATTTGATAAATGAGAAGGTACTGTTGCCCAGAGAGACAAATTTATTTGGGGGTAGGGTGTTGTTGGTTAAAGATACCATATTAGGTCCAGATTTTGGCTTCTCCACTTACTAGCTCTCTGATCTTGGTCAAGATCATATATAATCTCTTTGAGCTTCACTTTCCTATCTCTTAAATTGATATAATAGAATTTACCATACCAAAGTTTTATGAGGATTACTTGAGAACTTGGGACACAGAAAGTACTCAACATGTTAGCTTTTAGTATAATAGCTATTATTGCACAAAATTTTACAGTGTGTTAGGACACAGTTCCTTTATGAGAGAAGAATTCCAGGAATGCCATGACATAATGGCATAAGATGCCTTTTGCTATCGCTCCATGTAATTGGTACTTTCTGGTCATAGGTTCACCCTTACCCTTGGGTTTAAGCCTGTTGGATCCTCCTCTTTAAGGAACAGAACAAGCTCTGGAATACTGACCCGAAAGTCTGGAGGTCAGTTAAAGAGGAGCCATACATGTTGTCAAGGTAGGATATGGAGCACTGTGTGAGCACTTGGAACAGGTCCAGAAAAAGACTAAGCAAGGAAAGAGGGCCCAGTGCCTCAAATGACAGGGGGGTACCTGCAGCATGATGTGTACACTCCAGAGGCAGCAACCTGGGATGGGGGTCAGGGCCTGGGGGAGGGGAACACAAGGCACCATGCAGGGCATGAGTCCATTATTCAAATGTGCTACTGGACTTAATAGTGACAAGGAACCATTCATATTCTAATTATAATAATAATAATATGCTAATTATTATAATATTGATTGTGTGTTGATTGGCTTTTTCTCACCACAAATTGGAAGAACTCAAATTGTTGTCCCATTAATATGGCTTACGGTACAATCTTCAGAGCAGATAAGGTAAATCGGACCACAGGATCTTTGTTGTTACATCCACATTGGGTAAAATCTTAGACGTGGTGATTAACCACATGTGCAAATCTATTTTTAATCCATCTGAATATCATTTATTCATTCATCTATCACTTCATTTATTTTACCAACATTGTTGACCAGACCCTGGTACCCAAATCATTGTGCCTCCTACAGTCCAAAGGGAGAAATAGCTAAGTGAACCATGAAGACACATAGTGGATGTTTTATGCCACTTAAACTTACTTCTCACTGATCTGGGAAGTGAAAGAGTAAAAAAATAGGAAAAAGTGGAAAAAATACAGGAAAATTGGTAGAAACAACCCATGTCTCTTTTATCTATGCTGTCAGGGCTAAATTCCCTCGACTGAGCTATGAGGTCCAACATATGTCCAAAACATCAACCAGACAAACAAGTTCAGCTTGAATTGAGCTCATAAGGATTCTGGATCAGCCCTTAGGCAGGAAGCCTGAACCCATAGGTCAGTGGAAACAGACAGGAGTTGATGTGAATACCCTTCAATATTGAGACCTGATTGCTCCTGTCATTGAGATTGGCAACATGGAAGGAAAGGGCAATGGTGCACCTTCAACCTAGAGATGATACAAAAGCAGCCTATGGTTATAGTTCCATGTCAGAAGGAAACAAATGAGTTCTGCAAGGGTCTAGCGCTCACAGAAAATTGATGTCAGGAGACAGTTCCCAAGCTGAAGTTCTCAAGTCGGCCAGAGTTTATGTAGCTACATCCTAAGTAATAGGTCATGGTCAAAGGCATTCTTTATAGCTAAAACCATCTGATGAGGGGATTGACAGCATTGGGCAGAGGCCTTGTGATTTCCTGTCCTGGAAGAAATGATAATTGAAGCAAAGCACTCCTGTCCTTAAAGTTCTTCATTCATTCATCCAGTCTCAGGAACCTACCACGTAAGGGACCGCTAAGAAGCTCTGAATTACAGAAATGTGGGGTAATGCCCTTCCTCAAGAAGGGGAAAAACAAATGGTCAGCAAGAATATAGCAGAAGAGATCTATTCAGTGTGTACCACATTCCAAAGCATTAAGTTGTATAGTTGGGGCACTACGTGGAATGAGGACTTTGCCCTCAAAAATTTTATTGGGAGAATGGATAAACAAGGATATCTTTAAAATTAGGAACTGACAAACTGATACGAGGGGCCAACAGGTACTTTATCATTCTTTTCTAATCTGGGAGAAAGCCTTGCAATTTTAGACTACGCTACTAGAAGGAATTCCTAGGTACTGCTCATGCCTTATTTTTGCAAAACCTTTGCCAATAACATCCTAGATGTTGCTAAACACAAAACACACACAGATTGGCCTCTCTGGGCACAGTACGTAGAACCTTATCTGCAAACACTCCACCAAGCATTCCATATCCTCCCCTCAATCCAGGCTTCAAAGACACTCGATCAACATTCCAATCCTCAGGAAACATTAGAAAGGAATAAAACTTAGGAAAAAAATCAGCCCCAGTTTACTTCATAGAAAGAATGGGGACTTAGTACTTTGCACATTGGTGTTTCTTTTCACATGGTGGTGAAACATTTAAAACACAAAGTCAATAAAACAGTGTTGTGTACTACAGGGAAAGGAAATGAGACACAAAAATATGCCTGTCCCATTATTCATTTGTATTGATCTAGATGTACAACCCTATGAATCACAATTTGACAAAAGGTTAAATATTAACAGAAGAATCATTAATCTAACAACACAAATTAACACAACAATAGCTCTCCTGGTTGCCTTTATGTATACAACAGGGCTCTAGATAGACTGAGGAACCCTTCAGAATAGTGTTTAGTACCTCTCTTTACAGATCTGATAACAAACTGGACTGAATCATATGATAAACTGTAAGCTGTAAGAGGTTGTTAATTGCAAAGGACGTATCATAAAGATGAAGGCCTCTTGCTATGGAGTGTCAGCCATATTAACTGCAGAGACCTCTCACAAGTGAAACCATGAAACGTCTAGCACAAGGGTTGGCACAAATTTTTAAAAATCACTTAAAAATATTTTAGGTACTATAGTGTTTTTGAGAGGGGAAAAAACTTTTCAATGAATTTTATCACTTCTTTCAGTTTTATTTCAGCATATTTCTCTTCTGTTAAATTCGTTTATTTTTCTAAAAGTATTAATTTTGTGTGTCTTTCTAACCTTCCTCTCTACCATCCTTTACTCCATGAATCCATCCATATGCCCAACCATGCACCCTACCCTGCATCTATCCATGAATGTATTCATGCATCTGTCAATATACCCAACCCAGCATCCATCCATGGACTCACCCATGCAGCCATCCACACATCTTAACATACATCTGTCCACACACCCAAACACGTATACATCTGTCCATACTCCCATCCTTATATGAGCTCATGTGCCACCCTATCTGTTTATCTATCCATTTGGCTTTTTGGAGAATGTTTTAAGTGAAAGGTGTGTTGGATTTTGGACAGACAGAGAGGCTGAAGCCTGAAGATATTAAGTGACTTATCTAAGTCACTCAACCAATGTTTGGTCTAAAATTAAACATTTGATTAAATTTTTAGGTGTTCCTGTTATTTTATTTATAGCTTACAAATGTATGAACCATTCAGATTATGGGTATTTAGAGAAGATCACAAGATTCTGATAAATTACTAAGTAAATTAAATTCTTCCTAAGAATTAAAAGTGAAAGAGAAGTTAGAACTTCAAATAAAATATAATAAGTGAGGCCTGATCACTAAAAAAATTATAGTCTGAAAGTTTATAGAAGAGGATATGATCATTTTCCATAAAAATCTTTCATTGAAATAACTAAACTCATTTGCTGGAGAGAGGAGAAATGACACTTCACCTTTACTAAATTATACAAAACAGCCTTAATTAATTCCAGAGACACTCACTGTACAAATTTATTACATTTTTTCAATGATCCTATGGATACTTTTTATATTGTCCTTAAAACTACTGCCCACATCAACCAAAACTGGATACTCCACACATAAAAACACAAATACACACACCAACATTCAGAAGATGAAATTAGCTTATGTATAAAATAGATAGGTAATCAAGTTTAAAGAGCCACTTCTAATCTACATTTTTCTGTGTATTTTTGTAGTGCTGTTCTCATAATACCAAAGTAATTGTTTTTAAAGATTTTATTTATTTATTTTTAGAGAGGGAAGGGAGGGGGAGAGAGAGAGAGAGAGAGAGAGAAACGTCAATGTGCGGTTGCTGGGGGTCATGTCCTGCAACCCAGGCATGTACCCTGACTGGGAATCGAACCTGCGACACTTTGGTTCGAAGCCCGAGCTCAATCCACTGAGCTACGCCAGCCAGGGCCCAAAGTAATTTTAAGCTATTTTATTCACCAACACAGAATCCCCATGAAGTTAGTAGTCTCTCATTCATCATTTAAACAGCTCCTAAAAATCCTCTTTCCCCACAAAGTCTCCTAAGGAAGACTGGATGGTTTCTCAGGCTTCATCTTGCCTGCATTCAAACATACCCATAGGTAATTTCTTTTCTCTGTACCTTTAAACATGCACTGACTTCAGTATAAAAGCTCTCCATATTCCTGAGCAGGGGTCCAAGTTCTGTTATATCAGTTCTATGGGACCCCAAAGCTTCCAGGACAGGAACAAAATCAACAACATGTAGATGATGGGGAAACATGGAATTCTGGTAAATCTGTAATACAGCAAAAGTCACCACCTTTATTATTAAATAAAAAATAAAAAATAAACTGAGGCCATGTAAGCAACAGATGCACAAGGACTCACAAACCACTATAGAGGAAGATTTTAAAATTCTTTAAGGCATTTCAGAGAAGAAAACTAGTTCAATTTTTAAGCCCTGTATGTTGGAGGGGAAAGTTTTGTCAGAATCTAGGTGTTCTAATAGATACTGTTCAATCTCTAATTTATAGAGGCCCATTCTTGCTTCCGTTTTTACACTATGCAGCCCTGGCCAAGTTAAAAGATTGATGAAATCTGAGAGTGGTATTAGATTTAACACCATTTCAAGATGGGCTTTAAGTTGAGTGAGAATGAGTTGGACAGGATAGAAAATAGAAAGGAAAGGAAAGGTTCTACAGATAAAACTCTTGGCCTTAGAGCAAACTGAAATATTATTATTACTGTTATTTCTTCCAGAAATTTCTGGGTTGGTCCATGAGGCTCTAAGATCATGCTGCTTCCGGTGGTGGCATCTAAATAAAGATATTATGGAGTGAAATGGATTGTGCCATCCAAACAGATTGAAAAATCTTCTAAAATTAGTGTCATTTGACAGACTGCTCCCTATTTACCATGCCTGGAATATCTGGGCTGAACTGAGCAGAGAACTCAGTCACATTGGGTCAGCATCTCAGCAGTTATTTTCTTCAAGAAGCTGAGCTCCATCGTACAAGGGAGCAGTGATAGAATGCTGATAACAGTTTAATGACTTCTGACTTTGCTTTCAGGGCCATCATCAAAATCTTGCTCTATCAGGAACCAAGATTTTAAGTAAATAGCTGAACAAAATTCTCCATAAAAAGAAAGATGAAAAATAAGATTGAAGGTGAAAAATGTTTGGAAGCAGTGATAGGCAGTTCTCAAAACATGGAATAGTTAAAAATTATGACATTTCTAATGAGCCACAAATTAAGGTTCAGTATAAATTCTGTCTGATATGCCAATGATTCAGTGCCAATGCCATTTGGTTAATACTTAAGTAGTCATTCCACACCATTCTTTGTAGCTTTATGCCTGGACAGTAACAGAAGACCTGTCAACACAAATAGCCTTTATAAAATCTATTATGACAGCATTAAGGTTACAATGAAGGCTTCTTAACAGATATTTCAAACATAATTTTTTCCATGATGCAGTTGAAAATTACGGGCTGTGGGGTTCATAGGCCTGGGTTAGCACATTATTCAGCTATATGTTAGTTAAACATCTTGTGCAATTTACTCAACCTGTCAGTACCTTTCCTTCCTCAACTCTAAAATGGGGATAATAGTCACTGTTTTTACAGAGTTATTGTGAAGATCAGAGATAATAAATATATATAAGGCTCTTATTACAATAACAGTCACATGATAGGCTCTACATAAATAGTAGATACTTCTATCATTGTCATGAGATGAATCTTCAAATCTTTCCTAAATTTTCTTATGAAATCTAGCTTTTAAAAAATTCCAGAAGTTTTAAATTAATTCTTAATTTTCTATTATATTTCCAATATACAAGCAAGATAATAAGGGTCTTCTAGCTGAGATGTTCCCCCACCCCATTCTCATTTCTTACTTTTAGTATATATCTGCTGAAGGGCTTGTGACATTTGACCTGTGGAATTTCCCACTGTCTGTGTTTGGTTGATTACACACTCACAGGCAACTAACCATGTTTCTCTGTCCTGGGTATTTATTGATAGCCAAACCCATAGACTTGATCAAATCAGGTTTGATGCCTTCAGCAAGATTAATGGTGGTGGTGTGTTGTTCCACATGGAGACACGTCTTGTTCTATTTTTGCTTGTTTTGTGATGTTAGTAGTCATTAATGCTCAAAGCCTGAATATCTCATTAATCTATAATACTGTTAATTCAAATTTGAGACAAGAATTTTACTTAATTTTCCCAGATTGTATGTATATATATGTACACACATATATACATACACATACACGTACATGAGTTTCAGAATATAACACCAATTATTATTTCTGAAAATAGTTAAAACATGTTTACATGTCCTCTAATTTTTTCCAGTTTATGGTTACATTATATCAAATTATCAGATCATATAGCCACTATTTATCACAATCTTCCTGATTTTAATCATAGATACACAAGTTACTATACATTTCTTATCTATTGCTAGTTTTATATTGTTGTCTATAGTCATTCTAGTGATCTAAAGCTGATTATCTAGCAGATCCTTTAAAAAAAAACTCATGGAACTATATTGCCAGAGTTTTTATGTGTTATTGTTGTCTGTACCCTTTATACTGAAAGGTCCTTTTAGGTAGACACCAATGCTTTCCTCAGGTCTTCTTTCTTCTTCTTCTTCTGTATTAAAGTGTTGCTGTCAAAGTCTGATGAAATCTAATATTCTTTTCCTTTCCCTTGTTAATTATGTGTTCCTTTTGCCTAGGTGTCCAAAGGATTTTTTTCTTTTCTGTTTTCTTTTTTAAGTTCTAGACATTCTACTGAAATTTATCTTGCTGGTGGTTGATATTGAAAAGTATGCCTTCAGTATGCACTTTCAATTTTTAAAAATAGAAAAGTTGTTTTAATTATATGTTTTAGTATTTGCTCTACTCTCTTGCTTCAATTTCCTTTTTTCAAGAACTCTGATTATTCACATATTTGATCTTCTTTGCCTATCACCAATATTTGTCAATTTCATGTGAATCTTATTTCTTCAATTCTATTTGATTTCTAAAGATCTCTCCATTTTATCCCCTATTTTTCTTAAGACATAATTTGTTATATTTATTTACTTTTTCATTTTTTCTAGTTTGGTCAAGACTTCTAAAATCTTATTTTTTTCTTTTTATTTATAATTCTTCCTTGAGCCCTGCCACCTAATTTGAACTTTTCTAATTTTGATTTCTGTTTTTTTATGTCTTATGTATAATTTTCTTAATGCCTTCTAGATTGTTTCTAATAGAATATCATAATTTTGATCTGTTTTCTGAACATTTATTTCTGGCATGCTTTCATCCTCTATAAGGATATATTCTACTACTTATTCTCTTTTTCTCTTATAAAAACTTCATATCAGAGTAAACTTGAATACTTTATTCTTGTTCATTTCTATGTGAAATTAATTTCCTTGAACTTTTAGAAGGAAGCTTGATTCAGAGAAGATTTTTAAGTTTAATTTCACAATTCCACTATGAAGTTCAACAGAACTCCTACTTAATGTAATATTAAGTACTTTGAATTTCTATGGAATACAGTATTTAAATGTGGTGACCTGATTTTTTGAGATTTCCTGTCTCTGTTCCTTGCTTACATTTTGATCTGGACCTTCTCTTTTTGTATCTATTGATCCTGTCCTGCTTAATTTCAATTCAACCCAAGGAGCTTCTCCTTGGTGCAGAGATCTGACTTACAAGCAGTCTGGGGCCAGTTTTGAGAGTTCACACAGACAAGGCTGATGCAGCACCTTCATACATGGCAGACACTCCCCTGTTAGGAGATGCAGCAAAACCACCCTAGTTTTAGCTGCCACATTACAATTGGCCTGCTATGCATTCCAACTAGTATATAGAGGTATGCCTGGAAAAAGTCCAACCATTGTTAACGTAATGAGAACAGTTTGCTCAACATTGATGTAACCTGGCAGCCAAGGAGAGTGGACTGGAATGTGCATGTGTGAATAATGATGCTTCACTGTACTAGTCAATGGAATAGTAGACACTGTTGAGTGAGCATGTGCACTGTGTGACCATTGCATTCAAAATGATTGGGTGAGTAGATCAATGGACCTGCATCAAATTTTCCATTAAACTTGAACATTCCTCCATAGAAACTGCTCAAATGAATCAGAAGGCCACAGGTATGGGCAACTGGTGATTGGAAGCTTCATCGTGACAACATGCCTACTTATGCATCACATCTCGTGCAGAGTTTTTGGAGAAACATCTAATCACCCAGGTGACTCAGCCCCACTACAGCCCAGATTTGGTGCCCTGTGATGCCTTTCTTTTCCCAAAATTAAAATCCCCCTTAAAAGGGAAGACATTTCAGAACTTTGATGAGATTCAGGAAATTACAACAAGGCAGCTAATGGTGATTGGGAGAACTGTGTGAGTTCCCAAGGTGCCTACTTTGAAGGGGACCAAGGTGTCTTGTCCTATGGACAATGTTTCTTATATCCTGTATCTTCTTCAATAAATGTCTCCATTTTTCACACTACATAGCTGGACACTTTCTGGGCAGACCTCGTACTTTATTTTGTGGGCTCTTTGTTTTGTTCTCAAGTTTGTCAGCCCCCTAACTGCTTTCATCTATTTTCTCCCACACAGACTCCAACACCTGCTTGTCTTCTGAGGATTGCGGTGTAACTTGTCACCTTCCTTCTTTCAAAGACCTGAATTTTTGTTTGGATAACTAGATAGATTCCCTGTCTGATTTTATGTGGAGATTGGGAAGATCCTCACATTTTGCTGGCACTGCCCCATCTTTCCCAATGTCTTATTTCAATAGTTTTAACAAGCAGAAACAATTGTTTAATTTGATTTACCATCAAGTATGTTTTGAAAGGAAGAAAGCAAATCTGAAATTTGTTTTCAGGAGGGCAATGCTAGTCTGAGTTTTAATGTTATCAAAACTATATTGGGAGACTCCAGGTGTGGAATCAATAAAAAAAAATAAGAAAATATTTTCCATTATGCAGTGATATTTGTAATTGATCCCCTGGGCCTCTCTGTTGTCTTGATTCTATTTTCCAGCACTTGGAATGTTGAGCTGGGTCCCTGATGATCTGATTCTAAATGAGCCACAGCCAGGGAGTTCCCAAACCAGGGCATATCCTTTTTGGTAGTGCTGTGTTCTGGGCATTCTGCACATTTTCAACTAAGAGCAGATACAAATCTTTCTATAATTCTGCATTAGCTTACAAAGCATGGGTAGGGTGAATTACTTTATTGGAGGAAAAATTAGGAGAAAATGAATACTACAAGATACTTGTTTTTTCCCACTGTAGTACAAAACCAGGCAAGCACGTGAAGGGCAGTATTGTGATAAAAGCATGTTACTTATTTCAAAGTAACAATTTTTTAATTAAAGCTATTATTCTCAGGGCTCCCAAATGAAAGATTTACAGTATCTATAGCAATTAGTGTTGACTAATTAAGATACTGTCAATTTTCAATAGCTCTATGTAGCCAAATAACATGAGTCCATTCCAGCAGACCTTTGGGGTTGGACATCAGCTTCCAGGATTCAACTTCTTTCTATTTCACCTGAGAGTTTCCACTCCCCATCACTATCATGGTGAAGGTCCATGGTTTGTCTCGTCTGCATGTGCATGACTGCCAGTCCTGCTTGCCACCGAGGCACAATTCAAATGCTGTCCAACAAGGACTGAGTTTTGTTGGTGACAAATAAAAGCAAAACCAAACTCTTTGGCCTTATTTTAAAAATAAATAAATAAATTCAATAAACATATCCTTGGTCAGGATAAATTATTAATTAATTAATTGATTTATTAATTAATTAATTGATTGATTAATTAAATTTAGTCATGATAATAACTAAATCCTGACACTTCAGTCTGATAACTTTTATTATTATGGTCAGATACTTAAGCCTCCTTGGACAGAAGGCAAAGACTGAAAAAAAATAGATGTATAGAGGGAGATATAGAGATACAGACAGAACCATGTAGATATAGACAGATAAACCCAAATGCTTATCTACAGCATACCATTTCCCATTGCTTACAGTGTAAGTATCATTTGCTGAGAATCAAGAATCACTTGGAGTTGTATGTAAAGTTTCCAAAGACAGAAAATAATAACAAAATCCTTCTATTTTGAGACCAGTTTCTATAAAAAATCTTTCAACATAAAATACGTAAAGGAAAAGACTCCTCTCTCTCCCTCCAACCCCTGTTTGGTCAGAGTACACAATAGATTGGAATATGCTGGAATTTCAGTGATCAAACCATGCCAAATATGAGATGATAGAACTCAGCCAAACAGGTTTCTTCTGTCTGTACAGTTATCTTCTAGATCACCCTACTTGAGCTCATTTAGACCTTTAAACAAGACTCCAGAACCTTCCTTATTTCCACTTCAGCAAAAGTCACAAAACCTACCTTCATGTCCCCCTACCATCTGCTTTGCTGCCATTTCTGCTTTTTCCCCAGGAGTCACTTAATTTTCATTTGTAAAGCCAAATCTCCTGTACTCTCCATAATTATGAATCAGTTTTACATAAATAGCAAAATTAAGCCCCATTATTCTCATTTACCACAAAATTAAAGGAATTAATTAAACATGGAAAAAGTGCCGATGCCTGCCAAATCACTACTTCCAGTAGACAGAAACAAAATCAGGAATTATATCTAGGCAGTAATAAAAATCATCACAGTATCCAGAAATTCAGCAAATGACACATTTGGAAAGATTCTGTAGGTAGTACAAGTCCAAAAGCACCAATGTGTTCCTGATTTACTCTACTGAAGCTAGGGTAAGGAAAAAACACTTCCTCATATAGATGGGATCTGGCATCTTATAATGCCATGTGTGGCTTCTTCTGGGAGTGTTGTTTGGGGAAGCTGTGGTTTGTGATTGGTTTGAGTTTGAACAAACCCAGAAGAGAAGGCAAACTTAAGATGTGCTTTCACATCTAGAATTGCCTGAGGGATTCCATGCATGTGACTGTTGCTAATGAACTCAACTAAACTCCAGAAATCACAGGACTAGAGCATCCATTCTTCTACATGAAAGATTGAGTTGGATCAAGTCCCTGAAATAAATGAGAAGCAAAAGGAAATGAGGGGGTAAGTGTGGTTGTTAGGACTTTTCACAATTTTTTATACTGGGCTCAATAATGCACAGATGTTAGAAAGTTTAAAAATTATGAGGCTGAGAATGGTTAGGTAGTTTCATAAACTGGGAAAGAAAGATTAAAAAATAGAAGTGTTCTTCAAGGATTGTCTGAGAGTCCTTTGCAATTCATTATGAAATAATGAAATATATACTATTCCTTAAATAAAGCCACCAAAATGATACCCCTTTCAACTGTTGGGCTATAGTAAGAAAATCTTCATATCTTCCTTAACGAGATTTTTATGGTTCATGTAGATTTGTCTACTGATGAATTTTTGTCTTGGGAACCCTGAATTATGTTACCTTGAGTTGTTCCTGGTGAGCATGCAAGCATTCACCCATTTTTTTGCTGTGAAAATGGCTCCTTCTGGCAAAGGGAAAGCAATTGGAACTCAGTTTAATTAGCTGTCTTCTGTAAATATGCTGTTATTCTTCTAGCTCCTTGCTGGTGTTATATTTACTGCAGGAACAGATAGAAATAATTATGTTGGTTTGTAGTTAGTCAGTATTAGTTAATGCCTGAGCATAATCAAGAAAAAAAATTAAGACAACTATAGATTATGGGTAAAAAAACAGAGGATAAATGAGTATCTATCATAACAGAGATTTTACCTATATTTTGAGGCCTGAAGTGGGAACTCAACTGCACAGAGAAGTGACATGTTTCTCACCTGAAACCTTTGTATGGAGCACGTGCAGTCAGCATCGTCCCTTGTGGAATAATCACATGGTAGGTTTTTATTACGGATATTCACTCCGAGGCCAACTTTTCTTGGTGACTCAACATCCTTTTGAGCCATTCATGTTTCCTGGGACCCACTGGAACCCAGGAAAGGCAAACACAGTTTAATATGAGCCAAAAACAATGAAAAGGAAGAGAGTCTGCTGTTCCCAAACACTCAGTATATTTGTAGATCAGATATAAAATGTGAATGAATTAGCTGTTTTACTGGCTTCTATTATATTATTAAGGCTGGACTAATTTTTAAAACTTCATCCTTAGGATTTGTAACATAGTCATTAGTGTAGGTAACTATGACTCAGAAAGCTTCCACAACCTGTCCTGGTAGGTATGATAGGGAACAGGTCACTTGGGGCAGCCTTCCCCAGAGCCCAGACACTGGAAGAAACATCCTACCTCCTGTCTGCCATGAGTTCTGTACTTTGTGGGAGGGGAGCAAAATCATAAAGCAGGTTAACAACACGGGTTTTGGCATCAGGCATCCCTGGATATTTGTTCTGGTCCCAATACTTGCTAACTGTGACATCATGGGTGACTGACTTACCCTCCCATTTTTCTCGTGTGAAAGATGGGCATAACACTAGAACAAGAAGGTTGGAAGGACTGAGCAAGGGAAGCCCTGTAAGGCACTCAGCACTGAGTCAAATGCAGAAAAGGGGCTCACTTAGTTGGGATGACTACAACTTCTACCACTTTTATTCTACCACCACCTACTGAGAGCTGTTTAAAAGCACTGTTTATATACACAAAGCTGGTTTTCTGTGTTGTGTCTAGAGGCAAAGAAGAGTTTGTGCTGGGAAGAAATAAAACCCAGGGGAGGAAGCAGAATGTGTTGGGTGTGTCCCCAACTGATATAATGGGCTGAGTTTGAGATTCTACTGTCAGAGGAGTGGCATACAAACCCCTTTTGTCTTCTGTCTGCTTTATTCTTATTTATTTGTGTATTTATTGTTTCATATGTGGGGCTTGGTGAAAACCGAGCTCAAAGCAGAAAATCCTAGCTCAAAGAGATAAATGGAGAGACACTGTACATGAGCTAGGTAGCCTTGAGGTACAAGTGATAAAAAATGACAAGTATTGGGAAGAGAGGCTCTTGTCACCATTGCATGGTGTTAGCCACACCAAGGCATCCTTGGGACTGAAAGTCTTAAGTAGACACTGAGACTCAGGTAGACCCTGAAAGTTAGAAGCTCCCACTTAGTGACTTGGCACTAACGGACATGGAGGGCTGGAATGGGGCAGGGAGACAGGGGACAGAGGCTCACAGACCTGTGTAGAAGCAGATTTGGGGGAACAGCTGAGTGGCCAACTTCTAATTATGAGGGCACAAGTGATCACAAAATTTGAATTTTTACTTTGACCACTTACATTTTTCTGCCATAATCATAGAATCCCTGTTCTAAGAATGCTAGGTTGGAATTCATTTACTGTTATAAAAACATAAGAACAAGCAGAACTTTTTAGGGAAGAGAAAAAGGTCTCACCAACTCCCAGCAAAGTAGCTGTTATGCCAAGCTGCCTTTGCTCTCTGCTTCCTCTACTTTCAGTCCAAATCAACCATTGGAATGACTTCCTCTCCTCTGAAGTTCCTCTGGGAAGAGCAGGCTAAGCCCTCCCTTCATGAATCTGCCTGGGACACCGGCTTTTTTGTCCAGTCTCAGAGAGGGGCCTCATGAAACATAGGGGCTACTGGAGGCACTGGAGCTGCTGGGCTGGAGCCCCTGGGGACGGCTGAGCGGGGTGACAGGGATGCCAGCAACAGCCCCATCTGCAGAGGGACAGGATTGCTCCCTAGGCACAAAGTGCTCTTCATTGAATTATTAAGAGACAGCTATCTTTTCCAGACAAAAATTTTTACTAGGCTTGAAAACAAACCCTTCTGATGAAAATCCATCCTATATGCCAATGAGGTGCTTTCAAAATCCACATGGCGATGCAAAAAGTTTGATGGCACACCAGGGAGCTGAAACGTACACCTAACCAATCCATTCTCATCCAAACATTGTACCCAAATGTGTGTCTGAAAACAAAGAACTCAGATGATGGGGGAAAGCAGAGTACAAAGAAAAAGGGAGAAAACAAAGAGAGAGATGGGGCAGAGAACAAAAGAGAGCCCTCAGTTAAGGCTGAAGAACATGACCTGCTCAGCCCCGGCTGATTCTGAAACAAGGGGGAAGGTATTCTTTGCTCTTGAGACAGAGAGAGATGTGAAAAGACAAAACAACTCTGCCAAGACGAACATCTTACATGTCAAATCATCAAATCCCTCTAAAAATTTAGAAATATGGAATTATCCTGGGATATTAAGTGTGTCCCAAGCACCAATCTGGACTAACCACCTGGGGCTGTGTTTTTGGTTCATTAAGCTGCATGTTTGTAAGCTAAGAAGCAAAAGCCACTTCAAATACTTCCACAGAGGCAGAGAATAGAGCATTAAGAAAATGCTCTCATAAGTGAAATCTCAGGCAAATGAAGAAGCTGTGTGAAACCAAGAAAAAACAGAGGTAAATCACTCGGGCAATTAAGATCTGAGAGCCATTAACTTAGCAGCTAATGTAAGAGTGCCTGTTCTGGAGTTCAAAGTTGCTTGCTAGCCGTGTGACTTTAGCAGCATTACTAAACTTCTCTGGATCTCACTTCCCTCATCAGTGAGGTGGTGATTAAAATGAGTCCCTATCCAGCAATGGTGCAGTAGGGTCTTAAAAGATTCTCTTCAAATAAGACATGGAACACAGTAAGGGATGAATACATGATAGCTGTCATTGTGGTTATTACTGTATTTTGTCATGTATAATGTGCACTTTTCTACCCAAATTTTTGAGGACAAAATGAGAATGTGCATTATACATGGGTAATACTAATTCGTATCTACACAGATATTTTTAATTATTTTATTATGCATAAATAAAACTCTAGAAATAATGATTCCCATATGCAAAATAACATCCTGGAATACAATAATTGACTTTATTTCCAATTACAAATTTAAAAATGTAATTAAAAAATTAAAACAAAAATTTTTTTTCCTGAAAGTTTGGGCCTAAAACTTGGGTGCATATTGTACACAGCAAAATACAGTATTATTAATACATAACCTGTCCTGTGTTACATTTGCCTCTATCAGCTCACCAGAACATGAGGAAATAGAAGCAGAATTACCACCTAGGCAAGGAGGTCAGGTTGTCACGTTTCTATTTGAGAGGATGAGTTGTGCTGCAAGTTAACTCCTGTCCACTGATGCTGGTTACTTCTGAGACAGGGAGCGGAGTTCATGACATATTCTCAAGATCTGTCAGTGCAGTCACTGTGGGGTTCCTGCCTCATGTTGTTGCTTTATAGATTAAACAATGCTTAGTCAGTAGTGGCATTTAATAAATAGTAGCCTTTATTTCTGTTAGTCTCATTATCCATATCGTTACAGCTATAATATTACCATACAGTCTTGGGTGGAATGATTCCATTTAAAATCTTACAATCAAATGCAGGTGAAGGACTCAGATGCAGCCTTCCCATTTTCCAAAAGGGGGTTAATATCTGCTTTGATCTTTTTCTTTCTTTGGTGGGGATGAAGGAAGATAAAATGAATGTAAAAATGTTTTCTAAAATCTAATGTATATTTCATCTTGTGCCTGTAAAAAAAATTAAAGCTATCTCAACCTGCACCTCGAATGTATTTTGTCTGCTATGTTTTATGTTCTGAATGGTATGGGTATTTATTATCCCTGGTTCTCAGCAATGAAAACTCTCCACCTGTTGTGAACCTGACTGGAACACAGGGGAAATTGCGCCATCTGCTGGCTGTTATGGAGAACTGCTTGGGGGAAACTGTCCCCAGCCAAATGGGTGGTAAAGAGGCAATGGGGCTGAGTTTTGCCTGCCCAGTGGTTTGAGATCCAAGGAACAGTGGGTATGTAGGGCTCAGTCATCATTGAGGGTCTCTGACCAGTCACTGCTTGAATCTCACTGCTGTGCTGCTGGGCATGTGGCATCTGGTTCCAGCCCATTTCTCAGGACACCTGCCATTGCCATTCCCGAAGCAGACAATTCAGCAGGGAGCAGGCCTGATGTACTAATCAGGCTACTCCTCGGCATTTTGTCTCATTCCTGGCCTGGTGGTTTTTTATAGCCTGTTGCTTCCTGGCCTTGGGTTGGGCTCACGCCACCACAGGCTTCAGGTCTTCTCTACTGTTTTCTTTCTGCTCCCAAGGACCTCAGCCACCTGTCAGGCCACACAGCTATCAGGAAGAGGCACCCTGAGTATCATGGCCAGAGCACTACCCCCTCTAGCTGGGTGGAGGCAGATACTGACCATCCCAAGGGTCACTGCTACTATTATAAAAGGCTAGGTCACCACCCCTCTCCACAGGGAGCAGCTCAGGCCAAATCCTCATTTAACCAACCATTACAGTTATACAGGTAGCCTCACACACACTCGAAGCCTCCCAGCACCAGACAAGAGGACTCTTTAGGAGACGTGAGTGATAAAAAAAGTTGATCCGTATTGAGTACCTACTACATGCCAGGTACTGTCATATGTGCTTCCACATATTATTGTAGTTAATCCTCACAACTCTATAGTATATAAGGAAGATACCATTACTATCCTTATTTATAGGCAAGGAAACAGAGGCAGTGACAGGTTAAGCAGTTTGCAAAGGACTCACAGCTAGTTAACAAGCGGTGAAGCTGGGATTCAAACTCAGGCTTCCTGGCTCTATAACTCATACTTCTAATCTCTAAACTTCACTGAAATATTTAACTAACATTGAAAAGCCAAATAATGCAATCAGACGGAGAGGTCAAGGACATGACGAAGTCTTACTCGGGTCACTAGTAGAGGAGTCCCAGATGACTGGCTCCCAGGACAGTGGCAGGGACCCAGCTTCAGAGGTCATGGGTCAATGATGGCTGGAGTAAAAAAAGAGGGATTCTGAAAAGTGGGAAGATAGCAGAGCCCAGGAAGAATGAGAGCTAAGTCACTGAAGTGAAGAACATGAGGGATAGAGAGAACACTAGGAAAACAAAGACAAGGGGTCAGAGTTCTTCACATTCAAAATCTTAAAACTGAATAACCTTAGCACAGCCATGGACCCCAGTAGACGAGGGGAGCTGAGCAGAAGCATGAGGAAAAGCATGTAGGTTTAACTACCAGACCAACTGGTTGGCTTTGGTGTTGAAGCACTGCCCAACCTGTGTGGCCGGTACCCAATTCTAAAGCCCTTGGGTGTTGTGCAAAACTCACTGACATCCATCTACACCATTGACAGCACTATCACTCACAGGGTCTATTGGAGACTAGGCACTGGGAAAACTGGGGTGACCCACACTACATGTATCCTACACTCTCAGAGGGTTTGCGTTCTAGTGGGGGGAGTAGACAGAATACACACAGGTAAATGTAATAGGATAGCTACCAGATCAGAAAACATGCTCTAAATGAAATAAACAGGACACTCTGCTGAGGAACAGTGGAGAAGACAAGGCCTATTGGCCACAGAGAAGGATCGGGAATTCGGCCAGGCCCCTCATTTGAAAGGGCCTCACATGTCCAATGCTGATGGCGCCTCCAGTGAGGATCCCCAGGTAGGCACAGAGTGAGACTGATAAGCCTGAACGATGGTCTCATCTTACAGCTCTGATAACCTGCTAGTGCCAGGGCTTACCACCAAACCACGAGACTCATTATGCTGCACATTCTTCTTACAAAATGAATTCCCCACCATTCTGGGACTAAGTGAATTTGATTGTATTCCACATTGTTATGCATGAATAATTTTAAATATTTTAAATATTCTGAAATCTGGGCACTTGATTTGGCATTTCATTGGGGCAGGGAGGAGGGCTGTTGGCTGGGAGCCTCAAAACCAGGCATGCCCAACACCTCGTACTGAACAAAGGCCTGCAGGAAAGGGGCATGACTTTGAAGCTGAGATGTCAGGCAGAGGGACAAAGAGCATTGCCAGCTGTATAATGAGGCCATTGCACATTTGGAGGACAAAGACACCTCTCCAGGACTTATGTTAAAAAGAAAATTTAAATACCATTAGGAAATAAAGATCCAGAGTTAATTCCCACACACTGATTCTAATTTAGCCAAAAGTGAGCAGAACAAAGACTTCCTATCTGGCTTAATGCTCCCCTTAAACTTGATTCCTTGAGGCTCACCAGGAAAAATGCTGAAATGAATCACTGAATTATAAGAAGCTCAGTCAACCAACAGATTGTACATCTCAGATTCACCTTGCGTCTGAAAATCGACATTAAAACTGCAACAACCTGGAAAAACATAAAAGTTGAGGCAGAATTTCAACTAAGATCCTTTATGACAGGCCTCGTAGTGAGAGATGGTGGCTACCCAAGGGCTGAGCCAATGTCTTGCAGCCATTTCTACAAGAGTTTCCATGGCCCACACCACAAGATCAATGATCAACTTTCTCACCAAGGCTGGGGCTGAGGATGCTGAAGTTTTATTTTGTCCTTTACACCTGGACCTTGAGGACAAGAAACCCAGGATTGACT
This sequence comes from Phyllostomus discolor, assembly GCF_004126475.2. NCBI lineage: Eukaryota > Metazoa > Chordata > Mammalia > Chiroptera > Phyllostomidae > Phyllostomus > Phyllostomus discolor. The sequence goes on along the minus strand of NC_040909.2, from coordinate 52,748,878 downwards.
TAGGAAAGATGGTTCTGTTGGGCCAGAGGCAAAGCAACAATTGGTCCATTTACAGAGGACTTGCCTGTCACTAAGGGAAGGTGTCTGTGTACTGAGAAAATAAAACTTCCTATGTAATTTTATTAACCACTGTCACCCCAATAAATTCAATAAAAATAAAAACAAGATAAAATTAGAGTACATATTCTTTCTTTTCTTCCCCTTCCCCACCACAGAGGAAACGTTGAACTTTTACCAATCTCCATTCAATTTCTCACCATGTTAGCAGGTGTCTCCCTGCTTGAAATCTTCCTCACACTCCCTATCTCTTTCCCCTGGATGCAGTTTCTCCAGGGAAGCACTTTATCAATCTCCTTCCCAGGTGCTTAGACCATTGTCAAAAACACCACCAGTTGTCACTAAGTATTTGTTAAATGACAAATAAATTTGTTAAATTATTGAAACCTGTATCTAGTACTGTAGAATTTCCTCTGGAAGTTATTAAAAAATTCATTTCTTTTAGCTCAAACAACAGCCACTAGAAATCAACCATCATTGATAATTCATTTATCCTACTACCATACATCTATTGGAGATTTCCTCTGTGTCAGGCAACATATGAGGTTTTCCAGATCCAGCAGTCAGGGTGCTGACAGTGGACAAGACCAGGGCCAACAAACTTTCTATTAAGAGGCAGAGAGTAAATATCAGAAATAGTACAGGCCACATGTGGTCAGTGTAGCATATTTTTCTTTACCTACTTTTTTCCAATCTTTAAAACTTTAAAAATTATTCTTATCTCAAAGGCCATGGGCCAATTAGCCCATCGGCCAGTTAAGAGCCTTGATAATTTATGTAAATACAGATGTGAGAAGCACATAGGAGAGGGAGAGAGATGAGCTGCAGTGGAGGATGATTTTGGAGGGAATGCCTCTTGAAAGAAGAAACATCTAAGGTGTAGTGGGATGAAGGAGGCAGGCAAAACATGGGCAGAGACGAAGGGAGCCTTCAGTAAAGCTGCCACGAGTAAAGGCTTCGGTGGTGCAGAGCTGGCAGCATCCTGCTCTCATAGAACCTCATTTGCCTCAGGGAGCTTGGATTTTGCCTTAGGGCCAATGAAAGCCTTCTAGGGGCTGTAAGGGAAAGAGTGCCAGGACCTGATTCAAACTGCTTCAGGGAAGTGAGAGGTACAGCTGGGAGGCCAGTCAACTGTAGCCTCATGCGGCAGGATAAATCGTGTTTCCCCACCGCCCAAAAGTATATTGAAGTCCTAAAGCCCCTTACTTAAGAATGGGACCTTATTTGAAAGTAGGGTTGTGGGGTGGGTCTGGGTGTGGGTATAAGTGCAGGCTGGGGATAGACCAAGGTTTTGGTTTGGGGTCCAGGGTTTAGAAGATAAGAAGATATGAGATGACGGGGAATTTGCCTTGCCCAAAAGGGTCTTTAGGATATGACAAGCAGATGTAGAGATAGGGAAGTATTTGGGGGAGGCAGGAACACATGGCCTGGAAAAACAGCTTACTCAAGCGGCTCCCTGGAGGCTCAAGCTCGGCTTTGGTCTGTCCAGTGCAGGAGGGCAGCCTTTCACAGCAATATGTTAGCTTTGGAGGAATCACACCATAGAAGGAATCTTTAGAGGAATCACACCATAGAAGACATAAAAAAGGTTGAATGTTATTTTAATTGAATTTGTTTTCAATTTATTTTCAGCTGTCTAGGGAAAACCTTTTATACTCACATCATTTGATTCCTTTTTACTTCGTGTCCATTATCCTTATAATGAGCTTTTAACGCATTAATGCAGCCCTGTTTGCTGAACAATCATTCATGTTGGGCAAATCAATAAATAGCAAAAGCATAAAAATACAACAAACTAAGATACTGAACCAGGCTATAAATGGAAAACTTGGGCTCTCACTTCCTTAAAAGTGAACTATACTCTGATATTCTGCCCCATAGTATCAGGGAGAGTATCATAGAAATTCCTGTTTTCCAAACTTCAATTCCCAAGTGTCCATGGGACAATCAGAGCTAAACGTAGGAGCCAGCAGGAAGCTCCTTGTCTGCCATTAGCATTCAGTCTGTCTCTCACCTGCACTCCTTCCTAGTGGTCTGCTGTGTTTGAAACAATCACTCTTTCTAAATGTATTTATGAAGAAAAAGAAATATTCAAAATATAAGCTCCTATGGATGGTTTTTGAGGTTCAAATGCAGCTATGGGAGCAAGAACTTTTGCCACCTACACCTACAGCACCCAATCCTCTCTCCTAACAGCTGTCAGCCTGCTCTCTGTCTATGGGTCTGTCTCTATTTTGCTTGATATTTCATTCTGTTCATTAGATTCCACATATGAGTAAAATCATATTGTACTTGTTTTTCTCTGACTGGCTTATTTTACTTAGCATAATACTTCTACAGGTCCATCCATACTGTCACAAAGGGTAAGATTTCTTTCTTTTTATGGCCAAGTAGTATTCCATTAAGTAAATGTACCACAGCTTTTCTATTCACTCATCTACTGATGGGCACTTCGGTCTCTTCCAAATTTTGGCTATTATAAATAATGCTGCAATAAACATAGGGATGCATATATTCTTTCAAATCAGTGTTTTAGGTTTCTTCAGATAAATTCCCAGAAGTGGGATCACTGGATCAAAAGGCAGATCCATTTTTAATTTTTTGAGGTAACTCCATATTGCTTTTCAGAGTAGCTGCACCAATGTGCATTCCTACCAGCAGTGCATGAAGGCTCTCTTTTCTCCACATCCCCACTAAAACTTGTTTGTTGGTGGTTGTTGATTTACTGATGATAGTCATTCTGATGCCCAGACAAGGGAAACACAGAAAAAATAAACAAAGAGAACTATGTCAAACTAAAAGGTTTTGCACAGCAAGAAAACCATCAACAAAATGAAAAGACAACCCCACAGAATGGGAAAACATATTAAATGATATATCTGATAAAGGGTTAATATACAAAATTTATAGAGAACTTACAAAACTCAACACCAAATAAAAAACAATAACCCAATTAAAAAATGGGCAAGAGACCTAAATAGACTTCTTCAAAGAGGATATACAGATGGCTCATAGACATATGAAAAGATGCTCAATGTCACTAATCATCAAAGAAATACAAATTAAAACCACAATGAGATATCACCTTACACCTGTCAGAATGGCTGTGCTGACCTAATAAATTTCAAATAAGTGCCATGAAAAACATATTTTCATAGTTATGCTCCTTATAAAGCCTTCCTTTATCCACATATATCCCTGTGCATTTCCATCCATCCATCAGTCAGTCTGTCTGCTGTCTACCCACATACCTACCTACTTACCTACCTACTGAGACAGTCTTTTTATCTGGTAGCCATGGCTAACTGGATTTCTATAAACAATACATGTAGGGGACTGTGATCATTCAGTGTAAGGAGATGGAAACCATACCTCATGGTTCTTAAACTCGAAGAATGTGGGTGGATTCTGGCTTAGTGTTCCCTAGCTGCCTTACTTATTAAGGATCAAAAAGTGGGGACATTCAAGTGACAGAAATAGACCCACAGATAAAGTGTGCATCAGTGGGCCCTGGGAATGATTCCCTAAGAATCACTGAAATAACATCCATGATCCAATCTGAATGCTTCTGCCCAGCAAATCCACTACAACCACTGGAATGCACTCATCAACCACAATGTCTGCAGGAAGCTTCAGAATCCCAGCTCTCCTTTCACCAACTTTGCTGATTCTTATTTCTTAACATCTCTTCCAACTCAGTTCCCTGAATTTGGGTCATGTTTTCAGCACAGAACCAGGAGGAAAAGGTTGGACTCCCTGGTGAACAATCTCTTATGGATGTATTTTTAAAAAATAAAACACTGTTCTCATGTACACAAACTCCCCATTGAAGCTGCCTGGACCCATGGAATCAAGTATGTTCTTACTCAGCCCCTGCCCCCATTTCATCCTGCACCTGGAGCCAAACTCTCCCAGCATGCACAATTGCTTTGTTTGTTTTAAAATATTTATGTCTTGATAAAAAATTTGTGATTTTTTGCACTCTAAGAACAGACAGAACTATTACCCATATTTTATACCATATGTAGCTCATTCCTGTATTCTTGAAAGTTCTAATTGCTTCCAACAAATGAAATATAAATACTTATTACCCCAAATTGCCTGTTTTCAAAATGAGGTCTTTCAGTCCAGTGTCTGGGCATTAGTTTTCTTTGCCTTCAAGATGAAGATCCAACATTCAGTAGGTAATGTTCAAGGGGCATTTACCATGTGCCAGAACCTGCTTTACAAACTGTTAAGGAACCAACAGTGAATATAGTCAATTGGGGAAAATCACATCAGAAGATTAAAATACAGTGTCATGAAGAGAAATGACCAAGGAAGTACAGAGTGCTGTGAGCCACTCACATCTAACTCATACTTCAGCAACTAGGGAAGGCTTCAGAGAGTAGGTGACTCCAAGCTGAGGTTCAAAAATGAGTAGGAGTTAGTTAAGTAAGTAGGACCAACAGGAGGGAGAGGCATAAGGATGACCCATGGCTGAGTGGTGCAGGCAGGAGATAAAGTTTCCAAGCAGCCTGATAAGTTTTCTTTAAAAATAGAGAAATTGGACAAGATTGAAGAGAATGGTCCCAGTAGGAACACAGGGAGATTCCAGTGGAGCCATTTTTATAAGGACTTTGAAGGCCATATTACATCTGCTCTTGCAGCACACCTTTGAAAAACTTTCCAAAGAGGTATGCTCCCTTTGGCTGCTTATGGAGAATGGATTGGAGGGAAGAATGGCAAGACCAGGGTAAAAACAGCAATCTTGGCAGCCAGGGCAGCAATGAACGGCTTGTACAAGGGCAGAGGCATCAAGGACAGGAAGACATAAGGCTTGGGAGGTGGGAATGCAGTACTTGGTGACTGGTAGGAAGGAAGAGGAAAGGAGATGAGGATAACCCCAGGTTCCTTAAGTAAGGTCATGTCATTCACAGAGATAATGACACAGGAAGAGGAGGCAGCCTAGAGAAAGACTGTGGACCCGGGAAAGGTGAGACTACCTACATGTATGGAAGGTATGTAGCCCACCTAGCATATCAAGTGAGACAAAATGGGCCAAAGACCATGTGATTTTGACAGCCTAAATGACCCCAGGAGCAAAGGTGACTCACACTGCCTGACCATCACAAGATGGCTGTGGCTCTGTCCCACCCTGTCCCACATTATCTCTAAGGTTCAGATGTACATGGCAACCTCTGCCTAGAATATTACCCAACTCATGGCTGAGAAAAAGACATGGTGAACCTTGAGCTGACTCTCAAGTGACACATTTCACCTTTACTCACTGCATTAGCCAAAAGCAGTCACATGGCTTACCAGAGTTAAAGGGGGGCAGATGTACAAATCTCTCACTGGAATGGTCACTGGGACAGAGGATGAGACTGTTATACAATTCATGACACCTAGGAGAAGTGGCTAGAGATCCATTCCTAATACCAACTAAGACAGAAAAACAAAAACTAGCTTTTCTCATTCCTAGTTGGTGAAGCTTTTTTAGGTGCCAGCATTTTGGGATGCCTGCTTCAAAGGGGTGAAAAGGGCATAAAATACCCAGGTTCTGGCTTATATCTGTGCAGCCTAAGCAAGTCCATTGGCCCTCTGTATTGGTGTTTCCCCATCTGACAAATTAAGGTATTAGATATACAGATTCTTTAAAAGTCCTTTCCAGTTCTAGGGAATAATGGTTCTGACCTATACTCTAGTTGTGATTTGAACATCTGATTCTCAAGCTTTTTACTTTTTCAGCTTCAAAGACAGAGGTCTCCCTCATTCCTGCATGGTCACACTACAGGAATCAAGATTCAAAAGGGGCCCTCAGGCCTCTGTGATTCTTTGGATGTACATTTCTAATTTATCACTGCCATGGAAAGGTCTGCCTTCACTACCTGGTCCTACCTGCTGCATCACATTAGGAACCAACCCATAGTGCTTGACCTACCTCTTAACCCTTTCCTATGGGAAGGACCTATAAAACCTTGGCTATGGCCTGTTATTTCATGTACTCACAATGAGGCCAAAGGGTGGGCCCTGAGACCCTACCCCTCCAAGTCCAGGCCATCATGCTTCACCCAATCTACCTTTACATTGGCTGCCTTAAGAGCCAAGCCTGCCAGAGCCACCCCCCGCCACACACACACCAACACACACTTCTGCTTTAATTTCTGTCCCCTGATGCTCATCTAGTGAACAATAATGCATTCCAATTTCCAGGTGCTGAGGGATGCAAATCCTTTAAAGATATAATCAGACATATATAAGAATTTTTATATCTAAGGCTGATGTCACCATGACTACACACCTATTACCCAACCTATATAATTAACAATGAACACTTTAAAGACACATATACACACATTATCATTGTGATTCAGAAATATCTGAGATAAAAAATTCAAGAAGGCACTGAATAGAAAGACACTGGCAGAGGAAATGGGGATGGCAAGTAGGAAAAGGAGAAGAGACTTCTCTTTGAGGACTACACTAAGTTAGCCTTATGATTTAAATCCCACTCTGCATAATGCAAGTTGGTTTACTGTTAATCTGTTAAATTGAGGAAATAGCATTATACTAGATTCACTGGGCCTGGATTTATAGACCAAATGAATGTAGAAGTACTTCCAACAGCAGCCACTCAAAGTCTATTCCACAGCTTCCTTCTGCTAGAAGGTGTTGTGCAGTGTTCAACTCCAAAACATTGATATGAAGCTGCAGAAATCAGCTTTGACTCTTGTGATGGACAGACTCTATTATAGCCCTGAATATCCCTGCCTGTTGGTTTTCATGAACTTGTGTAATCCCCCCCCCCCCCCCAACATTGAGTTCTGAGCAGGACTTGCTTCTAATCAACAGAATATGGCAAAGGTGATAGGATGTCACTTCCATAACTGTTACTTAGTATTGTGACTCCCATATTTCTAATAGACTCTCTCATTGTTTACAACAAGGAAATTAGCTACTGTTTTGAGCTGCTCTATGAAGAGAACCACGTCAAGAAACTGACAGCCAGCAAGGAACTGAGACCAGTCGTCCAACAGTAAGTGTGAAATCTGCTGACAACTTGAATGAGTTTGAAAGTGGAGCCTTCCCCAGATGAGCATTCAGATGAGACTCCATCCCAGGCTGACACCCTGACTGTAGCCTGTGAGAGGCCCTGAAGCCCCAGCTAAGCTATGCCATATTTCTAACCTATAGGAACTGTGAAATAAATGTGTGTTAAGTTCATGGCAACTTGTTAAGCAGTGATAGGAAACTAATAGAGATCCCATAGTGGGTTTGAAAAAGCTGAAAGTGTACTGGAAAAGGGCATTTCATGTACAATAAAGAACAATTTTCTTGTTCTTGCCTAATAGATGCATTTCTTAGGGGGAAATGTATATTTTAAAACTTTGGGGGAAATATTTTATACTTTTTATGTAAATTAGAGTCAAGTTCAAGTCTTGGGTAGGTATAAATGGTGTTTGCAAGTAGCATGAAATTCTGAGTGACAGCTGGAAGTCTTGTAGGAACTGAGCCTTTTTAGTGCATGAGGCTGTCCACGGTGTTCAGGACATTTAGCATTCCTGACCCTCACCTACTGCATGGAAGTCACTTCACCCTTCAACTATTAATACTTGCCACAAGTGTTTCTGATGAGGCCTCTTGGGAGCAGTCCAACACCTCTGGGAACCCTGAAGTAGTACCTCATTCTGGGAGAGAACAAAGCCCTCCACCTTGAAAGGGTCCAAGAACAGGCAAATGTAATGACACAGGCAGGAGGCAGCTCAGATGAAGAGGCGTGAGCAAGGATCACAAGCATGCAGTCCCCTTTCCAGAGATGGGATCCCCAGGGCCACAGACTCTGGAGTTAACACCCTGTGCATGACCCTGTCCCTGTTTCTCACTCACAGTGGGGAAATGTGCAAGGGCTGCTTAAGCAACACAAAGCTTTAGATTATTAATCTGTAGGAGGAGAGTTTCAACAGTTCCATCACAGGGTTGTTAGAGATAGTGTGCTATAGAACTGAGCACAGTGCCCTGCAGGAAGTACATGCTTCGGTACCTCACCTTACCTTTATTTCTCAAGTTCAAGGTTTTCATATGCAGAGCCCAGAAATTCCATGCTCTTTTCAAGCAGGTTCGCATGGCTCCTGGTCTCAGTGCTTGCCCAAATGAAGAAAGCAAAACAAATGTGACCTGAAATCTGACCTGTCTATGTCATTACAGAGTTCATGTCCCCATGTCCAGTGTTTGGTCCTTCTATGGTATTAACAGAATGATGTCTCCTTTCCCTTGTTCTCTAGAGAGACAGGATAGAGTAGTAATTAGACAAGAAATAACATGTCATTCTTAGGTTGAAATCTGGCTCAGTCACCTACCAGCTCTTCCTTGACCAAATTTCTTGATTTCTGATCTTCCATTTTCTCTTCTGCAAAATGGGGATGATAATAACATTCATTTCATAGGACTGTTTCAAGAATAAAAAAAGTAATTTATGAAAATTCTTTGCACAGCATCTTAATATCTGGTTTATACAAAGAACTCAATAAGGAATGGTTGATATTACTATTGTTACTGTCATTACTGCCTCTATACTGTCACTACTATCGATTTATCTGTTAGAAAGATTGTAGAGCACAGTAACTTAAAGTGGCAGCTCTGAAATCAGTTCCTGGGTTTGCCACTTTTAGTTGTGTACTCTTTGGGCAATTGTAACTGCCTGGTATGAATTTCTCCCCCCATTCCTCAATTAATTCTGCCCCTAAATTTGACATTTTTGCAGGGAGGGGATGTTTCAGTTATTGGGAAATGTTGCTTTGAAAATACCAAGTAACTGCTTTTGCTATTTGTCAAAACAAGTCTTGGAAGCATACACCGTGTTCATGGATTAGAAGAATTAACGTCATCAAAATGCTCATACTACTCAAAGCAATCTAGAGATTCAAAAAAATTCCTGTTAAAATACCAATGACATATTTAATAGATCTAGAACAAATATTCCAAAAATTTATATGGAACCAAAAAAGACCTCAAATACCCTCAGCAATTTTGACAAAGAAGAACAAAGTTGGAGGTATCACAATACTTGATATCTAACTGTACTACAAGGTCACAGTAATCAAAACAGCCTGGTTCTGGCATAAGAACAGGCATATAGAACAAATGAGCAGAATAGAGAATCTAGAAATCAACCCATATCTTTATGATTAATTAGTATTCAACAAAGGAGGCAAAAGCACACAATGGAGTAAAAAGTCTCTTTGATAAATGGTTTTGAGAAAATTGGACAGGTACATACAAAAAAATGAAACTAGACCACCAACTTACACCACACCCTAGGGTAAACTCAAGTGGATAAGAGACTTAAATATAAGTCATGAAACCATAAAAGTCCTAGAAGAAAACATTGGTAGTAAATTCTCGGATATCTCTAATAGCAGTATTTTTGCCGATATTCTCCTAGGACAAGGAAAATGAAAAAATAAACAAGTGGGACTACATAAAATTAAAAAGCTTCTGCACAGAAAAAAAAAAGCTTTACAAAATGAAAAGGGAACCCGCTACATGGGAGATGTATATATGCCAATGATACATCTGATAAGGGGTTACTTTCCAAATACGTATAAAGAATTTATACAATACAACAATAGTAAGACAAACAATGCAATTAAAAAATGGGCAAAGAATCTGAATAGACATTTCTTCAAAGAGGACATACACATGTTCAATAAACATATGAAAAGATGCTCAGTGACACTAATCATCAGAGAGATGCAAATTAAAACCACAATGAGCTATAACCTCACACCTGCCAGAAGGGCTACCACCAATAAATCAATAGACAACAAGTGCTGGGGATGATGTGGAGAAAAGGGAACCTTAGTGCATTGTTGGTGGGAATGCAGAGTGGAGTAGTCACTGTGCAAAATAGTATGGAGTTTCCTCAAAAAATTAAAAATGGAACTGCCTTATGACCAAGTGATTTCAACTCTAAGAATAGATCCTATAAATCCTGAAACACTAATCAGAAAAAATATATGCACTCCTATATTCATAGCAGCGTTATTTACAACAGCCAAGATCTGGAAACAGCCTAAGTGCCAAACAGTAGATGAGTGGATAAAAAAGTTGTGGTGCATTTACACAGTGGAATACTACATGGCTGTAAAAAAAAGAAGGAACTTTTACCTTTTGCAAAAGCATGGAGATTGTTATGATAAGTGAAGTAAGCCGATCAGAGAAAGACAAATACCATATGATCTCACTTATATGTGGAATCTAATTAACAAAATAAACTGACAAAATAGAACCAGGGACATGGATACATGGAACACACTGACAGCTGTCAGAGAGGAGGGGGAAGGGGAGACTGAATGAAAGAAGGAGAAGGGATTAGCCAAAGAACTTATATACACAACCCATGGACACAGACACCAGTGTGGTGATGGCCAGAGGGAAGGGGAGCAGGGGCTAGATAGAGATGGGTAAACAGGAGGAATATGGCAACATCTATATTGGTGTCAATAATAAAAATAAAGAAAAGAAAAAGATAAATAAATCTTTATCACTAGGATAATTGTAGTCAAATGAAAAAAATCCCTGTAAATATTTTAAGGGTAATCATAAAAATGTAACGTGACACTGACATGCAGTGGCATCTAGAAGGTGAGGCAAGAGATCTCCTTTGTTTGAAAGTGGGTTGGGTCTCATTATATCCAGTCCTGGCGTCAGATGAAAGCCTTGATCTCTGCCCTTGCCTGAAGTCATGGACCTTGTACAGGCCAAGAAGATACTGCTTTGAGCTGGATTATTTTCTTAGCTGTACTCCTTATTTAACTGGTAAAGCAGGATTCAAGAGATTCTAGAAAATACACATTCACCTTTCTTTTGGGACTAAAAGCATTAATGATTAAGTTCAGGTAGAAATTTCTATTTTTTGTAACATTTGCTAAAAATTAACATGATTTGCTACTTGCAACATACAGTGTCTCCCCAGGATATGGTTTCCAGGGGGAAATGGTTACTATTTTTCAGCAGCTACTGAAAGGAAGAACCAGGCAGATATAAAATGTGTGTGCTTCTGCATCTCTGTTTCCTTTTACACAAGAAGCACGGCATCAATTGGATGAAATAATAGCTATTCAGTTGGTCATTCCCTTATGGCTATAAGCCACTTGGAGCTCACTCATGCTTATGGAAGCTGATATTGACTATGTGTAGAAATATCTGGAATGAGATGCTTCACCGCTGACATCTTTCATTCATAATTACTGTAAAGTCTATCTGCCTAGGCCTAGTCAATGACCAGTCAATATTCCTATTATAAGCTGGAGCAGGGTGAATGGCTAGGGCAGAAACACAGAGCAGTCATACACTCAATGGGTCCCAAAGGCCCAGACAGCAGAGCTGGCCAGAGAGAGCCTGAGGACCCACTGTTGTCAGAGGGATGAGCAGGCACGGTTGAATGCTCCTCTGCAGTCTGTGTTCCATGCAGATAGAAATAAGTCTCTTCACAAGGACATGTGCAACATGTAAACTTCTATACAGAAACGACTCATTTTTTTCTGAACAGATGTGGTGCCAAGCTTATTGCAGTTACTTTTGGATTTTGGTGGCACTGCCTAACTCATCATAGAAGAACACATTTCAAATGACTATGTATAACACCCAGCCAAAAAATAAGTCAAATTAGAAAGTATAATATGTGCAAGTACTGCTCACTGCAAAAGAAGATATCCCAGCTTTGGTCTTGGTATGGAAACCCTGCTGTATCACGGAGAGGCACTGGTGATGGTGAATTACCATGAAATGTCTTCTAAATGTTAGAGAATGGTCTGGCCTCCCAAGGGTGGCTTGGATAGGGTTTGCTTGCATTGCAATCCAATTTGGCAATGTCGGCTTTGACTGCATGAGCTCTTTCTGAGCCTGAGTTCTGAATTCTCCCACAAATCCTGTAAGTCAACCAATGTCAGATGTTGTACATACTTGGCACAAGCCCCTGAGGGGAAATTTTCTTTTAAATCGCCATTTTAAAATGCTCATCCACTGCAGGCAAGGACACCACAGTTTTTGTCTGCAGGGCTATCCCCTGCTCCCAGTGTTTCACAGATAATCCTTCTAGACCCCATTATTTGGGGGCAGAATAACTCTGACTACCTGAATCCAATTTAGGTAATTTTCCTGATACTACAGTATCACACAGAAAGGAGCGTTAATTCACTGCTAATTTAGTGTTCTAACCCTTAATTAGCAACAAGCCCTGTTTGAAGTAGATGGTAATTGAAAGCTCAGCAACTTTTATTCAAAATAAAGCCACATGCACTCAGACATGTACAATGTGCACCTTCATCTCTCCATCTAGTATGTTTTGGAAATACGTTACCTGGATAGTTGCTAAAAATACATTTGTATTGAATTTAAATGTTACCATTATAATGCAGCTTATCTAAGAAGCCAACAGACTTGGGAATGAATGCCTGGCTAAATAAGTTGTCAGAAAAAGCCCACAGAACTTTTCAGGTTCAGGGAAACTTGGGGAGTTCCTAGTATTAATAAAATTGCATTTCTCTAATAATGGAGTGAATGGAGCACTCTATAAAACATATATTCTTTTATTTAATCCTCATGATGACCTCTAAAAGTGGTATCAAATTTCATCTTTTTTAAATTATATTTTATTGCTTATGCTATTACAGTTGTCCCAATTTTCCTCCTTTTCCCCCCTCCACTCAGCAGCCCCCACTCCCTCAGGCAATCCCCACACCATTGTTCATGTCCACAGGTCATGTGTATTTTTATTTCTTACCTGAGTATGTTTATTGATTTTAGAGAAAGAGGAAGGGAGAGAAAGAGAGAGAGAGAGACAAAAATGTCAATGTAAGGGAGAAACATAAGTCTGTTGCCTCCCTGTACATTCCCAATGGGGGATCAAATCCACAACCTAGGTATGTGCCCTGACCGGAGATAGAACCTGCAACATTTTGGCATATGGGCTAATGCTCCAACCAACTGAGTCACCTGGCCAGGGCAGAGAATTACTGTATTTTGCCATGTATAATGTACACCCATGTGTTTGTTTGCATTATGTACAGGATTGTTGTTCCTTTTATTATACCCATGGTATGTAATTTTTATACCCATGTATAATGTGCATACTTATTTTTCCCTCAAAAATTTAGGCAAAAAGTATGCATTATACATGGCAAAATATGGTAGTTTCTAAAGAACTCTTCAGAGAAGCCATGTGATTATTTCATGCAGGAAAATCTGCTGACACAATTCAATACCTATTATTTAATTAAATAAAAATATTTTAGCAAACTAGAAAGGAAAGTGATCTCCTTTAACCTGAAAAGGGAAATCAACAAAGATCCTGGAGTGGAAAAGCATATTTAATGATGAAACACTAGAATACATTTCAAAGCTAAGAACAAGCAGCTGTCCTCGTGTCTGTTCAATGAATGTGGCCAATAATTCCAGAGAATCTATAGATACAGGACTAATAAAACTGTTTAGAAAGTATTCTGGATAGGAGTTGGCTATAAATAAGAATTATTTATATTCTTTAGTGGTAGCAGCAATAAATTTAAAATGTTATTTTCTAAGTGCCACTTTTAAAGACACACAAACTATACATCTCAAGAAAAAAAATGTGCAAGAAATTCACGGAGGAAATCATAAAATATACATATAATGTTTATATATAAAAACAAAAGAATATATAAAATATGACTTAAATAACAGGAGACATATACCATCATGTTAATGAATGGGAAGATATAAAAGTGACCATTTTTCTCAACCTATAAACTCAGCAAAGCATAAATTAATATCTTAAGGTTTTTTGTGGAACTGGACACAATTATCTTGAAATTCATAAAAAGCATTGAATAATCTAAAATGCCCCAGCCATATTTGAAATAAAACCAGGTGAAGAAGACTAATCTTTGCAGAAGTCAAATCCTACCATAAAGTTATTCTAATGAAGACAGTGTGCTGTTGTTCGTGGACACAAACCAGACTGCCGACACAGAGCAAACGTCCCATAAACAGACTCACACCAGGAGGAGGGACCAACACACACACGGTAACCCTACATATCAAGGGTAGAACATTTTTAAACAATTGTAGAGTCTCAAAAAATGGCCTAGAACAATTGGTTACCTTTGTGGAAGTAAATTTTAGGATACCTATATCACACCACAAACAAAATAAGCCCCAAGGGCATTAAAGACATAAATATGAAAGCCAAACTAGGATTTTAAAAAGAGAATATGGGGAACATGACTTAGGATAGGAAAGGACTTCCTTGAACAAAACATAATGTTAATTTGAAAGGGGAAGACTGACAAATTTGTATATTAGATTTTAAAACTGTACCACAAAAGATACTGCACAGTGAAAAACTAACACAGACTATGAGTAACATTAGCAATACATATCACTGATAAAGGTTAATATCCAGAATATATAAATAATCCCTAAAAATGAATTAGAAATGTAAGCCTATAAGAAAAATATGGACAAAAACAAACAGCAAACAACTGACAGGAAATACAATGATGAAAAAACATAACAAATGCTCAGAGACTTGAAAATTAAAACCACAATGCAATAGCATTTGTTCTAGTCGTCTGTCTGCCTTCAGGCTTGTTTTCCTCACTTCCCCTGATTTTTTTTACATCATGAATAACTTCTGGCTTCTAGGTAACTTTCTAGTGGGAGATAATGGGGGAAGATGAGCAGATAAAATCAGGGAGAGTCAGACCTTACTCACCTTTTCTCTTGCTTCCTGTGGGATCTCCAGCAGCCGGCATGAGCCTCTGGAGACTCTGTGGCTCCAACTCCCACCTCCCATCCCTCACCCCCATTTTAGTTTCTGACTGGTGGCCCCAGCTTCTGCTCTCTGGTAACACCACCTTGTCCATTTGTCCTTCAGCCCTACAGTTGATAGTGGCCTTCTACTATGGTGGATTTGGTATCACCCTCCTATTTAACTTCTTAGTTGTTCCATTATCTGTCCAATCAATTACTTGTATTAAATTTCCCCTGTTGAAATACACAGCAAGTTCTTAGCTGGACTCTGACTAAAACACCATTTTACACTTATTAGGTTGACACGAATTTAAATGTCTGACTACTATGTGCTGCCAAAGATATAGAGCAATGTAAACTTCCATACCCAACTGGTAGAAGTGGAAAGAATAAGGCCATTTTGAACTATGGGACATTTATACATTGGAATACTTCTTGACCATAAAAAAGAAAATTTTACTCTTTGTGAGAGAATGGACCTGGAGAACATTATGCTAAGTAAAATAAGCCAGCCAGAGAAGTAAAAATACCATATGATCTCACTCATATGTAAAATCTAATGAACAAACCAAACAAGGAAAATGGGAACAGACTCATGGATGGAGAGCAGGATGACAGATCATGGGGGGAGGTTAGGGGGTGGAGGAATTGAGCAAAAAGGAAAAAGGACTCACAGATATGGGCAACAGTGTGGTGATTGCTGGGGGTAGGGGAGTATAATGAGACTACATAGTAATGGAAAAACTACAATAAGAATTAAATTTAAAAAAAAGAAATAAACTTAAAATCACCCAGAAAGAAAGACCGTTTTGGAAAGGAGATGGTAATATTTAGTAAAATTGGGGATGGATGTTACCTATGACTTAGCAATTCTGCATCTAGGCATACATACCCAAACAATAGTTCACAAGAAGGTAAGTAAAATAATATTCAATTACAGCAATATTTATAATAGCAGAAATTTGTAAAACAATGTAAATATATATTAATAGAAGAAATTGTCATTGAAATATAGTATAGTAATAGAAATATAGAAATGCTATTAAGTAGTTTAAAAGTATCAGCTATAGTTGCCAGTATAAACATGGATAAATCTCAGAAGCACAATGCCGAGAAAAAAAGAATGCACAATGATATCTATCTATAGGAAAACACCATTTATGCATGATTATAAAATTTTAAGTATATATGTTATTTAAGGATTGGTATGAATATAATAAATCATTAAAATCATGTATACATAGGAGTGATAAACATTAAATTCAGAATAACTCTTCCCACTAAAAGGAGGGAAGGGAGTGGGATTGGAGAGTGGTGTACATGGAAACTCAATATGCTTATGTTTAATTTTTAAAAATATCTTATGCAATTTGGTAAAAGTCATATCTGATAAAGCTGGATGAAAGGTGTACCCATATTTGCTATGTAACTCTACACATTCTTTTGCATCAAGTGTTTAATTTAATTTTTAAAAGAATTTATCTTTTTAAAAATAAGTAGCCATTACTAATGTAGAACCAATAATGGGTACCTATAATGAGCCCCAAATTTGTATGTAGAAACTATTGGGAACTGACAAAAGATTCTCTATGAAAACTACCTAATTTCCTCCAAAAGGAAATCATATTTTACCCACATTTAGTCCCATCCATCTTTAAAACAATACACTTTTTCCATGTTCATCATCATCAACCATGTCACCCTGTTGAGACCTGCTCCTGAATGAATGCTGCTTCAAAACATTCTCCACCATTTTCCAAAACAGTCTATCACTGCTGACCCACCTATGACATTGTAGTAAATCTGTCTCTGTGATGTGCAGCTCACCTGCCTCAGGTGAAGTTTCTGGCCATCAGCACTGACACTGAGTTTCTTACTTGGTCTTGAGATAGAGCCTAGCCACTTGGTTTCATGTCATTTGCTTTGCCTTCCCACGTTGGTTATTGAAGTCACTCATGTTTATAGGCTTGGGCTCAGTGTGTTTTCACAGATCTCATCATCCCACTGTGATCTGTGTCTGGGTTATTACTTCTGGACAAGCTGCAGTTGAACTTTTTTACACATCCAGGCATCCCAGGTTCTCCCTTACCTCCAAGCATTTGCACATGTTCTGTCTCGGGGTAGAACACTCTTGCCCCAACCCTTATTTTTCCTACTGACTTCTTATTTCCCTAAACCCCAACTTAATTCCTTCCTCCTGGCAAGCCGCCCAGATTCCAGGGACTGACACCCCTACTTGCCTGTACATGAAATCATAACCATTCTCACCCACCCAATGTAAGCTTCATTCATCCAGGGAAAGTGGCTATGTCATTCATCACACACTAACTGTCAAGCATAAGCCCAGCATTCAGTAGATATTCAATAAATATTTCATAAATAAATGAAGGAAAATTAAGTCAGACTAATAGTCTACCCAGTAACTGATTCCTTTTCTGATGAGAGATACAGCTTGCATCCATGAAGTCAAAAGTCTCCCAGACAGCTTAAAGTTGCTTGGTAACTCACTGCAGATCAATCTTTCAAGTATCTCATTTTCTACAGGACTTTCTCTTTAATAACAAAATTACCATTTCCAGTAAAACAAATTCCATAAGACTACAGCATACTATGTAAAATTTGAGGTGTTTCATTTGTTTTTAACATCCTTCTTTCAAGCCTAATGTCTTTAAATCTAAAATATTTGCCATGACAAATCTTTAGCTTCCTTCTTCCAGCTACAAGTAATACAGAAAGCTTTTCTCTGATTTCCACAGCACAATGAAGGAAGAAAGGGCAGAGACTAAGGATAAAATAAACAAACCAAATACGAGCACTCACAGAAGGCATATCAGACTCAACTAGCTGACACACACACATGTAAACATGAGAGCAGAAAAGGAAAATCTTATTAATGCATCTTGTTAGACAGTTGTTCTCATGCCAGTTTAAACTGTCTCTTCAGTTTGCTTCTGTAGCAGCAGCTGGGAGCAATACTTCTTTCAAATTATTACAAGATTGTAATGTGATCCAAAGGAAGGCAGAACTAGCTACAGCGAGAAAAAAGCAACAAATGATTATAAACCCATTCTAATCTATTGTAATTGTACCAATTTTAACTTTATTAATTATTAACTATATTTTATAGAATATATTTATTTGCCATAAAGTGTTTGTGTATAGACATATTTCATTTTTATAGATTTCATTGTATATGTTGTATATGGTTGTATTATAAATACATGTGTATCATGTATTTCAGAAGTGAGTATATTTTGTAATTAATCTTAGACTATTAGCTGATTTTTTTCCCCTGGGAAAATTTTCTTGACATTTTTATAGAAATTTGTTTTTAAATACTTTTAAGGAAACTTGTAAAAACACTTTTGCTTAGCTGAGGATAGGAAATCCCCAAAGGTGCCATATTTTAACTCTCTAAAATGTTTAAAATTTCAAAAGTAAACCAAGTAGCATTATCCTACAAAAGCATCAGGAGATTCTTTGCCAGCACCCATCAAAGCACGGCAGCTAATGTGTTTCGGCACACTTATTCCTGATTTCAGCACTGTTAATCCTGTACATCTTTTTTCCAAAGAGCTCTAAATTATACTCTTAAGCAAGGCTTATTACTATGAATTTCAAGTAGATGAATTAATGTTTATATATTTAAAATGTCTCCTGTAAATGCAGCTGCTCGTGCACGTGGCTGGTTGCAGAGGAGTATAGGCTGAAGACTGAATACAGTGTTTCCGAGTTAGACTTGGGCAGAATGTACCAGGAAATCTCACCAGTGTCATTTTTTATGAAATCAATGCACTGACCTAAAAAAAAAACGTACTACTCAGAGTATGACTCTAACTGGCTGCAGATATAACTTTGGGTGATAACAGTTACTATAATTTATAGAGCTAAATGCTTAAAAATTGTAAACCACGTCCCCTGCTTGCCCAGCCCTGCTCCCATCTCCCTTCCCAAAGATCACTCCCATTCTTTCTGTCATTGAAAACAACACACTAGCATGTCTCCCTTTCAAACTCATGTTTAAACTCATGAAATTATGACCTGCTTCTGGGATTATCTTACCTGCAAGCTATTAAAAGAAATTTACATAACTGTTTTCTCTTAAGGTCTCAGGTCTATTCCAAAGATGACAGGGGACATCAGGGAACTGAATGGTAAGGAAAAAATACAATAAAGATTAAAGTTAAAAAAGAAAATATATGGCTTTTTAAAAGTCAGAAATAGAACACTTAACTGTACACAAGATTAGAATCCCAAGTTATAAGTCAGACGGCTCTTTGGTTGAAACCCCATATTATATTTCCTAGCAGTGAGTTGCTCAGCAAGCTCCATAGCCTCTCTGTGCCTCAGTTTCCACAAAATAGGATGGTAATAACAACAGTAATTAGAGTTGTTGGAATAATTCAACAAAAAGTCTGTATGGGCTTTAGCACAGTGCCTGGCAAAGCTTAATATCTCAATAAATATTTTCTATTACTGCCACTGTTGTTACTATTAATTTTGTATTTTAGGAAATAGATTTTTCTTTTTCTTCAGTGTTGACTGAGCACAGCGAGGTAACAGAACTTGACATGGAGATCAATCACCAAATATTGCCTTACATTCACAGGACAGGTTCTAGTTCACAGTGTTGCTCCAACCTGACTACATTTCTGAGTCCCCTGAGATTTTGCAAGAAAAATAGTCATAATATTTCATCACTCAGGTTTTTAGCTACAAGGAAAAAAAAACAAACAAAAATAGATTCTGGCTGATAGAAGTAGAATAGCAATTATTCTAAGTATGTTGGGAAACTCCTAGAGTATCATGGAGAAGGCCTGGTGAAGTAGGCTCTGAGAAAAGGGGGGTTGGGCAGACAGGATCCAGGTTCACATCACAACCGCAGGACCCCTGGCAAGTGCACAGTGACTTGAACCTCTAGTCTGCAGGCCTGGATCTTGTCACTACCTCCCGATTCTGGGCGACATGCCTGCTAATACCACTGCCACTGCCAGCAAGCATTCACCTGTGTTCATCATTTTTTATGGTTCTAGCAAACCTTCATCATGGGTTCTACTCTTTTCTGAGATACCAGATGACGAAAGACTTTGTGGTCAAAAATACACAAGCTACTCAGTTAACAGCTCAATTAACTGTGACCCACAGTGACTAGCCAGGTGCACTTACAAGGAGTCATGGTTTTCCCTGACTATTTGAGAGTTCCAGGGTACAGAAGCACCTCTTACAAAGAAATAGGAAGAAATTAACACTTTTAAAATAAGTTTTTAACTTGTTTAATTTTGAGAGGAAAAAGATGCTTAAAAAAGCAGTTTCATAGAAAACTCCCATAAACCCAGGAAAAGAGTCTTGGGGTTTAATAGATGTTTCACTTTTCTGCCTTTTAATATTACCCTTTATGAACTTATATTTAATTGTGCTTCCAAAAATAAGCTTCTGATGCAGCAAGTAAATTTTTCTTAACTTGTCTCTTTAGAGAGTGACAGATGTCACCCAGTTGCTCTGCTAAGTTCTATAATTCCAACAGTACTGGCTTTCTTTATTGAAAATAATCAATGGCTTTGGCAGAGAGAAAGGAGGGGAAATAATGGCATGTTTTGGTGCATCTTGACAGCATGTTTCACAGTAGCTGGCCCTGTCAGTGTCTGCTCTCTGATTTTTTTCTAACTAGAACCCAAGGCAACATTCCTAGGGCCTTAAACACTGACAATCCCCAAACATAAAGGGCAATGGCTACCTAGAACTTGTATTTTTTTTAATCCACTGATGAATTTTATATTTTTAACCCTTCATTTGAACCTCATATTGTTTCAATAGAGTTATAAAACTTGGAAAGATTCATTTGGGTTCACATGCATGCTTCCATGGAAGCAAGAAAATGCTTGGATTGACAACAAGGTACCAGCCACACTTCATTCTTGGTTCTTTTTTATGATTACAAATAATTTTAGAATTTTATTAATAGATATTATGAAATATTAAAATTCTATGGCCATAATAAAGAGTTAAAGGGCATAGAGCATTTTCACTATAATTCATTATATATACTCAGAATCCCCATCATTTGGCTGCCTGAATTAGTACAAACATTCTTTCTTAAAACTTTATATATATATATACATTTTTAAGATTTTATTCATTTATTTTTAGAGAGGGAAGGGAGGGAGAAAGAGAGAGAGAGAGAGAGAAACATCAATGTGTGGTTGCTGGGGGTTGTAGCCTGCAACCCAGGTATGTGCCCTGACTGGGAATCGAACCTGCGACACTTTGGTTTGCAGCCCACACTCAATCCACTGAGCTACGCCAGCCAGGGCTAGAACTTTCTATATTTTAAAAGACTTTTCTCTATATAGTGAAAGATGAGAATCATATTGACAATTTGTCCACACTTAAGCTGCCCTGTCTCCTCAAAGTAGAAAAGAATCTGAATAATTTGTGCTAAATAATTTGAAATACCATTTTGTTAATAGATATAAAATGTTTGGCTAATTGTCCTCCTGAGACTTCAATCGAATGCTACAGGCTATCATTTGAACAACTCCCTCAGCTCGGGCAGTTGCCAGTACAGGGGGGGAATCCCTGAATCTGGATCCATGGGCAGGTAGAATTCAAGCAGTATGACTATCCTCCAAACTTGGTTAATATGGATCCCAGGTAAGACAGAGGGCCCCTCGAGCCATAGTAAGAACCCCTACTTCTCTGACTTGTGACGGCAGGTGTAAGTTAATGCAAAACACAAGACAAAAAAAATGGAGTGGTTTTCTAAGACCATGGTCTCTGCTCCTAGTCTTGGCAAGGGATTTATTGTCCAGCTGGTTTGATGCAGTAGCTCATCTTCCTTGCTTAGCACCTCCTGATAAGTTGCCTGACATCTCAGAGATTCTTAAAATATTCTTAAACCTTTGGCATCCCTTCTTGCCCTGGGCCTTATGAATAAAACATTTATCCAGTCAGCAGCTTTGGCAGAGAGGAAAAGCCAAGCTCCATCCATCAATGTCAGGAGCTGAATTACCCAGTGATTGCAGATCCTTTAATAACTCCCCTTCTTTATGATGATGTTGGTAAATAGTCAAATATTGCCAGGCTCTGATTTTTTGGTAAGTGGTCTTTTCTAGCCTGGTAACATACCACCACTATATGAAAACAAGGAGTGGCCATGGTGATCCCAAGGGTTTGTGTTTTTTCATTTGCATTCTGCCTTGGTTTCTTATGGCTGTTGTAAGAAAGTACTATAAATTGGGGGCTTAAACAACAGAAAAAATATATTGTCTCACAGTTCTAGAAGTCTGAGATCAAGGTATCTGCAGGATTGATTCCTTTTGAGGGTTATCAGAGAGAATTTGTTCCATGCCTCTCCCCAAGTTTCTGGTGGTTTGCTGGCAAAATATGGTGTTCCTTGGCTTACAGAAGCATTACCCAATCTCTACCTTTATTTTCACAGGGTGTTCTCCCCATGTTGTGTCTGTTTAAATATCCCCTTCTTATAAGGTCATCATCAGCCATATCAGATTAGGAGCCCACCCTACTTAGTATGACCATAACCAATTACCTCTACAATGACCTGATTTCCAAGTAAGATCACATTCTGAGGTGCTGAGGGCTAACATGTGAAGTTTGGAAGGACACAATTCAATCCACAACAGTATTTTTTGTCTTTTCCAAAGTGCATTTCTTCTTTCTGCTGGTTACATGAAGATCAACCAACCTACTCATAAAGGACTGGTGGGAATTTTGTTTTCTTTAAATAAGCCAGAAAAAAGGCTGGCCTCCAGATGTAATCTGATTCACTTACCATAAGAATCAATTGAATATTATGCAGTTTTGTGAGGTTAATTAGTAAAGCAATTTTGGCAGGAACTATAAAGTCAATTTTATTAGCATTTTATGAATAGGTTATTCTAAATTCCTCTAAATTGAGAATAAAGGAAAAGGAAGTCAAATAAAAAGTTTATCATGTAACACTTCAAAATTTCCTTTTGAATATACAGAAAACAAAATTTCTTCTCAGATCTCTATATAATTACTTAAAACTAAAGTAATTTAAGTAATTACTTAAATTAACCACTGGTTAAAGTAATTTAACCACTTCAATCCCAATGTTAGGATTGGGATTGAAGTGGTTAAAGGGAAGCACTCATTTTTTTTTAAAAAAGTCATAGGACCCATAAAATTATTAATAATCCCAGATTATTTTACTAGCTACTGAAAAACATTAATATCATGTTTTCAGATTTTTTTATGGACCAGGTTCCCTGCAAATATGCAGGTACATATGAAAAGGGAATATATCCTCAGTGAACACAGAAAATCCATCTCTAAAGGATAAAGTTGATTCATAGTGAAGACAATTTCACTCATCAGGATTTTATTTTGTATTACCCCTGGAAATAAATTTCCTAGCTTATCTAGAATAAAAATGTACTTCTTGTGGAGTCATCCATGAGATTAATCTCTTCACATATGTGGATTTTGTCACATACCCACAAAGATATGTGGTGGGTATAACATTACAATTTGAGATGCAATATCAAACACAAAGACAATATCATTCAGTCCAACAAAAGTGAACCAAACTAAAGGGAAAATCATCAGTGTCATGTAAACAAAACAACACACCTCAGAGTTCACGTCTCTTGGGGCCATGTTGCCTCAGTTTATATGTAGCCAGGAATCACCTCATTGTTCACACCCTTTAATTCTCAGGCAATGAGCAGCCCCCCTCACACTCACACATGCATACACACACATGCACACACAAACACACGGCCACAGGCTTTCCTATAAAGAATAACTAAATGCAAAGAAACTGTTCTGAGGAGGCTTCCTTTCCATCATTTTCTCATTATAACAAAGCTACTAAGAAAATAAAACTGTTCCACAACATAATTCCTTTCTATATCTGCCTGCCGTGGATCCTATTAATGAAACCTATTAAGAATTTGTCTGTTTGTTAATTCTGCCCTGAAGACACATCAGCTGGCAAACACGACTAGAACCTCTTCAGAGTTAACTGACATCCCATTTCACCCACAGCGCTGCCTATGTAAGCAGTGAGAGCAAACTGTTGTTACTGGTTTTACTATATTATTTTTTAAAAGGAAAGACCCATCTCCTTAAATAACATTTGTTTTTAGTTCTACAAAACACCATTTCAAATACATTTGATTACTTCTCTCCAAATGAAAATCATATTTTATATAGATATAGACAATATTATGAACCTAAATACAAATGATGTGTCTGACTATTAGAGACGTATAATATAGAAGGGCATACATTCTATCGATTAATTGCAAAAATACTCTGCTTTTCTACATTCATGCTCTGTGGTCAAATTCAAATTATGCATCTGGAAAGCCAAAAAGACAATGACTAGAAATAATCTTTGCAGAGTGTTAAGGGACTATTTTCTTGTTCTGTTAGGGTTTCATTTCCAGGTAACTTTTCTAATAAGTAGAGAACTTTCTCAGAAGGACATTCTTATTCACACTGTTTTTAGCACTCTGGCATTTTATGTACCTGTTTTACTGCATTATTAATGTTATTATCACAACATTTCCTCAGAAGGCAAAAGTAGCAGTCCCTGTTCTCAGAGTGTCCTATTGAAAATAAAAAGGATTAATTGCTTAAACACCATTTTCCAAGGACTGCTCTTATTGTGGGTTTATAGGAGATGGTGCAGTAGGGATTTTGTACTAGGTCAACTTCCTATTGCTTCCTCTTCTCCAGGAACTAGACCAGGATTCCTGAGATCAGTTGTAAAAATAGGCCACTAGGCAATGTGAGCTGTGGCCTGTCACATGTACCAGAGGAGAAGGAGCTCTCCATAGCAAGTTCTTGTGAATTCTCAGGGGAAACATGTGAGGAAGAGTAAATTCCTCCCTGGTTCAAGAGCCCCCATGCCCTGAATTTGGAAGATGTACTCAACAAAGCTGGGCATTCAAAGCTCTGACCAGAGAAGAGGAAACATCTCACAGTCACCCACCTTCCTAAAGAGCCTTCAATAAAGTCTGAATTGGGAAGAAATTTTGCAGATACAGATAATAACCAACGTTAGCACACAGCAGCCTCCACAGCTCATTGTTAACTACAATCAGAGCATTTCAGGTCCCTGAAACATAAGTATCTTTAATAAAACTACTGTGTTCTTTCCAGCTTTTCCCCCAGCTTCATCCTAAGACCTGAGAAAATATGCCTACTATCACAGTTAAGAAAATGCTATAATATGAATTGGAAGAGTGCCCAGATGCAAAGACAGAAAAGCATCCTGGTGAAGGTACCCAGGTGAATGTCACTCTGAGTCACCATCCTCTGCCACATTGCTCCAAGTCCTGCACATGAGGATAGGCTACAGAAAAGCTTTGTTCTCTTCTACCTCTGTGGCTTTGCTTCTGCTGATTCTAACACCAGAACACTGTTTTTCTGGCTTTCACAGGTTTGGATCCTTCTCATGCATCAGATTTCAGTTCAAGTATCAGCTCCTTAAAAGGGCCTTTACTCCTGTCCCATTAAAGTTATTTATTTCCACTATTGCCTATCCCAGGAATCCTTTCCTTATTCTCACTGATGTTACCATATCCTCTGCTTGTCTTATTTACACTCTGCTTCTACACTGGGCCAAATGCCCCTGAGGTCAGGGACTGTCTTAATTTCACTGGTACGATATCTAGCACGCACTAGACGCCCAAGAAAAGTTGACTGACTTGAATGTCTTCTAGAGCCGCACTATCCAATAGAACTTCCTGGAATGATAGAAAAAATCTATATTATGTGCTGTCCAATATGGTACCCACTAGCCACATAATGTTATGAAGCACTTAAATTGTGATCACTATGGATGAGGAACTAAATTCTAAATTTTATTTAACATAATTTTAATTAAGTTTAAATGTACATAGCCGGACATAGGTATTGACTGCCATTCTGGAGAGTGCCGTTTTAGGACAATCCACCCATCCTCAGAAAGGCACACACTAGTCCCAAACAGCTAATCTGACTCAAAAAGAAGGAGCTACCCTGAGCCTGAGGTTGGTGTTTTTGTGAGCTACTCAACCATGCCTATGCAGCCTGGAAATAACAATTATTAACCTGCACAATACTTTTCTTTGGTATAGAATATGGTATATATTATAAAGCTAGATAATTTGGACCACATTTTTCTAATTCATTTTGTTGGTGATGTCTGCATACACACAAAACTCAAATATCTTTAAGAAGATTAAAACAAGTAATAACTTAAGCTAATTTCCCAGTATCTATTTAACTAAAACAACAAGATGCAGCAGAATAGGAGTCTTCTAATTGATTCAGTGGACTGTGGTCTTCGAGGGTTGAGGCTGGATCTGCTGGTTCTATGGTAGGTTTATCCCCAGGGCCCTGACACAGTGGAGAAGGTACTTAGTAAAAATGTTTTGAAGGTACAAATAAATCCTACAGAGCCATTGTGTTCACTTACTTGGGTTTATTTACTTTCTCATTTTCTTTTCCCATTCATTGTATTTATTTTCTCAACTGAAGAACTAAAAGTGATGGATGGGGAAAGGCAGGCTGTATTATAGAATAAAAAAGCTTTCTCCCCATATTCTCAAGTTTCTCAGATAGAGTGACCCAAGCAATGGGTCAGTGTCAAGAGAGTAGGAGAGCCCCTGGCCCAGGCAAGGTTCAAATTCTCATCATGTCCAAGTGCCAAAGGATGGTTACAGGGCACAAAAGGTCCTGCCAGCCAGTGGAATTTTCACTCATCTACCAAGAACTGGCTGGCCCCCAAGGCTAGATCTCAAACAATGTGATGGGGATGCTAAGGAAGGAAAACTAAACAGGATGTAATTGGCAAATAAGGGACCAAGTGCGTTCTCCATAAACCTGATCTGAATTCAGTTGCACTTCAGTTTTGCACTTCTTTCTCTGAAAAAACACAGATCCCACCACCTCTTCTCACTTCTACAGTAGAGGATCACACTATTCTTTTTTGTGTGTGTGCTCCTGTGTTGTAAATGGATCCAGATAGAGTCTGTTTTTTTTTTTATTTAATCTTTATTTTATTTTTCCCATTACCATTTAGTGCCTTTATACCTTCTACCTTCACAGTCACCACACTGTTGTCCATGTGCATGAGTCCTTTTTCCTTTCTGCTCAATCCCTGCACCCTCTAACCTCCTCCCCCATTAGCTGTCATCTTCTTTCCATCTATGAGTCTGTCTTTGTTTTGTTTATTAACTCAGTTTGTTCATTAGATTCCACATATGAGTGAAATCATATGGTATTTGTGTTTCTCTGACTGGTTTATTTCACTTAGCATAATGTTCTCCAGGTCTATCCAGGCTGTAATAAAGGGTAAAATTTTCTTCTATTTTATGGCCAAGTAGAATACCATTGTGTAAATGTCCCATAGTTGTTTTAGCCACTCATCTATTGATGGACACTTGGGCTACTTCCATATCTTGGCGATTGTAAATAATGCTGCAATTAACATAAGGATGGTTTTGTTTTTTCAACTTAATGTTTTGGGTTCCTTCATAAAATTAAACAAATGGGATTACATCAAACTAAAAGGTTTTTGCACAGCAAAAGAAATCATCAACAAAATAAAAAAGACAACTCACAGCGGGAAAACATATTCACTGATACATCTGATAAGGGGTTAATATCCAAAATGTATAAAGTACTTACAAAACTCAACAACAAAAAAACAACCCGATTAAAAAATGGGCAAAAGACCTGAAATAACACTTCTCCAAAGAGGACATACAGATGGCCAATAGACATGTAAAAAGATGCTCACTACTTATCAGAGAGATGCAAATTTAAAGCACAATGAGATACTATCTCACACCTCTTAGAATGGCTATCATCAATGAATCAACAAACAAGCACGGGTGAGGATGTGGAGAAGGGGGAATCCTTCTGCACCACTGGTGGGAATGCAGATTGGTGCAGCTACTGTGGTAAGCAGTATGGAGATACCTCAGAAAATTAGTCTGTTCTTCTCATTTGAAAGTGGCAACTCCAGCAAATAATTTCCACAAGAATTAACAGTCACCCTTTTATCTCTCTCTCTCTGCCCTTCCTCATTCTCATTCTCTCCCTCCTCTCCTTTTCATTGATCTCTTTCTGATATAGTGAATCACAGTCAGAGTTTCCTCTTTTTGATCTAGTTAGAAAAAAATAGTCCCATTGCCTTAATATTGACAGCAGCTGCAGCCGGACAGCCCCAGGCCAGAGATTCTGTGTATGAAATAAACAGAAATTCTCTCTCTCCCCATTTCCCTACCAAAGCCTGTTGTTGCCTGCCTTTAGACTGGAAATCTAACCCACAGGCATTTACATCATGAGGTTTGTTTTCATAAGTTATAGCAAAAAGCAAAAATGAGCATGGTTCTCTGGCTCCAGGGCAGATTTTCCAGTGCCCAATTTGTTAGGGATGACATTTCTGTTAATGCCCTTGTATTAAAACTGCATGCCCATATTTTAATTTCACCATAATACCACATCACAGCATTTAATAGGAAAGAGCCATGAAGAACTATTATTGAAAAGACATTGTGGAACTTTATATGACTACATTGTATATTGACTTTCAGTTAGTGCTTCAAAATGGTTCTATTAAGTTTAGGTCAAAGAAAGAAAAGGAGAAAAGGAAGAAAAGGTGAGAGGGAGGGCAGGAGAGGAAACATATAAAACCTCAGAATGGGAACTTCTGAAAAGGAGAGGGTCACAAGATTTTTGTTCTCCATGTACTTTAATATTCATTCTATTATGCCCTGTGTGTAGCATCACTTTTCTTTTTCTTTCTTTATGATATTTTATTTATTTATTTCCAGAGAAAGGGTAAGGGAGAGAGAAAGAGGGAAGAGAAACATCAATGTGTGGTTGCCTCTCACACGCCCCTCACTGGGGACCTGGCCCACAATTCAGGAATGTGCCCTGACTGGGAATCAAACCAGTGACTTTTCATTTGCCGGCCTGCGCTCAATCCACTGAGCTACACCAGCCAGGGCCCAGTCTCTTCTATATCCATGGTGGGGTGCCAGAGAATTTGTGACACCACACCCAGGAAAATATTAATTTTAGACGTAACTTGGCAGTAGTGAAAATCATATGCAGAAATTCTTTGTTGTTAGGTTAATCATAAACAGAAGAAGAAGATCAAACATACCAGCTTTAAGTCAGATGGTAGACACCCATATAGCCTTATAGACACCTTATATAAAACAGTGTGCAGAAGAAATATGTGTCTTCATACTCTGATTTTAGAGAAGACAATGGGTGCATTCTAAGAAAATGAATCAATCAATTTCTTCCTTTTTACATGGCCTGATCCAACACCATCAATAACACCTTCTCCTAAACTTGGTTGGAAACTTACAACAGGCATGTACAAATTCTTTAAAACCCTTTTGGTTAAAAAGAAGGTGGCTGGTTTTCTCTCTTCCCAATTCTGTGACCTGGGAAAAACCACTGTCAACTCTTGTTCAGTGTAGAGATACTGAGTCCCCTGTTGCCATGGCAACACATTAATTGTTAGGTCTGTGTGTCTCCTACATTCAGGGCCTAATCTGTTCCTCCTGGCTTTTGAATTTAACACTTTCTAAGCCTTAATTAGATTATCTGATGGGACAGGTACATTTTATTTTTATACTAAGTAGCTATTGAAAACAGAGTCATCCAGAGAACAGATTACAGAGGTAAAGACAGGTTTGCTGTCAGGCCCACCAAGAAATGACAAAGAGCAAGAGTAAAGTGGGAGGCACAGGCTCCACTCACTGCACCTCAGATATTGGGGAAAATGAAAACAGTTTCTGCCATCTGTCACATAGTACAGTGTAAAATTACAAAGCTGTTTATTTCTACATTTGGGGAATATTCTGCCAGTGTCATTAGATCACAATAATATCACCTAGTCACTAAAGTTTTGGATCAATGCTCTTTAATATTTTTCTCCTCAGAGAATCTCTGTCTTAACTCATTTTTCAGTGGGAATGCCTGCTAAGCGATTCACTTAGAGACACATATTTCATACAAGTAAAGCACTTAGAATGGAATTTGCAGTACAGCTGATGATTTAATTAATCTCAAAGAGTTTATAACAAAAGAAAAAGAAGGTAAATATTCATAAAGGATTATAATTCAGAACAAAATGTTACTCTAGAGCAGCATTTCTCAAAAGGTAGTCCAAAGAACCCTTGGGTTGGGGTGAAAGGGCAGAGGATTGGGTCAAAACTACTGTCATGATAACACTAAGACACTAGTGCCTTTTTCACTCTTTTAAACTTAATACTGATGGGCTTCTGGCCAAGATGGAGGTGTAGGTAGATACACTTTGCCTCCTCGCACAACCAAAAGAAGGACAACAAGAAACTTAAGCACAAAAAATAACCAGAACTGCTAAAAAGTTGAACTGTGTGAAAGTTTGACAACCAAGGAGTTAAAAAAGACATTCATCCAGACCAGTAGGAGGAGCAGAGTTGGGCAGCCAGGGGTGAAAGGAGGGGCGGCATTGTGGTGGCTGGGGGACCAGGCAGGCAAGGCATCAGGCAGGACACTGAGCAGTCCCACATTTGTGTGTGGATTAACCAGGAGGAACAACTGGGAGTGACACAGACCACACAACCCAGGGTTCTAGTACAGGAAAAGAAAGCCTCAAAACATCTGACTGTAAAAACCTGTGGGAATTGTGGTGGCAAGAGAAACACCCAGGCTCACAGGAGTTTGCTGGAGAGACTGATAGGATCATAAAATGTACACAAACCCCTCATGAAGGAATCAGCACCAGAAGGGTCCAATTTGCTTGTGCATAGCAGGGGAAGTGATTGAAAGCTGGCCAAGAGCTGACCAAGAGGTATTGTTCCCTCTAGGACTCCTCTCCCCCTATAGTGCCAAAACCCAGTGAAGTGGGTTGCCCTGCCCTGTCAAATGCCTAAGGCTCCACCCCTTACCACATAACAAGTTCAAGACAAAGAAATATGGCCCAAATGAAAGAAGAGATTAAAACTCCAAAAACACAACTAAGCAATGAAGAGATAGTTAACCAGAGTTCAAAACATTGGTAATCAGGATGCTCACAGAAATGGTTGAGTATGGTCACAAAATAGAGGAAAAAGTAAAGGCTATGCAAAGTAAATAAAGAAAAATATACAGGGAACCAACAGTTAAGTGAAAGAAACTGGGACTGAAATCATCAATTTGGAGCCGAAGGAAGAAATAAACATTCAACCAAAACAGAATGAAGAAACAAGAATTCGAAAAAATGTGGACAGCCTTAGGAACCTCTGGGACAATTTTAAATGTTCCAATATATGAATAATAGGGGTACCAGAAAGAGGAAAGGAAGAACAAGAAATTGAAAACTTCTTTGAAAAAATAATGAAAAAGGACCTCCCCAATTTGGCAAAGCAAATAGACTTCCAGGAAGTCCATGGAGTTCAGAAAGTCCCAAAGAAGTTGGGCCCAAGGTAGGACACACCAAGGCACATCATAATTACATTAGCCAACATTAAAGAGAATGAAAGAATCTTAAAAGCAGCAAGAGAAAAGGAGACAGTTACCTACAAAGGAGTGCCCATAAGATTGTCAGCTGATTTCTCAAAAGAGATCTTGCAGGCAAGAAGGGGCTGGAAAGAAGTATTTGAAGTCATGAAAGGCAAGGACCTACATCCAAGATTATCCAGCAATGCTATCAGTTAAAATGGAAGGTCAGATAAAATGCTTCCTAGATAAGGTCAAGTTAAAGGATTTTATCATCACTAAGCTCTTATTATACAAAATATTAAAGGGACTTATCTAAGAAAATGAAGATGACCAACAATCTGAACAGTAAAATGACAAACTTACAACTATTCAACAACAAAAAACAAAAACAAACTAAGCAAGCAACAAGAGCAGGAATAGAATCACAGAAATGGAGATCACATGGATGATTATCACCGGGGAGGGGGAGGAGGGAGAATGGGGGAAAATAAGAAGTTAAAATAAAAAGCATAAATGGTAGGTACAAAATAGACAGGGAGAGGTTAGGAATAGTATGGGAAATGGAGAAGCCAAAGAATTTATATGTACAACCCATGGACATGAAATAAGTGGGGGAGGGAATGCTGGTGGGAGTGAGGGTACAGGGAGGAGGGGAATAAAGGAGAGGAAAAGAAATGGGACAAGTATAACAGCATAATCAACAAAATTTACTTAAAAATATAAATAAGTAAATATTAAATAAACAACACTGATGATGCAGAAGTAATAGCAGTCAAATTGCTATGTGGCCAGCACAAATCACAGTGTGCTCTCTCTCTCTCTCTCTTGCAAGAGGAAGAGGTAGACATTCCCTATCAAGGACATTTAAAAAAAAATTTTAAAAATTAACGCTATTAAATCTTGGCTTCTGAATATACATCTTTCCAATATTCTGTATGACAAAAAGGAAAAGTTGCATAAAACATCCTTATTTTCACAGAAGTAGAAGGGTTTTCTCAAGGTAAAACACTTGTGTGATTGAGTGAAGAGCCAAATTAACCACTTTTTGAATGGAGCACAATCTTTACTTGAAAGAACAATGGGCAAATAATGGCATTGACACTTAGTAATTTGGCAGACATTTTTTTCCAAATTAAAGAAAGGCAAACTGTCATTTCAAGGAGAACAACTTATGGTATTTGTTGCCAATGACAAAATGTGAACATTCAAGTGAAATTTAAATTTTTGAAGAATTATATCTGTGAGCTTAAAACCATCCTAGTACAGATTTTTCTAATAAGATAGATGGTCATATTATTGAATGTAATTTTTTATACTGTACATTGAAATGTGTCAATATTTGGAAGATCTACACCAATATTTTCCAAATAATCAAGGCACAATGTTACAAAATCCTTCCTGAATGAAAAACCAATTCAAAGTAAAAGAAGGACCAGTGGATTTTAATGTTAACAGATTGTAAAACATTAATTCATATGGTTTTAGACTTCATGTAGCTATGGAAAAACTACCATTGTTAAGTTTGGGTGATTATCAATGAATACTTACAATTATCTAAAAGGGAACTTAAAATATTCCTCTTTTTTACATCTACCAGATTTAAAACCAGTGTGTGAAACCAGATTTTTCTTTACCTTCAAACAAAATAAATATATCACAACAAATGGAATGCAAAAGCAGGTAAGAGAATTCATCTGTCTTCTATTAATCCATATATTAAAAAGTTTGGCAAAGCTGTATAACAATGCCACTCCCCTCATTAAATTCTTTCTGTTTTGGAAGACATAGCTATTGTTAACAAAGATATTTTAGTTATTACTCAATGGGTTTTTTATTGTTACTTTAAAAATAAGTACATAAATTTAATCATTTACTTCTACTCATAACATAGTAAATACATAAGCAAAGACCTTTGGAGTCCTCAATAATTTATGTGTAAGGGATCTAAGGCCACAGAATTTGAGACCACAAAATAGAAGGTTAAAGGGAGAACTGTGCAAGGCACTGAGACCACAGCTAAGGGACCTAGGACACACAGAAACAGAGGTTCTTAGAAAGGCATTTCTTTTTTTTTTATTTTATTGTTGTTCAACTACAGTTGTCTGCATAGAGGAGACAATAAAACAACTGCTTCATGACTAGGCTCAAACTTCTCATCTTCAAAGTATAGAACATGAAATGTTCTAGACTTTTCCAGAGCAAGGAAAAGACAGTCCAAGCTTAGCCTCAGGACATAGTTCTATTTTCTTGGGTAAGACATATTCTTCTCTCTTTCCTTCATCTTACTGGATTTTTGTCTTCTATGTCTTTCCACTCTACTCTGAATAAACAAGATTCATTTCACCTTAAGAGACAAGATTCTTTGGGATCACCAGAGAGTCTATAGCACCACACATTGATAAAAATAGGGAGACAAAAGGTAACCAGTTTCACTGTTTAACAAACGCCATTCACAATATCTATAATAAAAGATAACAGTGACATTTTGATGCTGATGTGTCAGGGAAGGGAAACATGAGGCTGAGGGATGAAAGCACATGCCATTCTCAAGAAATTGTCCTCTGGAGCTCATCTTTCCAGGTAGGAAACCAACTTTTCTTCCTCCCCTTGCCTCCCCTCCCCTCCCCTTCCCTCCCCTCCCTTCCCCTCTTTCTTTTTCTTTCCTTCCTTCTTTCACAGGTTTATTTTCTCTTTCACAAGCTACAGAAACAATGATGCTGACTTTACAATGGAAGTGCCAAGGTACTTTTTTTTTTGTTTTAGACTACAAATCAGCCCTGGCCAGAGTGAGTTGACTGGGTATCAGCCTGCAAACCAAAGGGCTGTGGGTTCAATTTCTGGTCAGGGCACATGCCTGTGTTGCTGGTTTGTCCCCAGATGAGGCGTATGCAAGAATAAACAATCGATGTTTCTGTCTCACATTGATGTTTCTCTCTCTCCCTTCCCTCCTCTTTGGAATAAATAAAAGAAAAAAAATTTAAAGAATACAAATCAATATTGTTGTACAAAAGTAAGGCTTTCACATTTCTAAGTCTACTGAGGCTAAAAGTAACAGAAGCAACAACAAAAATCTCTAAAGAATCTTTATCTTAAATCTCACAAAAAAGTGTTAAATGTTTAGTTTTGCTATATCCCCACCCCCAAACTAGCAAAGTATCCTGAACAAATACTATAAGAGTAAACACTACAAATAACACAAAGTACCTGAAGGAGTCCGGCCATGCCCCCTCATCCACAGGAGTATGTTCTATTACCCCCCAGTGCATGCCTGAAACTGTGAGCAGCACAGAACCCCATATACACTATGCTTTTTTCCATTCATGCATGTGATACAATTTAATTTATAAATTAGGTATAATAAGGGATAAACAATAACTAATAAAGTTGAATAGTTATAATAATATATTATAATAAAATTATGTGAATGTGGTCTTTCTGTCTTAGCAAACTATAGAATAGATTTTTTTCCTTCTTCACACTTTCATGGGTAGATTTGCCCTTCCATAGATCCGAACAACCTCAGTATTAAAATGTTTTTCCTTAAGTCTAAAACATTCACCTTCTTACAGACAGCACTTTCCAGCTTTTCTTTGGCATGTCTGAATTGCTGGCATCACTACTCCTGCAGCCAGTAGTAAGTACAGTAAGAAAGGGCTGAGCACAGTCCTAACTACCCTGGCAGTCAACCTGATAACCAAGACCGCCACGAAGTGCCCCAAGGGCTGTAGCACACACAGCGTAGTGGAGACACTGAACAAAAGGGTGATTCTCATCTCAGGCAGGACAGGGTGAAATGGTGAGAGATTCATCATGCTACTCAAAATAGCGGGCATTTTAGAGCTTACAAATTATTTCTGGATTTTTCCACTAATATTTTTGGACCAAGGTTGGTCAAGGAAAACTGAAACTGTGAAAAGCAAAACCATATGTAACATCATTTCCTGGTTTGATGATCTTTTTGGCATGTGACAGTGGACCCTAAATCCCTCAGAAGGTATAGCCAGCCCACCTAGCATCTCTACCCAATCCATGTTCAAATTCAACAAAAGTAATACCAGGTTTCCCAAATATAAAACATTTCCTTGAAACCAGAGAACTAAGAAACAGATAGCATCATCTGATGAGTCTCCTCTAGTAATCATTAAGGAATACAGTATGGTTTGGAGAGAAAGGGTGAGGATTCAGTGCTGAATTTCCTTAGTGGTAGCTGAGTCTGGGGCTCCATCACCAGGCTTCAGTTTGCAGCAACAACACTCTATTCCATTGTTTTGGCCTTTCTTTTCTTTGTTAGGGAAACTATGACATATTTTAGGCATTATCTCAGAATCTGTTTTTGCACACTGTGTTTGCATTGATTTATCACAGGATATTTTTTTTAACTATCTCAAGGTATTTTTTAGTGGCCAAAACAAAAACAAACAAAAAAAACCCCACCAGAGCAGAAGGCTCTCTTACAATTTTCGATTCTTATACATGTAAATTTTATACATGTATAAAGCTTGATACCCCTGTTTTGAATTAAATAAACAAAAAAGAAAGGCTAGCTCTTAAAGAGTACTTCCCAGTCAAAGCTACCTTAAAACTTCCCTTATTACTATCAATTATTTAAGTGTTCAACAATTTGGTTCTGTTTAATAATTGAAATAAATGACCACAACATGTTGTTAGTTGTTAGCCACTCTTTGTGAAAGGATTAAATTTTTCAAAAGCTTTGGTGCTAAGCAACTATGGAGAATTTCAAAAACACTTTCTTATCAAGCAACTAGACAACTGGCCCCTCATAGACTTCAGCAAAAACAAAAATTAAAAATAAATTATGCTTAATTTATATTTCTTAATATTGTCCCTTAATTTCATTTCTCTTCATGATGCCTTCAGTCTTGTAAAATTATTATTCACAAAAAGAAAATCCCTCCTGGACTCTGCTTTTCTGCATTCTCACTTCAGGATTTAAAATATGCAAGCAGTTTTATTATCAGGGAAGAAAACACAATTATGCCTCTCAACTTGTAGGAGGGACAAGTTGTTATATACTTGCCACAGGGAGATTTTATCACACCCAGAATTTTCAGCAAATGTCTTTTTAGTAAAGCTAGAAGAATCCATGTTTTAGGAAGACATGTCAGCCTCAAGGAGAAGATGGGCCATTGTTCTTTTGCACCCTGGTTACAGGAGTCGGCAACAAAGATTAACAGTCAACATACTCTTCATGAGGAGGCTACTTGCCCTTGAACCTGCAATATTTTTTATTATTGTGCTCAAATACACATAATGTAAAAGTTACCATTTTAACTCCGTTAAGGTGAACAATTCAGAGGCATTAAGTACATTCACGACGTTATGTAACCCTCACCACTATCTAGTTCCAGAAGTTTCTCATTGCCCAAAAAGAAAACCCTTTATTCATTGTACCTACAATATTTTAAGCCATGGGTTAGATGCTTGGTTTGGGATAGGAACTTCTTTAACTTCTCCCTTCCCATTGCTAGTATATGACCACAGTTAAGAGTATGAGCTCTGGAATCTGGTGGCCTTTATTTAAATTCTGTTCCTGGTACCACTTTAGACAGGTAAGTACTCATTTTTTTCTGAGGATCATTGTTCTCATGTATGAAACAAGAGCAATCATAAACCCTCTTACAGGGTTCTGAGGAAGAAACTAGAGCACATATTGTACAACCCACTCAGCTCCGGGTCTGGCAAGCATTAGGAGGTCAATATATGCCTCATATTTATTAATTTACATTTTTTATTGCTCCTTCCATATGCCAGGCTCTATTCTAAATGCTGTGTAAATATGAGGTGCTTTCAAATTCTTAGCCATCCCAAGAGGTAGTCACTGTAACTAACTTCATTTTACAGATGAGAAAGCTCAAGCACAGAGAAGTTGAGTCTCTTGCCCAAGGTCATGCAGCTCATAAGTAGAGCAGCCAGGATTCCAACCTCCAGAGGCCAGCTGCTCTTATGCCATGCTGCCTCTACATTATTGCTTCCAGGTATTGTACACGCCCCAAAATGCACATGGTTAGTCTTTCCTCATTTCTTTTTCTATTTCTAGAAGCAATTTAATGTTTTCAAAAATAGAAACCATCCATATTCTTGTCTTTCTCATACAGCATCTTATAGGATTTCTCTTTTCATTAAATGTGTGATTTTGCACAGTAGTCATCAGACTAGACGTGCAATTTTGTTTGTTGTTTGTCCCATCAGGTTATAGCATAATCATGCAAGGAAAAATGTTATTGCCCCAAGTGAATGTGACCTTAATACTTAAATTACTAGCCAACTTTTTGTACTTTCCATTTATTTATGTAAGCATAATATAATTCCTATAACCTGAGTGACAGATTCTGTGTGGCTGGTTAGCTCACATCCTACCAAGAATCTGCATTTAATTCTTGGTACGATAGAGTGGTTAGAACACAGAAGGCAGGCTGGCACTCACCCAGGTATACCAAAATTGTGGTTTTTTTAGCACATCCTGAGACCAAGGGCAGTGCAGGAACCAGCCCCAGTTACAGGGTAGAGGAGAGACGAGATTACGGAGAACTATCTCAATAGCTTCAAAAGTCCAAATTTTACAGAGTGTGAGGAAAACCAACTCAGCTAAGCATATGTGTATGTCAGTGTGTGGATGGGACAGCAGCCCCATGAATTCCACTCCTAGTTCCCGTGTAAATTATTAGCAGAGATCTGCATACTTAAACAGAGCAAGCCTACTGAAAACCTGGGCCAAGAGGCTTCTTTACATGATTAAAAAAAGTACAGATTCTGATAAAATAAATTTCCCTTGAGGTACAATTGTTTTTCTTTGTACCTTCAAAGGGCTTCATATTACCTGGAAGTATGTCAAACTCAATTTCTTTCTTTTCTTCTTTAATTACAAAAGTAATATGTGCTTATTGTAAGGAGTTCAAGCAATACAGAAGTACACAGAATGAAATTAAGTTCCCCTCTTACCATCACCATCTTCCAATGCTAGTCTCCAGAGGCAATTTGCCAACCCTCAGACTCCTTTTCTATTTTCTCAAGCATGCAAACAGTTTTGCACACATGCAAATAAATGCATATGGATGTGCGAGTGCATGGGTATACATGAGCAAATACACAAAAATCTAACTTTTGTTTTCATAAACCATAGGGCAAAAGCATAAAAAAGATAAGATAGCAGAAGTTGACATCTACAAAATAACATTGAATCAAAAAGAATGGCAGAGAAAAGGTTAAAATGAACTGATCTTTTAGCTAAGAACACACACAGAGACACACAATAAACATCATTCAATCAAGTTACGTACATCTAACTCCAAACAGTGGCCAGTTTAATTTGATTGGTTAAAAAATTACTCCTCTTCATCAGAATTAGGTTAATAGTACCACCAGTTTAGAAGATTTATGTTAGGTGATGCTAGGAATAGTAATATTTGATTGCTTATTGTTTTATTTGCATTTTTCCTGACTTGATTTACCATTCTTACCAACAGCTTTGCTTGTGCATTGCACCCCCATGCTGTGCAAAATATGTCGCCCCCACCCCTACGACCCCCCTCCACCTACCTAAATCTTATTTGTGCTTCAAGCAATAGATCATTCCCTACCACCCTAAGACCTTCTTCATCACTCTGACCCAAGGAGATTGCTTCGCCTTCCGAACCCTACCTGGTGGAGTTTGCCACTTCGTAATCAACCACTTTGTGTGTCAGTTTGACTTTGTCCCGAACTGACTGTATGCTTCTGAGTAAGGGTATCTCAGGCACTTCTAGGTTAGCTGGCATGATACACCTCATGCACATTAAAGGAGTGTTTGGTGAGAAGTGTATTTCAGTGGTGGCCAGATTTTGACCAGTGTTTGTGATTTAAACCTCAACAAGAAATTAAAGATTATTTCTCCCAAATTTACAAATTCTGGATTCCAGAATAAAGAAAATTAGCATATTAACCAGGCTTCCTTAACTTGGGTACCCAGTTGACACCAAAGAGTCACTCAGGCCTCTGAATGGTTGAGCAACACCCAGTGATGGGGGAGGAGAAAGTCTGTAGCTTTCCTCAGAGGCTCCACAGATCCTGCCCCTCAGAAGGGTTGAGCAACATGATTTCAGTCACACAGCAACACACAGAGAAAAGTGTTCGTGGAGGAAGGGGGCATTGTGTAGCCATGTGAGGCATGGATAACACAGAGGGCTTTGCCTCTTCCCACAGGTGAAAAGAGTGGCACTTGTTTTTACCCCTCCATGTCTGCCAGCTGCTCAGAGGCTTAACATTAATAAACTATCTACCTTTTGATATTTTTCAATGACTTGAAAAATATCCAGTCATGATCATAAACTCCCTTTATGGCAGGAGATTGTAGCAAGGAGGGTTGTAATGAAAAAAGTGCCTCAGGCCAGAGAGGGTTTACATAAAAATGAGATTTGCACCTTAATATGATCTCAAATCTCAGTATACCATTCCACATACATTTAAACACATACTCAATACTGTGAATTCCTCTGTTAATATGTGCTTATGCATAACTGGTATGAATGATTTTTGTAGCAAAACATGGCTCTAAAATGCCATGTTATAACCCTTCAATTCCTTAGAGGAAATTGGAAAAAAAATGATTCTAGTGTATAATACCCAAGCCAAAGAGAAGTCCAGTGAGTGGAGCTCATTATTTCTGAAACTTGTCACACAACAGAAAAAACCATGTCAGTTTTTCTGACTTAAATCAGAAGTGGTTTCCCACTGAGTAGTGTGCTGAATCTTTGGCAGAATTACAGATGATGCTGTAGACAATTACACATCCATCTTGGGATGAGACTAAACCCAGCAGTATTTAGACATATCTTGATTTCAAATGATGAAAGCAATTACCCTTTTCTGAGACCGTAAACGAAGTCTGTATTTCCTGGGAATCAGCATATCTGGGTTTTAGTCCTGAGGCCGCCATAAAGGTAGGTGACCTTGGACAAATAAGTTACTCAGATTTTTCTTATTTTTATAGTGAGGGGATTGGAATCTGTCCCATCTCAGCTTCCTTCCAGCTCTAGTATTCAAAATCTGAAGTATCATGCCAAAGAGAATGAAAGGATTAAGAGATTTTTGGTTGGAAGAAACAATGAGGAAGGAGATTTATTTCACATTAAGATATGAATTCCTGAAAACTCTTGCTGGATTCTGAATCTGTAAAATGGATCCTATGTTTTACTAGGTATAAATATGCTATTTTAGAACTTTCACACTTCCAGTTTCCTGATCCAGCCTTTCTCTGGAAGTAAATGCTATTTAAACAAACACCTAGTACGATTGGAATCAACATCTAAAAGATGAGATTAATGTTTGCTCATTCTGGATGTTATGTGTCGAGTTTTCTTTTTATTTTTCAATTACAGTTTATGTTCAATATTATTTTATATTAGTTTCAGGTGTATATCATAGTGGTTAGACAATCATAGACTTTACAAAGTTATTTCCCTTGATATTTCAAGTACTCACCTGGTACCCTACATAGTTACTACAATATTTTTGACCATATACCCTATGCTTTACATTATATTCCTGTGGCAATTTAGTAACTATTAATTCATACTTTTTCATCCCTTTATCTTTTTCACCTAGTCCCCCAATACTCGTCCCTCTGGCAGTGACAAGTCTGTTCTCTGTATGTATGACTCTGTTTCTGTTTTATTTATTTTGTTCATTAGACTCCACATGTAAGTGAAATCATGTTGCATTTGCCTTTCTCTGTCTGGCTTATTTCACTTAGCATAATACCCTCTAGGTCCATCTATGGTATCACGAATGATAGGATTTCATTCTTTTGATGGCTGAGTAGTATTCCATTGTGTATATGTACCACAGCTTTTTTTTATCCACTGGTCTGTTGATAAGCACATGGGTTGCTTTTTCTGAAGTTCAGTTTACACAGGACTAAAATCATTTTGAAGAGTTTCTCTTTTTGTTTAACAACTCTTATTTCTCATCTATCACATGACAACATAGGGCCATATAATAGGAAACAGGAAGGTCCCAATGAATTTGGTCGTAAAGATTGGGAATTGTTTTAATGTGTGTGACACTGTCATCTGTTAGCAAAGTGTAAAGAAATAAAAATAATTTATGTCCTTTAGTGACAGCATTTCAAAGGAAAACAGAAGGCAGTGTACATATGCTTCTGACTTGAGAAAATGTTCTTCCAGCACTAAGCCATGGAATGAACTCAGGAAATATCAGGTCCTTATTAGATGGAAAAATTAGAAAAATGTTACCTGGGAATCATTTCCTTCCTAAGACTTGGGGTTCTGTAGCATCAGTCACCAGCAAGTGAAAAGGGTTTACACCATGGACCAAAGCAGTTTTCTGTATTCAACAACTCAGTGATGTGGTTAAATGAGCAAAATACTCCTGGAATGAGTTGTTGACATATGAGCTTCTTAGTCTGAAATATACACTAATAGCCACTTTCCTGCCTAAAGACCTCAGTAGTGCCAGCTTATCTTCTATATCTTCACAATGAATTTCCAAAGAATCATAAGTTTCCCTGAGAGTATATTTATTCAATTACTCAAGATATGCAGCTGAAATTTCTATCTGGGCAATGCACAACCACTTTAAGTAGAGGAAAAATGATATATTAAGTCAATAAAATTTAATGGTTGATAATCCAAATAATTCCACATTAACAAAAGGAAGCCATGTAAGGCAAAAAAATATAATAATGACTCTTTATTTTCTTTGCTGAGAACAATGACTCACAAAGTTTAAGAGTAAAGGTTTCCAGGTTTAATGCCTGCTTATGGTACTTACTAATGCATCAAGTCTGTAGGAGCATTAGTGGTCTTGCCTATAAAATCAGAATAATAATACCTATCTCATAGGCTGGTTGTGAGGATGAGATGGGGTAAGTTATGTAGGACCTTGTGTTAATCTGCTAGAGCTGCCATAACAAAGTATCACAGACCAGGTGGCTTGACCAATGGAAATTTACTTTCTCATAGTTCTGGAGGCTGAAATTTCAAAATCAAGAAACCAGCAGTGTTGGTTTCTGGTTAGGCATCTCTTCCTGGCTTCCAGAGAGGCTTCTTCTCACTCTGTCCTTGCCAGATTTCTGATATCTCTTCCTCTTCCTATACAGACACCAGTCCTATTAAAATAAGGGGCTGACCTCTATGACCTTGACCTTAACTTCCTCCCTAAAATCCTTATTTCCAAATGCAGTCATATTCAGGGTTAGGGCTTCAACTTAATAAATATTAGGGGGATACAATTCAGTATATAAAATACCCTTAACAGTTTCTGGCACATTAGTTAACATGTATTGAGAGTTCACTACAATTAACACTGTTATTTTAATAATAGTAGGAGTTATGAGTATTTTCCCCATAAACTCAAGATAGATTAAGAAGATTGCTTATTATAAAAGTAAAAAAGAAATCTTTCTTAAAACCCCTGTCTCCTTACCACCTTCTAAAAGAGACAGTTTTTCTTGTGCTGAAACTCAGTATCTATGGACTGGGACACATATGCTCCCCCCCTTTGATGTTGGTCATGAGTTATGGTACCTTTTGGGATCAGACTCTTGGTCCTCCAGTGGCTAACACCTATGCCCATCATCCTCAAATTAGTTCATCATGGGCCTAAGCAATGCACTGCACCTGCTGTAAATACCAGTCTCTAGCTGTTCTGCTCTAGAAAGCAGTGTCGGATATGCACGCAGTATTTCTCTTTGCTTTAATGAACAGGCTTTAAAAGCAGTACACTTTCCAAAATAAACTTTCACAATGTTTACTGTGACTTTTCTCTTGACACAGGGGGAAAAACTATCACTTCAGGAAATTGTGGCCATTTAGTAGGATCTTTATACATGGTCCCCTGCTATAATTTTCTTTCCATAAGCCTCAGAGAGAAAAGTTGGTAAAGATGAACATTAGTTTTGTCATTCTTTGATGGTACAAACAAAAAATTCTACCTCTCTAAAGAGCTAATTTTCATGCAAACACTATATTAAAAATCAACATTTTATATCAGGGTGGACAAAATTAGGCTTACAGTAATTAAAAAAGTAGGTTTACAGTAATTAATAAAGTAGGTTTACAATAAAAATAAATAAATAATAATACAAGAATAAACTGTGTTTTGCATACTCAAAACTATAAACCTACTTTTTTCCACCCCTGTAGGCTAACTTGCATTCTCTAAAACAAATGCCTGCTGAGAATTTGGGGAGGGGGACTTCACTTACAGATATAACCATGAAGTCAGAGTCCCTTAACACTACTGATGGTTTTCCTGGCACCAGATGGGCAAACCTTGGGCACAACAATTATCAAAGGGATGAACATAAATGTCAAAAATAAATGAGGGTAACAAAACCCAATGAACTTTCTACTCAACTTGGGCAAGTTATCTATAGGCACCTGAGACACTGTAGTGATGAAATCTTGCTGAGGTAAAATATATTTTAGTAAGAAGTACTTTTGCCTTGACTTGAGATAAAAAAAAACCCCTAGTATGTGATAGTCCATCCCCACAAATTACACACACTCACAAAATCCCCCTTCTTCATTGCAACTGCCCCACCCTCATCTAAGACATCTTTTTCCTCAGCCCCTGCACAAAATTTTTTCTCCCTGGTGTACCTGTTTACACTCTTTCCCTTCTCCACATCTAATGTTTCTTAATTTTTAAAAATTGTCATAAAAATTATCATTTGAACAATTTTATGTGTACAATTCAATGTCATTAAATACTTTCACAATGTTATGCAACCATTACTACTATCCATTTCCAGAACTTTTCATCATCCCAAACTGAAACTCTGTACCTATTAAACAAAAGCTTTCTCCAGCCCCTAGTAACATCTATTCTACTTTCTATCTCTATAAATTTAGGCCTTCCGGGTACTTCATGTAACTGGAATCATT
Organism: Phyllostomus discolor; assembly: GCF_004126475.2. Lineage (NCBI taxonomy): Eukaryota > Metazoa > Chordata > Mammalia > Chiroptera > Phyllostomidae > Phyllostomus > Phyllostomus discolor. The sequence continues at coordinate 52,704,677 of NC_040909.2, read as the reverse complement.
ACTTGTCCTTTCATGGCTGGCGTATTTGACTTAGCATAATATTTTCAGGGTTTATCTATGTTGTAGCAGGTATTAGAATTCCCTTCCTTTTTAAGGTTGAATAATATTTTATTGTATGTATATGCCACATTTTGTTTACCCATTCATCTATTAATGGACATCATTTTCCATCTTTTGGCTCTTGTAAATAATGCTGCTATGAACAGTGGTGTACAAGTATCTGTTTGGGTTCCTGTTTGAGTATCTTTCAATTCTTTTGGATATAGCATATCCAAAAGCAGAATTACTCAATTACATGGTAATTTTATGTTTACCATTTTGAGGAACCACCATATTCTTCTCCACAATAGCTGTACCATTTTACATTCTCACTAGCAATGCACAAGAGTTCCCATTTCTCTATATCTCTTTTTTTTTTAGTAATCTCCATCCTAGTGGATGTGAAGTGGTATCTCAATTGTGGTTTTGATTTACATTTCCCTAATGAATAGTAATGTTGAGCATCTTTTCACATGCTTGTTGTCCATTTGTGTATCTTCTTTGGAGAAATGTTCATCAAGTCCTTTGTCGATTTTTAGATCTAATTTATTTGGATTGTGTTGTGGTTGAGTTGTAGGAATTTTAAAATATATTCTGGATATTAATTTATTATGAGATATATGATGTACAAATATTTTTCCCATTCTGAAGGTTGTCTTTCCACTCTCTTGATAGTGTCCTTTGATGCATAAAAGTTTTTAATTTGGTGAAATCTAATTTATCTATTTTCTTTTTGTTGCCTGTATAATATCCAAGAAGTCATTACTAAGTCCAAAGTTGTGAAGCTTTTCCTCTACTTTCTTCTAAGAGTTTTACAGTTTTATCTCTTACATTTAGGTCTTTGATCCATTGGCATTCATTTTATATATGGTGTAAGGTAAGTGTCCAACTTCTTTCTTTTGCATTCATTTTTTTCAGCTGCATTCATTGAAAAGACAGTACTTTCCTCATTGAATGGCCTTGGCACCCTTGTCAAAAATCATCTGACCATATACGCTAGGGTTTACCTCTAGACTCTATTCTATTCCATTGGTCTATATGTATGCCCTTATGCTAATATCACGCTGTTTTGAATACTGTAGCCTTACAGTAATTTTCAAATCAGGAATATGAGTCCCCCAACTTTGTTTTCCTTCAATATTGTTTTTGTTATATGGGTTCCTTGAAATTCCATATGAATTTTGCATTAATTTTTTCATTTCTGAAAAAAGTGTCACGGGAACTTTGATAAAGATTACATTGCATCTATCCATTGCTTTGGGTAATATTATAATTTTAATGCTATTTAGTCCTCCAATCCATAAAAGCAAATGTTTTTACACTTAGTTATATCTTTTGAAGCTTCCTCCAGCAACGTTTGTAGTTTTTGGTCCAATTCAATCTTGACACAACAGCTAGAAGGAGCTTTTAAAATTATCAATGAAATCATATAACTTCTCTGCCTAAAACATTGCAGTGGCTTATTGATGCCCCTGCAAATATAACAGCACCCACATGGCACTGCACAACCCTGTCTGCCTCTCCAACAGCATGTCATGTGACAACCCTCATTCCCCACTCCCCAGCCAGTGTGCTCTGCTTTCTGTTTCTAGAATGTGCCGAGTTTTTCCCCACCTCAGGGCCTTTAAGTATGCTGTGTCTTCTGCCTGGGACACTTCTCTCATGCTTTTCTCCCATTTTTCAGGTTTCATCTAAATAGAAGACCCTCAAAGAGGTGCTTCTATTGGTCCTAATGGTCGTTGGCCACCCATCCTATCACTATTCATCCCTATCACTGCTTCCTCTTTATGTCCTTTATAGCACTTAGCTCACTGCACAGATATGTCTTTGATTGCACTTTTTCTGTTTATTGTCAAACTCCCCCAAAGTAAGGGTCTTAGATTTCTTGTTTACCCTGTGCCTCTATGCCTGGCACATTAATGACTTACAGTGGATAATTCCTGGAAGAAAATAAGCAATACCATCTATAGCACACAGGCATAAAAGTCTTGTCAGAAAGATCAGCAGGAAATAGGAAAATCCAACAGAAGCTGGCTGATGAGTTCAGACATACCAAACCAGCTGAACCATACACATTTGGCCTATAAATCCAGTGATCTGGAAAACGATTTTGCCAGAAGAAACAGTTTGAATGTGTTCATTCAGAAACTGGCCCCTTGTACATGGAGGGCAAGCAGGAACTGAAGAAAGACAGAGACTACTCCAGGTTGGCAGGTAGCAGGTTTAAAAAGCAACAGAAGTCACATATGAGTCTTGTTTTGGCATCCACAAAATGAGTAGTAGATCTTTGCATCTACCTGCTAGTATCTTAAGAGTTTATATTGAGGACTTATCTGGCTTCAATCATACAACCCAGATGGTCTCAACAACATCTTACTGTCTCAAGGCTGCATCCTTGAAATAGCTCTGAGTGTGGGAATGGTGGGCACAACATACATTCCAAGAATAGAGGAGGGATAAAGAGCCTCTAATTGCCTGAATCCAACTCATGGGCCAACAGGTGGTCATGTCTTCTCAATGACTTCCTCCAAAAGAATGGCACATCGCTAAAAATATTTTTTAAAAGATCCCTCAGTCCAGTGTCATAGCTTGTTAATATAGCTTTAGGACACTGTACTTAACAATAATAGTGAAGGAAAAATAATTATCCCATGTCCAGAGAATTCAAGGCAAAATACTTCCAGAGGCTCTGGTAATGCTTCTACCAACATCATAGCTGGTGATGATTCACACTACACTAGATCCTCTTAAGACAATTCACCAAAGCTACTGCCATCAGAACACCCACTGAGAGTGACTTTAGTCATAGATATGATGGGGCTGGGAAGTATGTACACAATGTGGCTGCTTCAGGGAGGATGAGGAGCAAGAATGGCCCTATGTAGGAGCTGTTCTGTGCTGAAGCATTTGTACAGCTGAAGCAGGAAGTAGTTGGTAGAACCCTAAATCATTTTCTAAGGAACTAATTCCAAACCAGAAGCCCCATCAGGAATCAGCACTGGCTCATACCTGACTCTGCTAACCACAAGGACAGGGTGACCTTGGAAAGTTATTTAATTCTCTGGCCCACACTTTTCTCATTTATGAAACGAGGTCCAGAAAACCATCCTCAATATATATCAGGTAAGAACATGGGCTCTAGAAACAAACTGTTTGGGGTCAAATACTGACTTTGATTATTATTGGCCACATGCTTTTGGGCAAATTGGGCAAGTGTCTCTCTCTGGGCCTTGACTTCCTCTTTGATAAAAGGGGGTCAATGATAGTACCCTACCATGAGAAATGCCCAGGAAATGCCAGCAATTGCACTTATTTTTCAGGACATTCTATAAACCTAGAGATGTTCCTTGACACATCGACAGAAAAAAATTCTCACATGTACCTAGCAAAGACTTTTCTGATAGTAACACCAAAGGGTGAAATGAAATGAAAGATGCTATATACTCTAAAATCTCTGAGACAAATACACTCTGAATGCCTTACCAACAGAGTTACATAAGTACTTCATTATGCCTTGTGCCATATTAAAAGGAGATAAGATGAACAAAGAAACTGAAACACTACTCACTGAGCAGTTGGCTATGACCCTCCTTAACACATGGCCAGTCCCAAAGGACAAGGCTATTTCTCAGCAACTATAATGGCCAACTCTCTATAATCCTTGCACATCTCAAGTCTTTCTGTGGAGGTCCTTTCATTTTTAATGAGATCACCAGATCTGAAGCCTTGTTCTCTATGCGGATGACAATCTGCTCACCTATGATGGAACAGTGCAATTTACTCTTTCAACAAAGATTGAGCACTTGCTCTCTGCAGAGCATCATGCTGAAGGCTGGGGATCAAACAATAAGACAGATGTGACGTCAGTCTGCAATGAGTTCATAGTCTAGAAGGTGAAACTTCTGAGTAATTTGGAATGGGGTATGAGGGTGGTATGAGATGGTACAGAAACACTCATGGGCATAAACCAACTATAAAGGCTCAGGGGGGGTTTCCAGAGAAGCAATATCAAAGCAGAGCACTAAAAAGCAACAGGAATTGACCAGCAAAATAATGTGAAGGGTGGGGATGGAGGGGAGAAGACTATTCCAGAGAGAGGAAAGAGAATGTTGGAAATCCAATGGCAAGAGGGGGATTGATGCCTCCAGAGTCTCAAAAATCTCAGCCGGGCTAAACTCTAGAGCAAAATGAGAAGTGGCCAGAAAGCAGCCTGGTGGAGGATGCTGAAGGTGATGTTAAGAGAATTTTGACTCTATTCCATAGAAGCTCAGAAATTTCAAGCTCAGAAGTCAGACAGCTCACATTCTACTACCTGAGTGCTAGCTGCATTCTGGCGACAGGATGGATGTACTTTGCCAGAACCCATCAGACATATTCCCTTCAGAGGCTGCTCCTCGGGAATGTGCTGGGGCTAGGATTCTCTGGTGAGTCAAGCCCTGCTTCTGCCCTCATAAAACTCCCTATTGAACTGAGATATATTTGCCAAAATAGCAAGATTCAAGAAGCAGGTGGAAACTTTTCAGACCCAAAATTGAGTGCAGTCATGACTCAGAATAGTCTCGAGGGACAGGTTAGAATGAAGAAGTTGAAAGGGGAGAAGTTGGTCTCCATGAAAGCAACAAGGGCTGGCAGAAGAAGAAGCTGCCACAATGGAGACTCACTGGATGTTCCATGAGACAGGGAGCAGTAATGAAAACAGGAGCAAAATTCTGTGATTTCTTAAATAAGTGAAAAAAAAAAAGGCTAGTTCATACCAGGTCCTCTGCAGCCTTATTACCAGAACATTTAGAGTTTTTCCAAAATATTCTTTAAAGATAATGAACCTAATTTGACATGTTACAAAGTCATTTTAAATCTCCATTTGGTGAATGAAATAATATATTCAGCAGCATGTGTGTGTTAGTGATAACTCAGTTTATCAAGGGCTAGGGAGCCTGATCCCAGGGTGAGCGCCTCCCATTGGACCTGGGGGCTGGCAATTATCTCCTACTGGCCCTGCCACCTGGAATAGGTTGGTGCTGTAGCTGGGCTTTAACAATAACACCAGCATGTCTGTAGGGCCTCCCATCCCTGGACTCCTGTCAGTGAATTCACACCTAACATGACAAAGTTTAAAGGGGAATGGTCTCATTCTAGCCATAGCTGCCATTAAGATAGCATTGTTTTAGCTTCTTTATTAAGTTGTATCCCAAAAGGGACATTTTTGTCTTTTCACTGGTATTTCAAATGTTTCAAATCCAATCCTATATTAAGAAACAAGTCACTGGGGGCCATCTAGATGCACAAACTTTAATTACATGATTCTCTTAATTAATTTTGACAGAGGATTTCACAACAAAGATCCCAAGCTAGTCTTGTTTTCTCCAGAAAAGCATAAACCCAGAAAAGCATTGTGCATGTAATCTTTATTCACATAGCCCTCTGCAAAGGATGGGAGTTTAAAAACCAGCATCTTTAACTAGTTGAATATGAGTAACAGAAACAAATAACAGCTACTTCAGGAAGGTACACTCAAACTGCCCAAACTCTTGTAAACATGGTCCCAAAATTCACCACCATTCATTAGCTTTACTTGTGATAAGATCTGGAGGCAAAATGGAAACTAAATAAACAGCCACCAAATGGATTAATAAGAAAAGTAACAGATTCCAAAAGAAATAATAAAGCAAGCTCAGAGAGGAGCTAATCAGTTGCCCCACCACATTCAGATGCTGGGAGTTCCTCTGGAGTGGAGCCCTGTGGTCTCCATGGCTATACTTGGAGTGCTGAGCCTGGGGGCTTAGCCTGCCGAGGGTCCCCAGTAGTGCTGCCACACGTCCAGCATCTCAGCCAGGTAATACTCTCCCATGCCCCATCATTCTGTTTCAAGAAGCAGAAAATCCTTATTCATTTTTTCACAATCACTCTAACTAAACAAACAAACCCACTCGCTCTAAAAAAGCTTTTACATTCTGACACCAACTGCACTGGATTTTTACAGTCAGATCTAGTAGATTCCATTACCCTTTTCACTCAGTCAGATGTCTGTTGGCCTCCTACTCTCATAGAGCTGAATGGTCCCTTCCTTTCAAAAGCAGAAAATTCTGACAGTCACACCAAAGCTGGGCGCCCTGCAGGGGCACTAGGAAAGCAACTCGGGTTTGTAAGTATCTCTTTTCATCCCTAGACCTTGAATTTTTTAATGTCCTGACATTCCAATATACACCTTGGATCTCTTATTTTTGCATGAGGAGTGGTGATAGAAACTTTGCTGTTTCTTTGTAAATCTCACACATAACTCCCTCAGGGGGCACCCCCTCACCAAGTCTGGGCTCCAGTGTTTTCCAAATTCTAGAATGCATGCAAGTCACATGGGGATCTTGCTCAATTCAGTGGATGGGGCAGGGCTGGAGACTCTGCATTTCTGGCACACTCCCAGGTGTCACTATGCATCTGGTCTGCAGTCCACACTTGGAGAAGTAAGGGGCTGGCTCCCCCTGAGAAGGCCCTAACCTTCCTGGTTATTTCTCAGGTAAACAAAACATCATTTTTCCTTTTTCTCTGTGGGTTTCTTTTCTTCTAATTTATAATCTCTTCTTAGTATCTCACACTGACTTTGTTGGTGTTCCCCAGGACCCATAAAAACCAACACCACAACCCAAATTAGTTCCACATGAGAACACAGACATAAAAGTAGACTCACTTCGTTCTTTCCTCATTTGTCATTTCAATCACCGAAGACACACAAATTAAAAAGAGAAGGAGAGAGACAAACAATAAAGCACCTAATGTCCATGTTTCTCTATTTATCTGAAAGTGTTGATTACCTAGAGGTGATTTTTTTCTTGTAAAGTAATTTATTTTAAATAAAAAAAGGTCAAGCAGCTATTTCATTTATCACTATTACAAAGGAGTCTAACCCAGTGATGGAGAAAGAGGAGAAATTAATTACAAGTCAGAAGCTGCAGTAACACTCCTGATAATTGTGACAAAAATTTTAAATTAACATTTCTGTCACTGAGAGAAGTTTGATTAATTTTACAATCGAAGATGCTACCACCAGAATATTGGGGGGACCAGAGAACACAGCAGTGCACAGTTTCAGAAGTAGATGGCTTCTTTAAGACCTGGAATGTATCTGCAAGGCACCTTCACACTTTATTAACAGCTCAGTCAGTGCCATGCTGGAAATAATTAGCCAAGAAACCATGGAGTAAATAGATCTTGACTGGAAAACCATGTGAAAAGAAATAGGAGCAATGACCTATTCTGTAGCTATGACAAAGCAAACCTTGTTTTCTGTGTTACAAAGTATCCTAGGAAGACTGGCTGTTGCCACTGCAATTTTCCCTTCAGGAAATGAAACAGCGGAGTAGGCAGCAGTTACTTCTCCTGGCATTTCCTTAAAGATTTTATACTGGGGAGGACTGGAGAAAATCCAAGCCCTCAACAATAGAAATTAAGAGAAAGCAAAGGGTATAATAATAACATGCTTAAAACTAGCTGAAATTCTTCCAGGGATGAATTTATCAACAATCTATGTAGTATATTGCCGCATTAACACAATGTTGCACACTTAGTTTAGGGCTTATTACACTCCAGGCACATAGATTCTAAAAGCCCTTATCTGTACTAATTCCTTCACTCCTCAAAATGACCCTTTGAAGTAGATTCTAACCATCCTCCCTTTATGAGTGCCCTATTTTTGTGGCACAATGAGGTTAAGAATCACATGCCTAGAAAATGGGGAATAGATGTTCATTCCCAAGAGGCCTGGTTCCAGAATCTGTAATCTCAACCAGGGATCAGCAAACCATGTCCCACAGGACAAACACTGCTTGCTATCTGTTTTTGTAAATAAAGTTCTGTGGGAACACAGCCATGTTCAATCACTTACGTATTGTCTCTGACAACTTTTCTCTATGAAGACAGAGTTGCCAATAGAGACCTATGACTCATGAAGCCAAAAAATGTATACTATCTGCCTTGTATAGAAAAAAAAAATTAGCCCACTCTTTCTCTTAACCATGATGCTTCACTGCTTCTTAGAAGATTTCTACATTACATCTAGAAAAGACCTGTGATAGACATCTGGGTCACTTGAAAGAGCAAGTGACAGGGCAAATATGAAAGTAATGGGATGGAAAGATAACTTGCAAAATGTGTCTGCTGACTGCTTAATTCATTAAGGGCCCTAGCAGTGTTACACAGTATTATATTCGATTTTGATGTAAAAGGTATCATTCACCTTGTGGGATAAAGCAAGAGAGAAACACAGTTCAAGCTATATACTTGATCCCTACAGTCAAGTCCCTATACTTGATTCTAGCACAGATCACAGAGCTGCTGTCAGCACAGTGGGAGAACAGTGTTTGTTTCTCTGCACCAAGGTCAAGTGGAACTGTGTGGCCAATTATGGAGATTATGTTCACACTATCTTCCAGGGCTTTAGAGAAAGTTTGAGAACATGTAGGTACTTTCCACATCCCAGAGGATGAAAAAAGAAATACAAGCAGTTCTGGCTTGGAAAACTTCCCCAAGAGTCTGAGCTATTTAGTTGTATAGGTTGAGAGACAATCATACAATTTGGTGGAAGGAGAAGTATAGAAATACAATGGGCATGGGGGGAAAAGCAAAGATTACTGACAATGATTGGTGTTTAGTGTTAATGGGTATTAACTGGCACTCAACTGAGGTTTGAGGTCTGAAGTGGAAGCCTTGTGTAAGGCATTGAGGGAGGGAAATCTGAGAGCAAGTTAGCTGGAAAGGTAAACATGAACACCCAACGAACATTGACAATAGTTCATCTGTTTAATCAAAGGGGAAAATCCACATATTAAAAAGCAGAAGGAAAAACAAATTAAGAGATAATTTGCAAGTTATAAAAAATCCAGGGAATGTAAAGTGCTAGATATTAAAATAAACTTAAAATTTATAGTAACTAAAACCATTGCATTGACCTAAGAGTAGGTGGGCAGAAAAGAATAGAAAGTGATTTAAATCTTAAAATATGTATATAGTCAATATAGGCAAAAGAAGGGATTTAAATCAGTGAAGGGGATATTTCATAAATATTACTTAGACTCCTTCTACCACCCCCCCCCCAAAATGTTAAATACCTACATCAAAATAAATTCCAGGTGAGCTAAACAAGTTTTTAAAAAATCATACAAGAACTAAAGAGAAATATAGTTTATCTTCACTCACTCTTGGCATGAGGTAAACAAACAGTAAAGGCAAAGACAGTTAAAAAAGATTTTTAGAAGTATCTGCCTCATGAAAATGAAATAAGAACTTTATTGTTAAAATACAAAAGTCAGACTGTGAACAATTTGTTGTGTTAATTAAGAGTTTACAAGAAAATAAAAAGACACTTTAATCACAGTGGACAATACATAAAACAATACTAATAAATATGAAAAAAAATAACATCAAATGGAAAAACAAAAATTCAGTCAACCTAACAGGAAAACACTTGGAAGCTTATAGTTAGCAAAACAGTGAAACTTCTTATACCACTTAGATACCTGTTTTAACCTATGAAATTAATCAAAGTTATAAATCACCCCCATTACTGCCTGCAGTGTGCTGTGGTTTTAATCCAAGGATCCTCAGGAAGTTGATGATAGAAGCCCATAAAACATTTAAAATAGCCCGATTAAGCCAGTAATTTCACTTTGAAGATTTATCCTAAGGGGGAAAATATCACAGATGTGCAAAAAGAGTTGAACGTAAGTATAGTACTGATAGAATAGTAGGAAAGAGTAAGAAGGGGAAAAATACCCCAAACATCTAACACTAGAGAATGGTTAAATAGGGTTTGGCACATTTATCCTGAAGAATAATGTGCAGTCCTAAAACTCCTATTGCAAAAGAAGATTTAAAGGCAGGGGAAACAGCCCAAATACAGTGAGTGTCGAGAGAGCAGTAATAACTGCACAGTATGTGCAGCAAGATCCCTGTTTCAGAAAAAAAAGCTATATATATAAAATATTTGTAATAGATGAAAGGAGGAGTGTTGTTTTTCTTCTGATTTCCTATGTTTTCTAAGCTTATTTCAAAGAGTCTGAAATAACATAATCAGTGTTGATAAATGTATCAGATGTGAACTTGGAAAGAGAATATGGAGACAAAGAAAATTTGACCAACATTCCCAGAGTCTCTTCGTGGGGGCTGGGAGGTTTCTGGGTGGCTGGAGAGAGAATCAACCTCAAAGTAACTCACGGTTAGTTACCTGTGTCATAGGTTAGCCAGTTAGAGTTGGGACTGCTGCCTGATAGTGAGATGCCAGCCTGGGAAAATCCAGGGCTGCAGGGGGCCTGAGGCAGACAGCACCAGCCACCATGAGAAGGGAACCATCACTAGACATTTTCAGCTGCCTCAAATGGCCTCCTGGAGCAACCAGGCCATCGGCTCCAGGGCCCATGATCGCAGTGCCGCATATGAACTGAACCATTCTGTGGCTGGAGAAAAGCAAACCGACATCACAAGACAGCTTTTCATAGCAAGCACACACAGTGATTTTTTTCCTTCAAAAACATCAAAAGTAAAGACTCCATTAGAAGTGGTGCCACTGAATCTGATTCTTTCCTCTTTCTAAAGGCAGCAAGAAATGTTAAAAGGCAACATGATAGAAAGCTTTTAGTTTGGATCTGTATACACTTCATTCTTCTGATAGGAAGGGAGTTCCTCCTTTGAAGGTGTGGGCTTCATGCAGAGAAGAGCTCAATTGATTTTCCACCACTGCTCTGCTTAGCCAAACCATCTGTCTCTTTCCACTTTTCACAGGAAGGAAGAGGAACACCAGGAATCAGCTAACAGGTGATTTGGGCTCATCTGTAGAATAATGCTAATAGAGTTCATCCCCAAATACTGCTGACACCTACCACAGTGCCTGAAACATAGCAGAATCTCTATAATTAAACTTCAACAAATAATTCCATGAAATCTACACTTGCTGGAAGGCGACTGGGATTATGCCCTTTCTTAAATTGCCTTTCTCTATATTTAAATAGCCAATATGTACACATCTTGAATTTCACTCATTTTGAATCCTGGAATCATTCTGTGATGTTTAGCTTCCTAGACAGGAAACACTACTCATCAATACAATCTTCCATAGCCAATGAGTGGAGGTGCCTGCTGGATTCTGTATGTTCACTGGAAGGGCATGCCACACCCACCCAGCCCATCCATCCTTCCAACTACACAAAGGAGCAACAGAGGAAGAGAGCTGCTGTGACTTACTGGCTGATTGGGAATTAGGTCCCAAGTTCTCTTCCTCCTAAGTCAAGGTTCTATCACATCAGCCTTTCACTGAGCTAGTCCCCCAGGAGGTGGAGCAGGACAGACAGAACATAACTCATACTTCTGTGTAAGGAACCATTATGCTATGACTTGTTCCTTTCATCTTAAATTAGTTCCTTCCTCCTACATCATGACCATATCTTTGCAAATTGTCTGTTTAGGTAATTAATGCAAGTCATCTGCATGGGGAAAATCGATTAGATAGTATGGTGGTATTGAACTACAGAGGTAAGCAAAAGTAGGTTCACAGTTGCAATACAAATAAATACCACAATAACTAATAAATTATACAAGAATAAACTCTGTGTTTTGCATACTCACAACTATAAACCCACTTTTGCCAACCTCTACACATGGTTGTAAGTTGGAGCAGAATCACCCATGTTTTCAGAATCTACATTTCTGGGCTCCACTCCCCACCCCAATGATTCTGACTCAGTCAGCCTGACAAGGGCCCCATGAACTTGTATTTTTAACTAGCACCCAAATGATTAAGGAAGATGACTTGAGAAACATTTTATCTGACCATGAGCTCCAGGGAGGCTGACAGCATCTAATTGATCTATTTATCCACAACATTGAGCCCAATGCTTATTGTGCAATGCTTATTCTCCATAAATATTTATTGGATAGAATTTGTGTGTACTAGGGATGTTATGTATCCCTTTAAAAGGCACAAAGACAATGTAGCCTTTGGGAAGGAATTGAGGGTAAATATTTGAAATCAATATGCTTTTACTTTATAGCATCAACAATAGAATGGTCTGCTCTCCTGATTTTTCTCTGCTATGGTTCTGCACCTACCAGTCTCACATGCTGTAACTCAACGAAATACAGAAAAGGCAAGGAGACTGAGGTTCAGAGAGTCAGCCTTTCCCTGGGTCACACAGCCCAGTCCCATCAGAATGTACAGCCTGTGCTTGTCACACTTCAGCTTGGGGAGGTCATAGCAGGAACTCTGGGCAGAGTAACTTTCACAACCATGGGGTTCTATGCAACCTAAGCACCACCTATGAGCTGTGCGATCTTGGGTGAGTTAAAACATTTCCAAACCTCAATTTCCTCATCTGTGAAATGGGAAACAGTTGCTACACTCTCTACTCTGAAGCTTTTTGAGGATATAAGATTCACACAGAGCAGGGTAAGTATGACAGTTGTGTAAATTTTTTGTAAATCCTGAAAACTATGTATCTAAGTTATCACTGTGAGTACTACTAGTCTTTTAGTACTGATTTTCAAGTACTTACTTTTGTCCAGTAACATTTTTTTAATTTCAAAGTTTTAAAACATGTATCTTTATGCACCTATATAGTCCAATTAATTTAGTGAAACTATCATTTCTCAGCCCCCTCACAAAAAATGTGAGGGGAGCAAGAAAAAGAAAATATTGGCTCTTATAGAAATATAATATCTAAAATTATCATAGAATAGGATTAGTTCCTATCTCCTGAAACTTAGTCTTCCTAATGAATATTATCTCACTCTCTTACATCTCCTTTATTATCATACAAGCCTGAAAGTTTACATCTCTTAGTTAAAAAAACAACCACTTTCCAGACACAGAATCAAAAACACATGATTATCTGTAGGATAATTCAAAGTACATAATTGCACCATCCCTGCTTTATTATATTTGTCATGTCTTTTCCCCACCTTTGACCTCCAATTGTGTGAGAAATGTTAATACATCCTAATGAATATATTGACTCTTAATTAGGTTAATTAGGCAGTGTTTAGTCTAGTAAATCCTTGAAATGACAAATGCTACATGCCCCATCTTAGAAACTAGCTATTTCAATTTTATTCCATTAGTGATTTTACTGGTTTAGTTTTCTCTTGGAGAGAATAATTGTTTCTAATTTGCCCTTTACCTTCATCCCTTTGATTTCATTTTCCTTTAAAGATAAACTCTCCATGCAGAGCCTGACCTTTACATGGACAGAGGTAGAATGGGAGTTGTGTTAGTCTTGCTCTTTGGGGGAAAAATTGGGACAGTAAAGAGAGACACCAGACCATGCTGCCATCTGACCTCAGTAAACTAGAGAGCGAGGGAAGGCTAGGTCAAGTGTTCTAGACTGCTATGAAGTCTAAGACAGATTCAGTAAAGTCTTGGGGGAGTCTTAGAGCCCAATTTGGTTAACAAATTAGTCTCTTGTCTTCCAGGAATGGCTCTGTCTTAGTATCCCCAACACTTTCAGTTTCAGCCAGATGTAGCCCATAGGAAGTATGGTCTTGGTACCTACGATGGATTTCAAATGGCAACATCTGGGACCCTCAGGGACTTATGCTCTTTGTAGTCAGACCTCTGCAAGGAGCATTCTTATGCCCACCACCATGGCTTCCTATGAAATAAACATCTTACTGGAGAGTTTTTGAAGGTCATGTCTCAAGTACCACATTTAATTAGCCCTATGAAGGAGGAGAGAAGGAAAGAAAGGGAGGAAATACAGTGTTTGGAATGGGGCTCAAAAATAACACTGAACAGAAATTCTTTGGGAGTAGAATTTGTTTGCAAACCAAAAACTTGTGGTATGTTTTAAAAGAGGTTTCACTGTGAAGCCATGTGAGCTGCTAAGATTCAACCCCAGAGGCAGCAGCAAGACCTTCCATGTAAAAATAGTAAATAATTTGATTGAGATAAAGATTAATAGCTGAAATCATGTGAGTCAGTTGGAAGCACCAGAGAGCATCAATCTCCAAAGATTAATAATGGTAAAAGACAACACTGTGATAATCAGTTCCATAGTGATAAATCATGGGAGAGTTTAATGAGTGAATTTCAGGAGAAGAATTTCAATTGAGTAGGCTAGACTTGGGGAGAGCGCAAATCACATGGCTAAACCTGCCTAGAGCACACATAGGCGGGAATAACATTTTCCTGTCTGTGTGCTAAATGCTGAAACATCACACAAATTGGTGTCAGGAGGTTGAATGGAATCTGCTGCAGTGAAACGTGACTGGAGCAGAGAAACTGTGCTCCCCACGCTAATTTAGAAGGCAGGAGAGCTGAGCTAACAGAATGTAATTGTCTTAATGTGCTCAAGGACACTGAGAATCATTAGTCATTGTCTAAAGGACACATAAACTGATGTTGTTGATGGGACTGTGTCATCTTTCAAAGAGCAGGGGCCACTGTCCTAATTCTTGTCTTTGCCAGCCCATGCGGCAGGCATGCAATTCTTCTAGCTGTTCTGGGTGCCCACCAGGTAGCAGGCACTATGCTTGCTTGGGGAATAAAATGACAAATGAGCCATGGTCGTGGACCTCAGAGGACTTACAGCTTAAAAAGGAGAGGCAGACATGAGCATAAATTATAACATAATGGGATTTGTCCTGGCAACAGCTGGGAAGGATAGCATGTGTTTTGGAGTACAGACTTTTGAGACAAACTGGCCCATATTCTAGCCCTCACTGTACCCCATGTGGCTGTGAGACTGCACCAAGAGTATCTGAGACTTAGTTTCCTCATTGACCAAATGCACAAAGTCATAGCCTTCACCTCATTAAGTTGGTGTAGAGCTTAAACCAGATCAGAAAAGTATATTCTTCATTTAATGCCTGGCACATGGTAATGTTCTAGGAATTATAAGTAATGATTTTGCCTTGTAAATTAATAACTACCTTAATGATATCATTATTGCTATACACAAAATTAAAAGGCAATAGACTGTCAGGAGAAATGAATTGTCCCTTTAAAGAAGAATGGGAACCCTGGCTGGCGTAGCTCAGTGGATTGAGTGCGGGCTGTGAACCAAAGTGTTGCAGGTTTGATTCCCAGTCAGGGCACATGCCTGGGTTGCAGGCCACGGCCCCCAGCAACCGCACATTGATGTTTCTCTCTCTCTCTCTCTCTTTCTCCCTCCCTTCCCTCTCTAAAAATAAATAAATAAAATCTTTTAAAAATTTCGATTCAGACTCCATTAAAATTAAAAAGAAAGATATGGGTTATCAAGGAATTCGATGAGAAAAAAAAATCTTGAGGCAAATAAATCTTAAAAAAAAAAAGAAGAATGGGACCAGGATGTGAACTAAAATTAGAGGAAAGCCTCATAGAGGAAGAGATAGATATTGGAGATTGGCCTGAATAGAAAAGAGGAGTTTTTCAGATTCAGAAGGGAGCCAAGTTTTCAAGGACAAAGGAACTCTTATGATCCAGAGTATAAAAATCCATGATGGTTTGAAAAACAGCAAGAATGTCAGTGTGGCGAGTGTAGTTTGTGGGCCATGGGCTGAGGCAGGAAAACTGGTTGGGACAAGAGAGTGAAAAGTTGTAGACACCAAGCCAAAGAATTCAGAAGAAGGCAAGTTTTCAGTTGGTGGAAAGGTGGGAGGGAGGTAGGGAGGTAGGAAGGAAAGAAGGAAGGAAGGAAGGGGAGAGAAAGGGAGGGAAGAAGAAAGAAGAAAAGAAAGAGAAAGAAGAAAAGAGAAGAGAGAGAGGAGAGAGAGAGAGAGAGAGAGAGAGAGAAAGAAGAAAGAAAGAAAGAAAGAAAGAAAGAAAGAAAGAAAGAAAGAAAGAAGAAAGAAAGAAAGAAAGAAAGAAAGAAACAAAGAGGAAGAAAGAAAGAAAGAAGGAGGGAGGGAGGGAGGAGAAGGGAAGAAGGAAGAAACATACTTAACATTTCTAAAGTATGAAGGTATTTTCAAAGGAAAGAGTAAGCAAAATGTATAGAAGAAAATTGCCTATGACAAAATTTGTTAGATTTTAATATGTTCTTTGCAAAGTAGATTCCTCCAAACAAAAACAATATTCAGTAAAAGACAATTAAAACAAGTGGCTTTGAATATTAGTATTGGTTCCAAAGACCAAGTAATAATGGATAATTTTGTCTGTGTGTTTGTAAGATCAGTAATGATTAATTACTAAGTGCATAAGTGCCTCTAGCCACACACCCCTCCATAAAGATGCTGGCCATGATGACCACCATCTATTTGGTGCCTCTTATGTGCTACAGGGCTTTGTGGTTTGTGAGTTTATTTATCCTCACTTTGTTGATGAGGGAACAGAGCTCCTGAGAGATGAAGTAGCCTGTCCAAGGTCACTCAGCTAGTAAATGGGGCATCTAGGATGTGAACAAGAGAGGTCAAAACACATCTCACCACATGGACTTATCTCCCCACCCTGTCTCCTCCAAGAGAGTCAGCAGGGTCCATCCCTTCTGCATAGTGCAAGATAGAATTTAGACCCTACTGGTTTCCATTCCATTCACATTGGGCAGATTACATTATAAACTACTATAATCCTGATGAAATATTCAACTCCCCATAAGCTAAGGAGCCTCACTGTAGTCCTGAGGCCCCCACAGAAAGGACCTTCAGAGGAAAACAGCAGCCTTGATTACATTTCCTTTTTAATTAATCTAAGGTGTTAATTTTCAGCTCCAGGAAAGTTCTGTTTTCCTTTTGTTAATCTAATGCCCACCAGCAACTCTAGTGCTATCTAAGCAAAAGTTTGGAATGACTGTCAAGCTCCCCGGAGCTACAATAAATGCAGTGGCAAATAAAATAGCTTCCTGGAAGGCACACAAATTTAAATAATTTCTGCCTATGGTCTCTGCTTCTTTTAGTGAAGAGAGAAAAAGGCTAATTCCGACCTAATCGGCCCACACTAACGTACAGACAAATCCATTCTTTTGATCCTTTCATATCTCTTCTCTGAAATGAGGAGGAAAAACATTCAGCAGCTTCTTTCAGCAGCAGAGAAGCACAGCAGGCTTGGGGTTTGAGGAAGTTATGATGTTTTCCTCTATCTGGGGGAAGTTGTCCTGTGCCCAGGCCTTCCTTCCCTGCTCCCCCTTACATAACTACTTCACTAGCTAAGGCTATCTTTTACTAGAACAAAGGCTGTTATTTGGAAAAGAATTAAACCTACAGACCACCTAATTCTTCTGAAGGAAACTCAGACTAAGTCACACCTATACGTTGAGTCATTCAGAAGGCTGAGACACAGAAGCCTGCTGTGAGTAGCCAGCAGCTACTGGGGTCAAAGCCCACTGGGGTCACAAGCCAATAGGAAGTTCTTACAACCAAGTCTTTAATTCTCAAAAGACATTCCATGGAGGACCACCAGGACTGGTCAAAAGTCTATACATGAACCTGAATTTGGGGATTTAGAAAAGCTGGTAAGCTAGCAGCAACAACCAGAAGCACTTGAAATTTGGCCTTGACTCCAGACATTGTGGGTATTTATTCACTGGACATCGCCATCCATCTTTTAAAAATACTGTCCTACTACTTCTTTTATTTTATCCCCTACTGTAATTTCACATGCCAACTCAAAATTATTGATGGTGGGTACGTGGGCCTTCATGTTTAAAAAGATTGTGAGACTCAGTAGACAAGGATTGTCTGAGGTCAGTGTCTGCTAGGGCCCAAGACAGGGCCATGGAGGCACATGAGCCAGGTCTCTGCTACCCATGGACCACATGGTTATTTTCCTGGGCTTGCCAGTGATGATACAGCCTCAATTCTGAAAGGAATCCTAACTCCTAAAATATTGCTTGCCCAATAAACCTACACCATTTTGAACAAAGGACTACCTGTCATACTTTAAAGAAATTCCAGAACTTACATTTTCCTCCAAAGCAATTATTACCAAAGGAATTTGTTTCTTACAGTAAACCTGTACCTTTAGAAAACATTTCTGTCTTTAGAGAAGGGACTTGAAAGGCTGCAAGTTTGGCTCTGAGTCTCTAAATGAAATACACATGCAATTCTATATCAAAAAATGGAGGAAAGACTCAGGCAGGCATGAAGGGGTTACACATATGTGTACAGAAAAATTCTTTTCCAAAGCAGGTTAGAAACAGACACAATGAATTCAGCCCATCCACTTTTTAATGGCTTGCATTATTAAAAACATTACTTATGCTTTTTTGCATGACAAAGAACATGAGTAATAATTTTGATAATAACTTTGTCTTTGATACACAAAGGAACTCAGTGTGAAAGTTTTAAAAATACTATCTTCAGGGCAAAACTGGAGATTAGCAACACACTGGGAAATGAGCTATTCAACTGAGGAAGAAATCTGCAGTACCTTTTTTAAATTTTAAATTTGGAACTTTAGCAGAAAGCTGGTGGAATGCTTAAACAGTCAAATGTCCATTAGAATATTTGGTCTATGAAACAAAGTGTGAAACTTGATCAGAAAAAAAGTACATATATACACACATACTTATTTGTACAAGGTCTGTCCAGAAGGTATCCAGCCATATAATATGAAAAATTAGAGACATTTATTGAAGAAGATATAAAACATGAGAAACATTATACATAGGATAATGACACCTCAGTCCCTTTAAAGGAGGCACTTTGGGACCTCATACAGTTCTCCTAATCACCGTCAGCTACCCTGTCATGTTTTTCCTGAATCTCATCGATGGTCTGAAACTGCTTCTCTTTCAAAGGTGATTTTAGGTTTGGGAAAAGCCAGAAGTCTCCAGACACCAAATCTGGGCTCTAGAGAGGCTAGATCATGTGGATGATTTGATGTTTTGCCAAAAAAAAAAAAAAAAAAAAAAAAAACCTCTGCATGAGACATGATGCATGAGGGGATGGATTGTTGTGATAAAGCTGCCAATCACCATTTGCCCATAGCTGCAGCCTTCTGAATCATCTGAATAGTTTCCCATGGAGAAATGTTCAAGCTTAATGCAAAATTTAATGCATATTCATTGCTCTACTCACACAGTCATTTTGAATGCATAGGCCACACAGTACACATCTCACTCAATGGCTTCTACCACCCCCACTGACTAGTACAGTGTAGTCTTCATTGTTCACACATGCACATTCCAGTCCACTCTTCTTGGCTGCCATATTATATGGATGCCGCACAAATCATTTTCACTATATTAACAATGGCTGAACTATACTGAACAGACATCTTATAGAATATATTATTTCTTAAAACCTGCCCCTACTATAACAGTATTTCCATCTTCAAAACACATTTGGAAGACATTTTTTTAAACCCAGAGGTTTGTGGTTCAATGAAACTAGCAGACAATTAACATTTGAACTCTAATAACAAGCAGAAACACATGTTTTAAGCACATTTTCTCTTTGTTTGCCAAGTGATAACTGGCATTTACAAGGTGGGGTAAAAGTAGGTTTACAGTTGTGACCATGCAAAACACAGAGTGTATTCTTGTATTATTATTTATGAATTACTGTATTATTTTCTACACTAACCACTGTAAACCTACATTTGCTCTGCCTTGTATTTATTCAATATTTATTGACCATCTGCTGTATGCCTGATATTGAGTCTAAAGAAGGGACAGAAAAAAATAAGCCAGACAAGTATCTTCAAACCTTGTGGAATTTACATTCTAGTATGGGGAGGCTGATGCTGAACAATAAATATAAATAAAATATGCTGCATGTTGGAAGAAGATAAATCAAAGTCAGAGGAATCAGAGGTACCAAAGGCACCTCTGAGGCACCAATCTAAACCAGAGGCACACAATCTAAAATAGGATGGTCAGGTTATGCCTTTCTGAGAAGGGAACATTGAAATCAAGTCTTGAAGGAAGTGAGTGAATTAGCCCAACTACCCATTGCAGCCAATGCCAAAACCCTGATCCAGATGGGAAAGGCTATGTGTGGAGAAAATTTGTGGGTTGGGAGATCAGGATTTCTGCTTTGATTTACCAGGTTCAAGGTCAACTAGCTTGGAGATGACATAAATCTTGGATATACAAGTCTGGGGTTCAGGAATGAGAATTGGGCTAGAAATAGAAATGTGCACTTTCTTGGCATATATGTGGCATTAAATGACATGAGGCTATGTGAGAGCTCCGAGGAAGTGAGTGTAAATGAAGAAGAAAGCAAAGTGAAGGACTGCTCCCTGAGGCTTTTCAACATTCCCAAACTTGGGGGGAAAAGGAAGAAAAGCAAAGAAGACGGAGGAGTTAAGAAGTTAACCACCAAGAGCTTGTGCAGTCCTGCAAGCCAGTTGCAGAAACTGTATCAGGGAGGTAGAAATCAGCTGAGCTGACATTGTTGCTGACAAATTAGGAATGATGAATCTGGAGAATCACCAGTGCATGGAGGGTAGGTCACCAACATAATGGTCTTGGCGTGGCTCACACAGACCCTTTGGTTTCACACACCTTACTAATCTGAATATCAGCCACAAGCCCATCTCCACAGGGCCAGTCACAACCTGGTAGCTCATCTACAGGGCTGTCCTACAGAGCATTTTATTGTTGCTGATATTGCTTTGTTCTTGCTTCACCAGCACAGTGTTTTATAAATGTGAAGTAATATTAAAACTGTCAAATTTCATGTTTAAATATACAGATTTACATATTCTTCTAAGAACCTTAAAGCTCTCACTGGTCTAACCAACATTCCCACCATGTAGCAATGACCCACCAGAGCTGAGGGATATGAGTTGCCAGGTAACCAGTGCTCCCAATAATTTGTCTGTGAGTAGTAGATGAACTCCCACCCAGCTAGCCTCTCCTACTTATATAACTGGCCAGTTACAGAAACACTGCATTTTGCAATCTCTCTTTTAGGACGTTTTTGAAATGGAATCAGATCTCAGAGGTTCTAAAGGTACTAGGTAGATTTGCACCTGATATGAAGCATAATTTTTGGATAGTTCTGTATATGCATTTCAGTTTGGAAAACCTCCATCAGAATCTGACAGATTTCTTCTAGACCAGCAGAGAACACTGACTTCAGGAGACCTCAAGAAGTATTTAGTGACAAGAACATTCCCTGTTTAAATAAGCATGGGAAATATTGAGTTATTTTTCTTTCTTTTTCTTTACTGTGGACATCTTTGAGGTTTTAAATGCTAATGCATACCAGGATTCTTCAAGAGTTACATCCTTCTGTGTTTCCCAAACCCATCTGGCCATGGGACACTTTTCCAATGGATGGAACATCATAAAAGATGAGAGACCCAGAACACACTCCAGGTGGTGGCCGCTCTAGAGTGGGTCATTTGTAATGGCTGGGACCATGTCCTCCTGTTTCCAGAAGCCAATAACAACTTTAGTAGTTTCTGATGCACAATTGTTCAACAATTTGCTGAATAAATTACAAATTGGGGAAGCTGGACCCATGACCCTGGCAAAGCTAATGGGATTCCAAATTTTACTCCCTAACTGGATAGCAAGAGATGGAGTTCTCAGGTCCTTCACAAAACCAGCCTCCCTGTAGCAGAGCATGTGAGCGTCTTCTCAGCTGCGTGAGTTGGATGCTTTACCACAGGCTAGCAAGACCCTGCCTGTCAAGTAGTGTCATTTCTAGCCTTGGGGGATGGGGTGTTGTTCCAAAATGCTCTGTGCAACTGACCTAGTCATGTGCAGAGCACATGACCCTTCCCTCAGCACTCAGTGTCATTTCTTTTATTTCCCCAACTTTCGCTGGAGCACCATAGTATCACTTGCTACTCAAACTGATGTTGCATTAAATTGGGAGATGGTCTCTGGCAGTAGCTGACAGTTCTCAGCAGATGTTTGGCATTGTAGCTATAGTATGTGGGAAGTGAGACTCAATTTGTGGAGGCATAAGCCTAAATCAAACCTGCTGTGAGGATAAAATGCCAGAGAAAGGCACTTGCTTGGGCGCTGAGCTGGTCCCCAAGCATCTGTATCTCTGTCTTTTGGTTCTTGCTTCTTAAAAGCTATCATTTATGTAGCACTGAGCACTCACTATGTACTAGGCAATTACTTTGCATAACAACAATCCCATTTTACAGGTGAGAAAACCAAGGCTCAGAAAATTTTACCCATCATGTCCAAGTTTATATAGGACTCAGGTTTTTATCTCAGGTCTTACCTTATTCTAAACCTCTCCTGCTGATTCACCTGGAATTCACTAGAGAAGTCAGCAAAATCACAAAGGGCAATGATAAAAATGTACTTGTCCAAATTCTTTCAGGGGATTCTCATACACAACTCCCCACTTTGTCCTGACATGGGAATAGAGGAGAGCATGTATATTTTGCAAAAGATTTTGATATCTTCATTGTATTGTATCTGGGTATTTTTTTCCCTTCAGATTTTCATGATCTTTTTTTTACTTTTCTGCATTGAAATATATTACCTCTCTGAATTTGAAGGAACCAAAAAAAGATATTTAGAAATAGAACAAAATTAAAAGGTGGTAAAATATTTTTCTTAAAATATTATTTTAATTTGGCTCCTCATTAAAAGGCAATTACCTGTGCAGTCAGGCATTAAAACCACATTAACACATTCCTGTGGGGGCTTATTTGAGGTTGATAAAAATGTTTTAGAATTTGTTAGAGATGATGCTTCTACAAAGTTGTGAATGTACTAAATGCCACTGCTTGTACACTTTAAAATAGCTAATTTTGTCATGTACATTTCACCTCTCAAAAAAGAAGATAGTCCTGAACCATGAAATTGAATTCAAGCACATTTTCTTCTGGAGAACCAGTTCTACTCCTAGCCAGGTCTCTGCCAAATTGCAGCTCACCTGGGGAACTGCCAGGCACTGCCTGAAACCCATGGACAACAGCAGCTTCCTGAGTTGCTGGATGACCTATTACCTCTGGAAATATGGCTGCAGGGTCAACATCTGGGCAACTCATCTGGGGCAACAGAGAATGTAGCACAGTGAGTGTACCTTAAGAACCCAGTGTTTAGACCATTCAGCAACTTGCCTGACTCCATTTGGTATCCTCATCCTAGGCCCCTTTCATGCACACAAACACCCATGCTGAGGCAGAATGCCAACTCAGCATGGAACCAGCCCTAATGCAGCAGAGGTGTCATGCAAAGGGGAAAGCTTAGCCTCTCCTGAGCTCTCCACTCCTGGGCTGTTGCTCCTTGAAGCTATTCCACTTGCACCCAACATCTCCCAGAGATCCCTCTCTCCTGTGGCAAACACTTCTGATGGTTTGCTGCCTAACTGTGGGGTATTGACTACACAAGTCTCATCTGAGCCCTGCTCAGCCAGCTAAAAATGCCCCCTTACATAAACATGTTCCTCTCATCACACGCAACACCACACTTCGGAATCACTGTCATAGGCACTTGCGTCTGATGTTCAGGAGGGAGGGTGAAATGCATGCTGTCATCTGCTACCCTGGGTGATCAAGTGCAAACATGCCACATTCCACCAGAATTCAGAATGCAATTTCAGGCTATGGGATGATTCTCTGCCCTACAAGGCTAATCAGCCCATTTGGGGATCAAGGCCACAACGTTGGCCTCATCAGCACTCTCCTGAGACTGTTTATACTTTACAAAGATCAAAGACCATACAGAGAATGAAGGCAGACACCATAAAATGTCCCTATACTTTAATTTCTTTCTGAAGGTCAAGGCTTTATAATGAGGCTCACAAAGCAGCAATCCAGCAGGCTACAAACACACATTAAAAGAACCTCTTCTATGTCAAAAGGAAAAAATGGGTCATTGCCTATTTTAATGGGATCATTTCAGTCCACTGGCCTCTGGTGCTAAAACCGTACAGGAAATGGAAAAGTGAGTGGGATCTTTCATATTCACTAATAATGTCCCAACAGCAGTAAGACTGAATTCAGTCTAAAATTACACAGTTCTGCAGAAAGCAGGAGAGGCCTATAAATAGAATGTGTCTTAGCACAGGCTTCTTCAAACCAGGGCCTGAGACAAACTTTGAGTGCAGGTGGTTTCTTTGGCAAACAGACCCCTAGAGTTGCAGTGAGGGGCCAGGAGAATGAGATGGAGATGGGGGAAAGCCAACATAAAGACAGGCTAGCAGGCTGACCCCACGGTGGGCGCTGTGAAGCTTGATCCCCTCAGACCTTCTGAAATGTGCCTTGAAAGTGTCCACCTAGAGGATGAGAAGGAGCAGCATTTGTGCCCTGGCTTCCAATACCTGTTGGCCAAGGATTGCTCTAAGGAGCACTAACTCCTGGGCCTCCAGGATACACCTGCAAACCTGCCACTCTGGCAGCTCCAACAGTCACCCTATGCTGTGCTGTCAGAGAAACCTCCAAACAAACTTAGGAGGCCTGTGATGCACACAAAATAAGATGCTGACTAGTTGCCCCTAGGCAGAGATGCTGGGAGCCCATGTGGCTTGTTGCAGCCATGGTGGAATCAGAGGTCAAGAGGGTGTGAAGCCCTGTACACAGCAAAACCCCAAGGCCACAGCCTTGCTCATCACCACTGGAGGACTAAGCTTCCCTTGTGGGAAGACTCCCTGAGCTTCACACATGTGGGATTAGGCGAGTTAGCAAACTAAAGAAAGATCACTCAAAATGGAGTGTTTGCCCAATTTTCTGAGCTTTATAAGCATGGGATTCATTTTGATAAAGCAATAGGTGCTCCTAGCCCCTTTATATTAACAGAAAGAAGATTCTACATTTCTAATACCAGTACTGGCTCCCATCTCAAAGTTATCAGTTTGATTTTGGTCAGAAAAGACAAATACTCAAATTTCTGCCAACATGCAAATGTTTATTCTTTCCTCTTTCTCAGAATAGCCTCTGATTTGTCTTCTTTGCCATATTTCTACTCCCCCAACACACATGAAATATTTATGACTTAAAGTCCAGGAGTTTCTTTTGTGTACTGTACACTGGCGAATGCAGCTTCCGGAAGATCTACAAACAAAAGGAACCCCACCTCAGGTTAGAATGTGAAGAACTGGGCTGAGGAGACCACTTGTTCATGAGTTTGTCATTTTCTTATTCAACTAACAAAGTTACATTATTGTAGATATTTATAAAATATACATACTGAATAAATCTGTTTATTTTGCAGTAAGAGGAAAAACAGATGAAACCCTGGTGATGTTGCTTAGAACAGGAAATTCTATAGCGACCAGAGGTGTGGAGAGGGAAAAAAAAGTCTATCATTACATGTTATGACTTTTGGTTTCTTGAATGGCCAGTGACTAAACTCTGCCCCCTCCCCTCTTCTCCCCCGCTTGCAACCTAAACCTGGCGTGCCCAGCCCTTAGTTCTCAGCAGTAAATTCTACCTTCAATGCAAGCCTCCAGCAAATGCAGTGGCACCCCCTTGAGTTTTCATTTGGGATTTAAATTGTTCCAAGAGTTGTCCAGACACCCAATTTGAATTAGGGGTTTGATTTGAAGATGCTGTCAGTTTTAATTTTTCACACTAACTGCTTGTGATGGCAGAGAGGGTCCAGTAAACTAGCAATAAGTTTTCAATTCAAGGTCAAAATAAACCTCATGTCATGTGAATAGCTGGGTGTTTCTCCCAGCGAAGTTTAGCAAACTAAAGCAGCAGACCTGCCCAAGGAACACAGTGAAGTGGGGAGAGCCATCTCTCCAGAGTTCAGCCACAGATTCTACTCTCATGGTCTCCTTTTTTGGAGAATAGCCTTGTGAACTGTCTGCCTAGAGATGCAACAGCAGCTGATGAGGTGTCCCCCTGCCTAGCTTCTTGGCCACAAAGAAAACAAGGAAGAAGGCAAAAAAGAATACTTGCAGTTGTTTCTGAAATGTCTGATAAAGCACTTTGAGGTGCTAACAGTGTCCTGTATACAGAGGCACTCAATAAATGTTTGCAGAGAAAAAAGCAATGGCTTCCCTCCAGTATCTGGTTTTGCTCAGCCAGTTTGTTTTCCCTTTCTGTGATGTAGGTTTGATCTTTGGTTTTTCTACCCAGACACTCAACTGCCCACAGCTACAGCTCAACAAGTGTGGCACACGGGGCAATTGGAAACCAATATTAACAGTGATTATTCCCAAAAAGCAGCTTGACAGATTTTTTTCATTCATCTCTCAAGTATTTGGTCTAGCCAGGTTACAGAAGTCAGTAGGGGCTGGGTTATGATTACAATAATAATAAAACCTCAAATCTCAGCGACTTAAAACCACAAAGGTCTATTTCTCACTCACGCTACATACATGTTCTGAATGGTTGGTTGGTGATAGGGGGAGGCTCTGTTTATTGGAGTTACTCAGGGCCCTTGGCTGAGAGAAGGTCCATCTCAAGCATGCTTCCACATCCTCTATTACTGGGGAGGAAAAGCACTTTTTTAAATCATATTTTATCATCCAAAACAAGTCATAGGCCTCATCTAACTGCAAGGTATCAGGAAGTATAACCATTCGTGTACAGGGAAGGAGGTAATGAAATGAGGCACTTGGGAACAGGCCTAATGACTAGGAGAGATGCTGATGTTTGACTTTGTCTTTAACTCTGGTTGGTATTTCAAGTCCTATTGAAAGCCACTGGGAAGAACTTTCCATAGAAGAAAGCTAATATGTTATAGTCAAAATATGACTTAAGGCATGACCCAGTAACCCAGTTTTAAACAGTCAGGAAGTTCTTAAACCTCTATCATAAATACTTCCCCCATTCAGTTCAAAATGAGCCCCCTTACCCATACACATAGCAAAACAGAACTCTACATAAGCCCAACCTCATGTGCCTTAGTACAGCAATGATTCCGACAAAGTTTTTATTCACTGAAAATATGGAAATCAATTCTAGTGAGGTTTGATTAAGGGGTGAGGAGTTGAGAGACACACCCCTTGCTCTACCCAGCCTCTTAAGGAAAAAGGAGCCATGAGTTCCTGCCTGCAGGTATGGTCGATGAGTTCTGGAGACTGATGCCACCTGGGAAATCTGGGGGTAAGAGAGAGAGAGAGTGGCTGTGTGTGTATAAAATGTGTGGGTGTGTATGCATGTATTGAATGTGTGTGTATATATAATATTAAATATACAGGTATTATCTATTACATGTGTTACATTATATATAGTATATTAAACTCCACATAGTGTTGTGCTTACAAGTCCTGGGTTAATACTTCTGATTTCCTCTGGAATAGAAGTCATCAAATTATAGCTGACAGGCCAAATCTGGCTGTTTTTATATGGTCTGTGAGCTAAGGTTAGGTTTTACATTTTTAAATTGTTAAAAAATATTGTGGAAATTCATCTTACTACTTGTCATATAAGTATCCATAAAATATTTTCAATTTTGCCTCTTGGCCTGCAAAGTCTAAGATTTCCAGCTGGCTGTTTAGCAAAAAAAAAAAAAAGTTTGCTGACCCTGCTCTAGAGTGTTAAGAAAGCAGATGGCCTCCAGGCACTATCCCAGGAACACATTTACTAAAGGAAATCATTAAGGACCAAGGGATTATGCTGCTGTAGGAGGCTGCATTCTGTTGGTCATGGGGATTTCATTCAGGTCGACTATGATAGTTAGTAAAAGAACATGGAAAATGAAGCAGAGGACCAAGAGAAAGATGGGTATAGAAGGAAACATATCAGATTGAATTGCACAATCGGATGTATATTCACTTCTTAGTTTTCTTTATAAGAGCTTTATGACTGGACTTCTGAGATTTGGTTTGTCTGTGAAAGGGGGGAAATGAATATTGCCTAATCTTCCCAGTTGTCTGTGTTGATGTATACATCAGCCAGAACCACAGAGAAGAACCCCCTTTGAACACTGAATAGGGCTAGAAAAACGGAGCTGCTACTCCAGTTGGTGGTGGTGGGCCATCTCCACACAGCTGGTTGAAGTGGCATCATTGCCTCATCCACATCATAGATTCAGCAAATGCTTAACTAAAACTTGGTGTCACTTTCTATTTAAATGTGAGAATAAACAGGTAATTAATCAAGTCTTGGCATGGATATCCAGCCACAGCTTACTAGGACAACTTGGCATCTCTGACATTAGCAATTTCAATTTCATTCTCAATTAGGTGCCAAACCATATATAGCAATAGAGAGGGCATGGTCCCTGGAGTGAAAGACAGTTGAGAGCAAAGATCAGTAAAAAACTTTATTATTATAACACTGGCTGGGTGGCTCAGTTGGTTGGAGCATTGTCTCCTACCCCAAAAGTTTGCAAGTTTGATTCCCAGTTGGGACGTATATGGGTGACAACCAATCGATATTTCTCTTTTTCTCTCTCCCTCTCTCTCTCCCTCTCTCTCATATCAATAAACATATCCTTGGGTGAGGATTTTTTAAAAATTTAAAAACGAATTTTATTATTCTATGCTCTCACTTCTTCTACATCCAGGTAACCATGCATCACAAATGAAGCATTTTCTATACTCAGTACGGTCTCAATGACAGAAATGATAGGGAATGTCCCTCTCCTCAAAGTGGTTACATTCGTATGATGAGAGGAGAAAACTGGCAAACAAACTAGCAAATAAATACAGAAGATAATTATAGATAGTGATGCATGCTGTAAAGGAAGCAAAGACAAATCGAGAGAATAATTGAATGGGTCAACTTTGGACAGGTGATCTATCCTTTGAGTGTGACCTGAAATATAGGCAGGAGCCAGGTACAAGGATCAGCTGCAGGGAAAGCAGTCCAGGCAGAGAGAATAGCTATGCAAGTGACCTAAAGTTCCAAAGGGCAGAAAGGCTGAAATAAGGTAAGGGAAGGGGTGAGCAACATATACAAAGGCTGAAGAAGTAGAATGATGGTCAATATATACAGCTGTGGTTCCGACACAAAGTTGGGCTTCCTTTTTATTAAGTATAAGAAATAAGGCTAAATATTTACAGTGGAGCACCTGTGGTCTGATTCCTGATCTTGGAGGCTGACTAAGGTGAAATAGTCACCCAGAAGGACCAGGAGGCAGAGGGGTTTGCAAAGCTACATACAGCTGGGCAAAGAGTGGGGCTGACCCAAGTAGAGTAGCTGAACCTGCCATCAAACTTGAAGGGTAAGTGTGTGGCCAGAAGTGAGGGCGGAAACAGAGATGGGAACTGAGAAGACACAGGGAGGCAGAAAGTGAGAAAAGATGGCACAAGGCCAGAGGGGCCAGACCTTTTATCCCCGACTGGGTTTTTTCTGAGGCTCCCTCTCCTGATCTTGACTTGATGTTCCTGGGCTGGGCTAGCTGTGATCAAGGCATGAGGTCCATTATGAGTCTAAAAAGGTAGTGAATGTCATAAGAGTACATTGGCAGCTTAGTCACTTTGTGTATTCACAATTAGTTCAAAATCAGGTTAAACCATGACAGCTGAAGGACCATACAAATGCTGGACTTTGACATATTGTGTGTCTGTCCATGCTCTAGGTGGTCAGGGGAGATTAATCTCCTGTGATATGGAGCACTTGGGCAGAAAGAAAAGGAGATAGAACTTCAGATGAGCTATAAAGGTAGCAACAAATTCAAAATATCAAAGAAAAGATAGGGAATAAGCAAGCTAAGAAATAGGGTGACAATAAGGAATGTTCCACATGAAGGCCACTCTTTTCTGGAAATTAAAGTAAAATATTTTTTAGGGTAACAGTTCAACAATAGATTTACTTGCCTCCACCTACCACCTGGCTCAGATGAATATCAACTCCTCTTTCTGAGAAGAGGGAGTTCAGGAGGACTCATGATGCCAGAAGAGATGACAAATTGACCATTCTGAAAAAAGGGCACTTTCTTCTTTGAAACCTCTTTCAAGAGGGAAAGCTGTTAAGATAATGAAAACTACCTTCATCATTATTATTTGCTTCAAACATTGGACTCTCATAACAAAAGCTTCATTCTCTGTAATATTGTTGTATGGCATCATGAAGACATTGAAATTCATTTACACCTTCAGCTCTGCATACAAGGAGTACCACCTGCTGCTCTCCCTCTGTGACTGGTTTATCCTATTACGCTATTTATAGGGACTCTGTGGCAAAGGTGGTGAGAATAGCAATGCCAGTTCCAGCTTCCCTCCATCTGACAGCTGGCGTGTTGTCTGACAACACAAAGGGGAGAGAAGAAAGGTTGCATATCAAAATATTTCGAAGCATCACTGTCAAGCATACAGACACACAACATGGATAATTAAGTTCCATTGCATTGTCCAAAATAAAATCTTTCTCACCTGGTAACAGTTTATAAATTTCAGGTAAAGAATGTGGTTTTTTACTCCAAAATATATACCTTTTCTTACTGTGTAATCACACACATATGTATATACATATGCACACAAAATAGAACTCTTAAAAATAATTATTTTGCCAACAAAAGCAATTCTGATATGGGTTTGTCATTTATTTTATTTATTTATTTATTTATTTTTACTTTTTAACATGCAGTGTTGATACAGGTAAATTTCCATCCAGTAAATCCTGCTCCCACTTACTCTGGTAAGTAAAAAATAAAATTATCACAAAAAAAACCCAACATGGAAAACTCTAGCTGCCTAAGATGGGGGCTAATACAACTAATTGTTAAGAGCACTGAGGCATATTGAGCAGTCAATGTTTGACTCACCTGATTAGATGCCCTTCCCTAACTGAGTATCTTTTCTCCACTTGTCAGGCCCTGGGCTCTAGGTGTTGCTCAGTATATAAACATCTTAGAACTTCCTCCTTTGTTTGTTTGAGTTTTTATGTTATCAAAACTTCCCACTCCATGGCTGTGTCTCATTGCTTTCCTTGTGGTGAACTGACACCCCATAAGGTAAAGGTCTTTCATTAAGATGAATTCACTCCCTGCTTTGTTACAGGTTCTGAGGTTAAAATGGTGAGAAGGCTCAAGTGTCAGTAATGAAATCTTTACCAGTGCCCCTCAGCCTCCCAGCCACTTTCCTCCATGGAACCCCACCCCTACCCCACCATCATCTGCAGCTGCCTAGAGGAGGAGTGGGTATCAAACTGCATATGATTCTCACCGAAGTTGCTCCTGCCCTTTCACTTGTGTGCCAGGGCTCCAGAGGATGCTTTGTATAATTCTCTCTCAAGACTTTGAAACAAAAGACACAGCTAAGTTCTCAGGTAATGGTGAGAACCTGGGAGAAGAGGTGAGGCACAGTGAATGGTGTCATATGCCAAAGTGCTGAGGGCCTAACCTAATGACTTGAAGGCACATGGTTGAGAATAAAAAGAGATCAGAGGTGTAGAAAAATCATAGAAAGCAAGAGAGACAGAGGTGGGGTCAAGTCAGTCCCAGGAGCAGCCTTGGTGGGGACCTTGCAGAGAAGTCTGGCTGTGTGATTCCTGGAGGATCTCTGCAATTTTATAAAAGAAAGATGGCCTTTAAATCTGATCGAGTTGAACAGGTCTCTGTTCCTTTCAACTAAAAGAGCCCTTACTCAGAAGATGGCCAACAGACTGCCTGAGTCAGAGTTACCTGAGTGGCTGTGAAATATAACCCTGACCTCCTGAATCAGAAGATTTTGGAAACTAGGAACCCAGTTTCTGCATGTTTAACCAGCACCACATCCCCCACTAGCATCTAAGAAATATATTCCTTACAGAAACATCTTCGCAGGCATTTTGCCCATGAAATCTTCAGAAAATATAAAGGACAAAATGTCAGCTAAAGCCCTCTTAAGTTTCCAGAACATGTCATGTTCTCATTATCTTTAAGTCTTTAAAAAGCACTGCAGTGTGAGAGGTGGTTAAGTTACCACACAAGCAGCAAATGCTTGGGATAATTACCCCTTATTACTGCAGCGAGCTGCAACTGTTTCCTTGAGTGAGCACATGCCTGTTAAAATCAGCACTGTGTGTCACACACAGTTTTGATTCCCCTTCTGTCCACATACTATG
Organism: Phyllostomus discolor; assembly: GCF_004126475.2. Lineage (NCBI taxonomy): Eukaryota > Metazoa > Chordata > Mammalia > Chiroptera > Phyllostomidae > Phyllostomus > Phyllostomus discolor. Next base: position 52,672,879 of record NC_040909.2, on the reverse strand, counting down.
TTGTGTCATAGAGAAGCTGCTATGTAATAATTGTGATGGTTTCCATGCTAATTAAGTGAGAAATGTGATGTCAAACTGTTTCTAGAATCACAGAATTACAGAGCTTAGTCTTTCAACAAACATCCGTGAAGTACTAACTCTGTGCCTAGAACTACACTAGGCATGAGGGACACTGAAATAACTCAGATGCCAAGCCTTGACCTGAGGAGATTCCAATCTAGGGGGTGGGAGAGAGATAAACCTATAATTGTTTTTAATCCTCACCCGAGGATACGTTCATTGATTTTAGAGAGAGAGGAAGGGTGAGAGAGAGGAACAAAACATCAGTGTGAGAGAGAAACATCAATGGGCTGCTTCCCACACATGCCGAAACTGGGGATGAAACCCACAGCCTAGGTGTGTGCTTTGACCAGGAATCGAAACTGCAACCTTTTGGTGTCGGTGATGATACTCCCACCAACTGAGCAAGCCAGCCAGGGCTAGACCTATAACTTATTAGGTACTTACTAAGACTGTCAGGAAGAGCTGTGAATACCAAAATAGACATATGGCATATGTACAGTGGGGACACAGATATAGTGGGGTCAACTCTACAATAGGAGAGGGACAGGCAGGGTGTCCTTCAAGATTCCGCTTAAACACAGTCTAGCATACCACAGCCTACATCTGGGTGGGTCCGTTAGCTTGATTCTGGAATTGAGAATTAGGAAGCATGTTGGCCTACAGATAAAACAGTTCCTCTAACCTAGCTTTTAGTAATAAAATAGACAGTATAGTTTCCATTTGCCATAGCTAGCGTCTTATTTCTCAGGTTGACCAAAACTCAAGAGGATGTTATTACAGAGTAGGGCAAAAGTAGGTTTACAGTTGTTTGCATGGAAACTAATACAACAGTAAATAATAATACTCTAAGAATAAACTGTGCTTTGCATACTCACAACTGTAAACCTACTTTGCCCCACCCTGTATGTTGAGCTTTCTCGAAGATTCCAGTGCAAACAAGAACCTAGTTAATTTTAAAAAAGAAAAATATTTTCCTAGAACTTTCCTACAGTTAGTTCAAGAAATATTTCAGTGTCTACCATACTGAAGACAGGATTATGCCAAAAATGTACAAACATTACTATTTAGAGCTTAGCAAAAGAGGAAAATAAAGGAAAATAAGGTATAGCTTAAGTGTCACATGTGAAATATTGTATAACAGAGTGGCATGAAAGTATCAAAGAAATAATAATTAATTCTGTGTCACAGATAAGGTAGATTCTCTGAGGACAAGATATTTGATCTGGACCTCAGCATGAACTAGGATTTGAAACTCTAAAGACTTAAGTAAGAAAAAAAAAGTAAACAACTCTAATAAGAATATTTACTGAATGAGTTAGTTTCTTCTATGTAACAAAACACTCCAAAACATTGCAGCTTAAAACATGTGTAATTTCCCACCGTTCTGTGTGTTAGTTTGGCAGTTCTTCTGGTCTGAGTTGACTTGGCTGGGGCCAGGAGGGAGGACCTACTCCCATGACGGGGGACTTAACTAGGATGGCTGAGACAACCAGGGCCTCTGTTCTTGTAGTCTTTCATCCTTCAGGCGGATAGCGCTGGATAGCTCTTTGAGGGCAGAGGGTTTCCAGCAGCCAAAGAAAGCAATCCCCAAGGACCACATTTTCAAGTCTCTCCTGTCATATTGGCTAATACCCTGATGGCCAAAGCAAGTCACAAACAAGATGCCAAGGATGGAGAAACAGAGTCCTCCTCTTGATAAGAAGAGCAGCAAAGTCACACTGCAGAGGTGTTATACATACATGAATGGGAGGAATGATCATAGCCATCTTTGAGAATAATCTGCTGCATATATTAAATATATAGAAAACTACATTCCTGGTTAGTCACATTATTTTTCCAGTTGAGGCAAGAGCAGGAGGTGGAAAAAATATGAAAAGAAAATTCTAAGTGGGTCTAGCACATTGTCATCACCATCACATATTAAAAAATGATTGTAAATATACAAGGGAGGACACTAAAATGGGAAATATTTATAAAAATTGTGTATTTATTCTCACACGTTTAAACTTCAATCACCTTCAAAGTACTCTCCATTTGACGCAATATACCTATTGAGACTTTTTTCCACTGCTCAGAACAATTTTTGAGCTCGTCGATTTTGATGCTTTTTAGTGCTTCTGCCATTTTGTGTTTCATTTTTTCCACATTGGCAAAACATTTCCCTTTGAGGAATTTTTCATCCAGGGAAACAAAAAAATGTCGCTTGGGGTGAGATCAGGTGAATAGGGAGGGTAGGACACCAGGGTCATGCAGTTTTTGGTCAAAAACTGCTGAACACTCAGTGTGGTGAGGGCAGGTGCACTTGTAAATTACCCATCATGAAATGTGCAAATGCACTGAGTCTTCAAAAAAAATTCACTGAAACTGAATGCAGCCTCTCACAACAATGCCAGCTAATACACTGATACAGATGGGTTCCTAGAATACTCACCTAGTGGGAGAAGCCTGTACTATATGGGACTTGCCTTCCAGAAGATAACTCTGGTTGTTGTTGTTGTTGTTTTTGAGAGGTTGCCCCCTAAAAAACCCCAAACATTGTTTAACAGTACCATTTAAGCCACCTTTGGACAAGAAAGTAGAATGATAGGAGCAGCTGGAAGACTACTAATTTAAATCCTATTTAATATGTAAAATAGAAAACCTAAACCAAAGAAAATTTGCAACTGAGAACGCTGAGTGTTTCTTGTGGCTGGCTTAGCAGCCAGTAGACACTCAGCTGACATGTTTTTGTTGATTCTGTTTCTCCAGGGAACTGGCGAAGGGATCCCAGTATTGTGCAAGGATAAGGTTGCACTTTGGTCAGAATGTCAGCAAGCTGAGCCTTGTTGCAAACTTCACCAGGCACTAAAAGTCAGTATCTGGAATCCTCTTCCCATCAAGAAGGTGAATTGATACTGAATTGAATCCTTCGTGTGCTGTTACAAAATAAGCCCTTGAAAACTACGAGCAAATGGAAAATAGAGTGTCTTTTATTGACTATGAGGTTTCCACTTAATTCCAGCAGGGGAGCTTCTCCAGTGGCACACGCACATGGAGCAAGGGCAGCACAGTGGTCGATAATGACCAGGAAAGAGACAGACTTGTCTGCCTAATGGATCTCTCCAATTTCTCCCATTGGGATCTAATTTGGGATTAGTCACTCAACAGATTTTTCAACAGTTCCTCTATATTTCACTTTCTTTCAAAGCAATTTGGTAAATGTCAGCTGAGTGTCTGGGCTTCTATTCATGAGTAAGACTTTCTTTTTTAAGGCATTGAGGTGTTCTTTTGCATTTCTTTTTGAACCAGTGGTAGTCCTTGATTTTTGAATTAGTTTATTTTCTCAGTATGTTACTAGCTAAGTTGACAGTCCTATAAAACACCCTTCCCACACACATATGCTTTATAGGGGGAAAAATATCCATGATATATACTCTGAAAAAGAATGCTTCTTTTTTTTTATTTTTTTAAGATTTTTTAAAAGATTTTATTTATTTTTAGAGAGGGAAGGGAGGGAGAAAGAGAGAGAGAGAGAGAAACATCAGTGTGCAGTTGCTGGGGGCCACAGCCTGCAACCCAGGCACGTGCCCTGACTTGGAATCAAACCTGCGATGCTTTGGTTCATAGCCCGAGCTCAATCCACTGAGCTACGCCAGCCAGGGATTGAGAAAGAATGTTTCAATAGTTCCTCAAATGCTCCCCACATCCTGCTCCCTGCTTCAGCACCATTTTTAATAAACTTTCTAGTTGAAAATAAATTTGGATTTACAGAAATACTGCAAATTAGTGAAAATTCCTTTATACCTCTCACTTGAGTATTTTGTGATGCTTCCACATTACTATGGTACATTGGTCAAAACTAGGTAACCAGCACTGATACATTACAGTTAACTAAACACTAGACTGGATTCAGATTTATGTCAGATTTCCATTTATGTCCTCTCTGTTTCAAGATTCAGTCTAGGAAACTACAGTGCATTTCGTCCTCAGTTCCCCTGGTCTGTGAAAGTTTCTCAGTCTTTGTAATAACTTGCACATTTTGAGGTACATTGGTCAGGTATGTCATAGAATATCCCTCGTTTTGGTTTTGTATGATGGTTTTCTCATGAGGCCATGGGTTTGGGGGAAGAAAGTTGCCTTTCTCATTCCATCAGATCAGCAGTATATGCAGTTATTTTGCCTGGTTTCTTCTCAGTAAACCTTTTTTAAAAGCAGCTAAGCCTAAAATGTGATAAAATAGTTAGGTGGTATTTTAAAGAATCTGTCACCCAAGAAGCTAGAATGTAATGTGCCACTAGTGTTGGTCTTCTCAATAGTATTCTGGGAGAAGCTGAGTGGGGAGCTGGAAAGTGTTAGGGTGAGAAAGGAGGACAGAGAGGAAAGATGTAAGAGCATTCCAAATTAAGCATGTATTTCCAAATTCTACACTAAAAAAGTCCTTTTAAGGTACTAATCTATGTTGGCCAACTGGTTGGTGTCAGCCTTACAGGTTTCAAACCCTGTTAGTTATAAGCAAGACAAGCTGATCCAACTTCCAATCCCTTCAGATATTTAAAATTGAAATTAGCAATCACCAGCTTCAAGTCTATATTTAAGAAAAATTGAGAATAATAGTCCATTTCACTAGTTCAATGACAGTGACAGGTAATAGCAGAGCAATTTGATCTATTAAAAATATTACTGATGTAGTGCCTAGTAGACAGTGTTCCTTACCTATTGCTAGCAAAATCTGCCCTGTGCTAGAGAGTCTTGTCTCTCTAATCAGTTGCACTGATATACCTGGGAGAAATACAGGGTTTCAGGTCCCATCTCAGACCTACTGAATCAGAAGCTGCATTTAAACTAGATCCCCAGGTGATTCATAGGCACAGTAAGGTTTGAGAAGTGCTGCTTAAGAGAATACTACCCATGAAAACTTGGATGTGAAAGATCAATGTGGACTTAATGAAATGAATGTGTGTGCACTTTTATCCCCCTTTCTTCAAGCTAGTGATAATATATAAGTGTTCAAAGCATAGTTTGCTGAAGGAATTGATGGTATTAGTCTGTGAATTATGCTAGATGATTTACCTTGCAAAAGCACAATTATTCTTTTGAACAGATAATGATAACTAGTTACATCTTTTGGTGGCCAATGCACAAAGATATATCCTTTAACATAATATTTTTTTTAAATGAGAAGCAAGCCATAACTGGTGAGGCATCATTGTGCAAACCCACACATCTCCAATTCAATCCCCAGTCAGGTCACATGCCTGGGTTGTGGGCCAGGCTTCCAGTTGGGGCACGTGTCAGAGGCAACCGATGGATGTTTCTCTTGCACACTGATGTTTTCTCCCTCTCTTTCTCCCTTCCTTCCTCTCTCTCTAAAAATAAATGAATAAATGCCTTTAAAAGAATAAAAATTAAAAATAAGTAGAAAAATAAAGATCCAAGTAGGGCCCAAAGTGTATTAGCCATAAAAAGATAATTGAACTATATTAAAATTAATATACTAAATACTTAGGATATGATATTTGTGATCAATATAACTGATACTGTGTTTGGAAGATATAGAAAATTATAAATCAATAAGAAAAAATACAGACTGTAATTTTAAAATGGGCAAAAGATGAGACTCTTCACAAAAGATATCTAAATGGTGCTACACAACTAAAAGAGCACTTAATCTGACCAGAACTAAGGAAACAAGTTAAAGCCACAATGCCACACCACTGCTATGCAACCAATAGAATGGCTAAGTAAAAAGCCAACCAATATGATATCTGCCTTTACTAAGAGTTGGCAAGACTGTGGAGCAGTAGGAACTGTATGCTAATATAAACAGGTACAACTCTGAAAAAAATAAAATAAAAATCTATAAAAAAAGGAGATACAAAAAAAAGTAAAGCCACCTATATTAAATTTCATCTTACAACTGAGATGCAGGGGAGAGGTCTCTGGTCCCCAGGGATTTTTGTTTGTTTGTTTGACAAATTCTATCATCACTGTGTCCTGTTGCTACTTGTACCCCAACAAGTTTTCCAGACAACACTTTAAAAACATCATTAACCTGGCTGGCATAGCTCAGTGGATTGAGCACAGGCTTCAAACCAAAGTATCACAGGTTCGATTCCCAGCCAGGGCACATGCCTGGGTTGCAGACCATGGCCCCCAGCAACTGCACATTGATGTTTCTCTTTCTCTTTCTCCCTCCCTTCCGTCTCTAAAAATTATATATATATATAATTTTTATAATTTATAATTATAAATTATATATATAATTTTTATAATTAAAATTTATAAAATTTTCATAATTTTTATAATTATATAATTTATACAATTAAGTATATATATATATATAAACATCATTAGATGAATTTTAAATGTGCCTCAGGACATTCAAACCCCATTCCCTCATGAACCTTTGAACCTAGGTTTCTCATCCCTCCTCCAACATCCCCTCCCTGCTTCCTCCCTCACTGAGGGAATGCCCTCCAACACTTGGGAGAAGAATCCAGTCTCTGGTCTCTGGGATGAGATGCAATGTTTATCAAAGAGACATGATAAAAGTCACCCTAGAGACAACTTTTCTTAATAGGCAATTCTCCTGGCACCAGAGAAGCTAATGTGGACCTCAGCTCAAATATCTTGTGGACATCCTGCATTTTGACAGCTACAATTCTTCCTTTTTCAATTTCAATTCTTATTGATTTTCACAATTCTCATTTCAGAGATGTATGCCATCATTGTACTACAGTGTTTAGCAATTTATCTGTGCCTGCTTTCTATGCTAGATTGATTCTTTCCTACCGATGCCGCGGTTGGGAGAGCATTAGGTTGCTTCTCAGGTGCCATCTCTGCTCACAAGCTATTAAACTGAGACATCTCACCCTCTCATCTGAGAAAATCACTCAACTGAGCCAGCCACGGGGGGAGGTTCACATTTGGTAATGAAGCAACAGAAGTTGGCAATGAACTACTCCTTAGAAGAAAGACATACATTAAGGGGAAGTTGAACCTGAAGTGGACAGGGAGAACAGAGACATTGCTCTGTATTTCTATTCAAAATACCCAGATTTCCTTGTGGGAAGACAGTGAGAGAACCACATTAATTGATTAAGTACTTGCTTGGCTCTGGTTATAGAACAGAAATGGTGAACACTTTTTAGTATGTGCAAATAGACAGATAGAGATTTTAGAAAGTGTGGAGAAGGCAAAGTAAATAAACCTGAAAGAGAACATGTGTCCTACTGGGCAGTCTTTCCAAGAAAGAAATCCTAGAGTAAACAGTGGGATTCACTTTAATTAGAGCACTCATGGTGAATGTACTATAGGAAAAACTGCTTCAAAATTTAAAGACTAAAAACATTTATGGATTTACAATAATTACTTTTTTTGTCTTTAGCCCAATTTCATCTATTCCATCTGTGTGATAACTGTGGTTTTGTTTGTGGTGTCTCTTTGTGTCAATAATTTTTCTCACACTTTCTTCTGATTCCATTAGAAACTTTTCCCAAATTCCACACAGGACTGAAAGGCTGTTAGTCACAGACTCCCCCCTCACCACCTAACTCAAGCCCTTGAAAAGCCTTTTGCAAGGGGCATACTTATGGCAAAATCATCATTGCTCATAAGGAATCCTAATTTAGCGTGGGCATGTTTGGGATACACACATGCTAAAAATTATTAGTTGTTTATCTGAAGTTCATATTTAACTGAGCATATTTGGAATGTACTTCTATTAACAAAGTATTCATCAGAAGTTTATCTGAAGTTCAAATTTAACCAGGATCCTGAATTTTATCTAGCAACTTTACATTGTACCTACCCCTGCTCACCGGCAGGTGCCTTATTTTCCTTATGAAACATGCCTGTAAGGACACTATAAAGCAGTAATTACCAAATACTATCTGGGAATTCCAAATAAGCCAAGCTGTCCTTAATTGGTTTGGGAGCAGAGTCCTCATTCTGCTTTATCCTGGCTGTATCTGTCTGCAACCCAGCCGACAGAGCACCACCCCTGAGAAAGAATGTTTCCAGGAGAAAGGACACAAACTTAGGGAAGGCATGGTCTATCATTGGGTTATTGACAAAGAATGGATAGGGTACCCTTCATCTTAGGATATTTCTACTGCAACATGAAGACAGTGCTTTGCTTCAAAGAAGGGTCACCTTTCACAGCACAAAACATGCTGGAGAAAGAGACTGTGGAACCACACAGGACAGAGTAAATGAGGGAGCTAACAGTGCAGAGTCACCTTTGCTCCTACATTAGCCCTGGATGGTAACTTTGCTCAAATGTGATCCATTTCCAGTGTTTGGTTTGGGTGGGAGAACATAAGTTTATGAGTGTGTACATGTGCCCAGGCATGTGTGTCTTTGGGCAGGGAATGTCCTAGAACTACCAATCTTTTTTTCATTCTTCCAAAAACTCCTTTAAGAGCCTAGAAGTTATATGATGATGAGTCAGGTCTTCCTTATGCTTCTGTCAGCATCTTTTATTCAGAAGCATTTTATAATCTATACATGCACATCAAGAGGACATCCTGGGGCAAGCTCTCCAGTCATCAGTTTGGTGATACTGGCTCAGTGGTGTGCACTGTCTTGACTTGCCGCATCACCCAGGTAGCCCCATAGAAAGAGAGTGACATTTACATTCACTTCTTATAAGAGCCTAACAATGTGCATGGGGGATAGGTCGGCTAATGGGCTGAAATGTGAAAAGTTTCTAGGTATTTGTTATGCAATATTGAGCTATAAGCTGCATAAATGATCCACTTTACAAATTAATTTTTAGGACCTTGCTCTCTGTGCCTGCCAAGTTAGAAAGGCAAAAAAATTTACCTTTTCCCAGCATGTATTAAGTAAGGTACAAACAAAACAGAAACACACTCACAGATCCAGAGACCAGAGGATGGTAGCCAGAGGGGTGGGGGTTGGGGGACTGGGTGAAACGGTGAAGGGATTGAGAAGTACAGATTACTAGTTACAGAACAGCTATGGGGATGTAAAGTACAGCATAGTAAATATGCTGATAATATTATAATAACTATTATGTACAGTGCCAAATGGATGCTAGATTTATCAGGAAGATTGTCTAACCACTATGCTGTATTCCTGAAATTAATATAAAATATTGAATATAAACTGTAACTGAAAAGATAAAACAATATATATATATATACATATATATATATATATTTTTTAAAACGTACATAGTAGTGGCCAGGAGGGGAAAGGGAACTGATTTGGAAATATTTGCACAAGTGAAAGATTCACAAGGGACATATCATGAGCCTGTTGAACTGAGATGACCCTGAACTGTGGAATTTATAGAGCTTGCAGAAACCTCAATTATTTCTCAAACCAGTTGCTGGAAAAGGCTGGAGCAGGACTTTTTTCAGGCCTGCAGAATTTGATTCCTTTGAGAACTCTAGATTGTCATGTCCCCCCCCCCAAAAAGGCAACTTATACTTAAAACATTTTATACTTTTAAATGTTTTCTTACCTTTATTTCCTCTGATCTTTAAAGTAAAATTTGAAATGTGATTAATCTGTTTAAATGAAGAGACATATTTAAAAATGATTGGCCAAAATTTCCATTACCACAGAGGTAGTAAATGATACAAACTCCAGGTTCTCTGGCCTAAAGCCTTTTTCCAACAAATATTCAAGACAATGAATATGTCCCATGCACTATTCTAGACATTTGGTAAACAGGATAGACACACTCCTGCCTCAAAGAGCTTAGTACCCCTTTGTATATACAAAGTATGTACACAGAGTATAACACCTCTGTATATATATTAAAGAAGTTTAATTCAGTATTGTATGTATACAAATTACTTCACATAGCTTCAAAAAGTAGAAACAGACAACATAAAAAGATATTCAATATAGTCAACATATACCAAATTTTGAGTTTTAGTGGCCAATTTAAAAAGAAAGGCAAATAGAGGGAAGAAAAGGAGAGGACACTGGAGGCATGAGGTGAGATCCAGTGACAGAAAATCCTTGCTGACTCAGTAGGATTTGGGAGGATTCGGGAGAATGACACACTGACAAGACAGGGATAGCTGGGGCCTTTCTTCTTGCCTTTGTAGCTTTCAAAGGTTCTGATAACTTTCTCTAGGAATATCTAGTTCTCCCTTTGCGGTACTCATAATATAGAACATTCCCATCCAGTAGTCTTAATCTTTCCTACCAGCTCCTTTACCTCTAATTATTCCTTCATCATAACTTAGATTTCTTTCTACTTTTACCACCAATCTGTCCTACTAAAACTGTAAACTGTTTGAGGCTAAAATTTGTTTCTGACTTATCATCTGTAAGCCTACCTAAAATAGTTTCCAGCATCTAATAGGTCCTCAATAAATCTTCACTGAATTGAGATTAAATTTGAGGTTTCTCATTCCTAATTTACTACTTTGGGTAAATAAATCAGACCCCTACTTAAATAAGATTGATTTTTATATCCAGCATGCCAAAAACTCTGTACTAATCTAATGAACTGAGTTTTCACCAAGGAAAGGCACTACACGGATTATGAAGAGGATGAAATAGAAAACACAGTAAAGGCCCTTTAAGAACATACACTGTCCCTCCCACAGTATGTTTCTCATGTTAATTCAGAACTCACAGGGTCAGTCCTAGCTGAATTACCCAGGGACAAAGTTGCCTATTAAATCATTGGGATTGTCTCCATCTTCTTACCTGCCAATGAGCTTCACTGAAGGGTGTGGAGTGGAAAGGTATCAGCCAGGTTCATTTTGGGAGTCTACATACCAAGGCTATGGGTTGAATGTTTGTGTATTTCCCCCCAAATTCACATGTTGAGATCTTAACCACCAAACGCAAAAGTATTAGTAGTTGGGTCCTATGAGAAATGATTAGGTCTTGTGGGTGGATCCTTCATAAATGTGATTAGTGCTCACATAAAAGAGACCACACAGAGCTCCCTGGCCCCTTTCACCAGTTGAGGATACATGCTGAGAAATCTGAAACCCAGAAGAAAGCCCTCACCTGACAATGTTGGCACCCTGATCTTGGACATCTAGCCTCCAGAACTGTGAGAAATAAATTTGGGTTGTTTATAAACTACCCAGTCTATAATATTTTATTATAGCAGCTCAAAGAGACCAAGACACCAAATAAACAAAGACTGGAAAAAGGCATAAAATACACACACACCCATATGAGAAAGAGACACACACACATATATACATGTATAAATATATACACATGTACATATATGAGGTCTGTCCAGAAAGAATACAGCTATGTAAATATGAAAAATAGACATTAAGATACAAGAAACATTGTACATAGGACAATGATGCTTCAGTCCCCTTCAAAGTTATGACCTTCTTGAGGAATTCTGGTTCATTGGTAGCAGTTTGAATCAAGTCATTAGCAACTGCAGTACAATGTTCCTTCTGCTCTGGTAGCAGAAGCCATGGAATGAATTTTGTCATGACATGTTTCATGTCAATATCTTGCATAGAAATCTCAGACACAGTACTTTTTGGAATCCCCAGATCAGATTCTAGTTCTCACACTGTCAGTCACTAATCTTTGTTGATTGCAGCCTATACACATTCAACATTCTCAGGTGTTCTGCTTGTTGCAGACTTTCTAGAATGTGGATCACTTTCAACAGATCTCAACCATCTTTGAGGCAATTGTGCCATACTTTTTTTTATTCTTGTTTATTCTATTACTGTTGTCCCAATTTTTTCCCCTCCTCCATCCCACCCCAGCCCTACTCCCACAGTCCATTCCCACCCCATTGTCCATATCCATGGGTCATTCATATGTGTTCTTTGACTACTCCCATCCCCCTTCTTCCACCATTCTCCCTTTCCCTCATCATCCACCAAAAGCTTTCTGAATCATCCAAATAGTTTCCGTGGAGGAATGTTCAAGCTTAACACAAAATTCAATGCAGATTTGTTGCTCTACTCACTCAAAATGTGATGGCCACACAGTACACATGCTCACTCAGTGGTGTCTACTGCATCCACTGACTAATACAGTGAAGTTGTCATTATTCACACATGGGCATTCCAGTCCACTCTCCTTGTCTGTCAGGTTACATCTATGTCACACAAACTGTTCTCATTATATTAACAATGGCTGGACTGTTTCTGGACAGACCTCATACTTACATATAAATATATACACATATAGATATCTAAGATAAACATAAAAAACAAAAGTGCTATTTTATAATTTGCCAATTTTTTTTACTAAGGAGAAAGATGACAATTTACCAAAGGAAAACCAGGGAGAATATTCTCTACCTTTGCAAATGAGGACCTTGGCTAAGAATTCAGAGATTCTCTAGAATATCTAGTATACTGTTGACGTTCAAGCAAAATTTTCCTCAAGTCAAACCAGATAGAGAATGAAGATGAAGTACAGTGATGCAATTATGTTTCTCATTGGTTTCTTGTAGAATTCTGAACTATGAAAAATCAGGGGTTTTCCATAAGTATCAAGATAAAGATGTTGTCATTGTAATCTGGAACAATAAATCTCTTGGCTGTGTTAAAGTGAGCCAGGATTGTGAAGCTTTTCAATTAAAGTAGAACCAGAGACTTGGAAACATGCAACAAACTAACAACAGCCTGAGGGGCAGGGGGAGGGGGATAATGGTGGAAAGAAGGGAAAGAGAATAGTCAAAGAACATGTGTGAATGACCTGTGGACATGGACAATGGTGTGAGGACTGACTGTGGGAGCAGCAGGAAGGATGGGAGGAGGAGGACAAAGGGAGGAAACTGGGACGACTATAAATGAGTAACAATAAAAAAGAGTTTCTAATGAATACACAAATTGTGGTACATCCATTCAGTGTAATATTATGTGGTGATACAAAGAAATAAGCTATCAAGCCAGGAAAAAGCAACTGAGAAAACAAATAAATATGGCTAAGTGAAAGAAGCCAACCTGAAAATATCAATCCCATGTTTTTGCAGGGGTGGGGAGGATGAGTAGGTAGGGCACAGAGGATTTTGAGGGCAGTGAAGTAGTTCTGTACATTGCAATGGTAGATATGTGACATGTATTTGTCAAAATCCATAAAATGTACATGACAAAGTAAGGACCCTAACATACACGATTGTCTTTAGTTAATAAAAATGTGTGAATATTGGCTCATCAATTGCAATAAATGTAGCACACTAATTCAACATGTGATAACTGGGGAATCTGGCTCGTGAGAGGAGCTGTGAGTGGATCTATGGGAACACTTTATACTTTCTCCTCAATTTTTTTGTTAACCTAAAATTAAAATAGTCTATTATTTTTAAAGATCAGCCCTATAAGAGAAATATTTAATTTATTATAATGAAAATTTTAAGAAATCTAAGTGAGTATCATGATTACAAATCTGTTTTAGGTGTCATGAATTTTGAGAGGCAGAAAGGCAAGTGTTAAAAACTTGTAAAAAATAAAACAAAGGAACTCACAGCAGCACCAGCTCATTGCATGGCAAAAGTTGTGCTGGAAAAGCAATTTGAACAGAGAAATAACACAAAGAACATGATGAAAGGTCATGATAGGAACAGAAAGAATTATAGGGGCAAGAAAGATATGCAATAAAAAGGAAGACATATAAAGAATTCAGAGAAATGTTCTTAACCATGGCATTTTCTTAATAGTTTCAAACACAGGCCCACTGCAGCTGTCCATACTGTGTAGTCAAAGGTCATTTTTTGAAGTTTTCATAATTTTTCAACAGTGTAGGGAAGAGGACTACAGCAGGCTGTAGCTGGACATCTTTTTAAAACTTTCTAGTATTTTCTCAACCCTTGTGATTTTCTCTCACCCACACTCCAATTTTGCCTTCAGTAGGAAGATTTTTCACATTCAGATGGTTTCTAGACACACTGCTTTTGATCAGAAGATAAGGGCAGTGAGATGAATGAAAACAATTCTGACTTGGTTCCTTCTACAACTTCACCTTCACCCTGTACGTAACGCCAGGTGAGGGAGGGGAGCAAATAAATACCCGAAGTTGGCCCTTCTCCTGCAACCCTCTACATTAGCATAGATACCCACAAATGCTTCTGGGAAAGAAAAATCAATAAATATTTTATAATAAAAAGTAAATTTTCTATCTTTGTTCCTGGTTCCTGGCACAGAGCTCCTAAAACCCTTGGAATCTTGGAAGAGATAAAAATGTTTTGTATGCTGATGAAATGGCTGGTAGTTGGAGGTCTTTGGATAGCTTAAGGATGGGACTGGTCACCAAAATACCAGGCATGATTAGAGGGTTAGAATTTTCAGCCCCAACACCTAACCTCTGGGAACGGGAGGGAGCTAGAGGTTGAGTTCAATCACCAATGGCCAAGGATTTAATCAATTGTGCCTATGTAATAAAACCTCTGTAAAACCTCCTAAAAGACAGGGTTTGGAGAGCTTCAGATTTAGTGAACACATCAAGATGCTAGGAGGTTGGCCTTCTCCTACACCTTTCCCAAAGCCCCTCTTTTATTCGGCTGTTTCTAAATTGCATCCTTTATAATAAATGGGGAATAGCAAGTAAAGTGCTTTTCTGAATTTCGTGAATTATTGTAGATAATGATCAAACCTGAGAAGGGGTTTATAGGAACCCCTTAATTTACAGATGGCTGGTCAGAACTATCAGTGACAACCTGCTACTTTCAACTGGCATCTCAAGTGGCAGCAGTCTTATGGGACTGAGTCCTTACCTTGTGGGATCTGATGCTAACTCCAAGTAGACAGCATCAGAATTGAACTGAATTATAGAATAGTCAGCTTATGTTAGAGAATTGATTTGCTGGTGTCAGAAAACATCACAGGATGCCTTCTGCTGAGGCTGAAAAATGTTGTCTCTCTTTCTCACCTGAGGATAAGCTAGAGGAAGTTTATGGTGGGGTGTTAACAAAAATTACAGATACCTATTTCCCATCTTTGAGAATATGATTCATTGATTCTTACTCAATGAATAATGAAAGATCTGGGCACCCAAGCTGCAGAAGGAATGTAGTAAAGAGAGGAAAGCCTTGAGGGAAACTTCTGCAGCAACACCCTGCATCAGTTCAGGTAACTTAGACTCTTCTCAGGAGAGAACAAAACCAAACTACACAAAAAGCATCTGCTAGAGAGATTGAAGCCTACTGTATTTATTACTCCTAAGGAAGAATGAGTTTCTATTGGAGATTTCTGGACACTCAGTGATCTTCTTCAAACTAGGGTTGCCACTTACTACAAGGGTCATGGAACCAATTTAGTGGGTCACAACATATCATTGTTTGTTTTTAGGACTCTTTAATTTGAAATTAAAGTGTCCCTATGCTCACTTGAAACCTTATTAAAATAATTGACATCAACTTTTTTGTTTTATCATATATAATAACTATATGTCATGGTAGAACCAAGTTTAAAGAACAGAGCTCTGAATGAAATGGAAGGAAGTCTGAAGTCACCAGAAATGGATTAGGAGAACTCATTTGGTTCTCTTACCCCTTGATGACTTCATCCCACCCTATCCCCACCTCATTCCACCTCAACTCCTCCTGATGGAATGGGAGTGAGGGGGTTCTATCTCTTGGTGAAGGTGCCTTTCAGGGGAGATGATTCTTGTCTCCTCATTTCTAAGCAAAAAGAAAAGTCTTTGTGCCTCATGCTCTGGACCTATTCAACAAATCATACCCATATGGCTGACTTTTGATCTTTTCTATTTTACCATAATCAGGAGCCACTAAGAGTCATAGCACCATAAACTGACTATACTGGAAGCTGGAACAACCTGTTATAGCTCCTGAAGGCATAACTGTGTAAAGAAGGGAACAATTTTTTATCCTCTACCCATTAGAATTTTGACCGGGGCCCTATAAATTACACTAACAAAGGACAGGTTAACAAAAGAAAAACAAACAAAATTTGTTATTAGGTTGCGCAAAAAGTTTGCATAGTTTTTTCCATAAAATAAAACACATTTTTCATTGTCACCAATAACTTTATTGATTTGGATATTTTGAGTATGTTGGCTATCTCCTATGTAGCATAACGTTGATTATTCTCAATGTCTTGATTTGATTATTATCAACTTCAACTGGTCTACCTGACCATGAAGCATCATCCAGCAAACCACTTTTGACACATTCAATCAGTCACACCACCTTCTCCATGCACTACACAAATCTTTTTTTGCATTTCAGTTGTTTTTACCTTTCTTGAAATAACAAAGCATAACATGCCAAAAATGTTGCATATTTTCTTCTATCAATATTAAAATGGCTACACAAAAATTCATCAACTTTGATTAGTTTTTTAAAATGCACATTGATATGGCAGCTGTCATAATACAGTCTAACAATACAGTTTCAAATGAAATTAAAGATAACTAAGTGCTACTAGAGCCATCTTATGGGAAAAACCAAATGAACTTTTTGGCCAACCCAATAGTACGTGCATCACTCATATACACTGGAGTACCTCAAAGGGGTTGTTAAAAGTTGGGCTAATAAACAATTTTAACAGAAGAGCAATAGACTATTAGAGAAGTGACAAGACAAAGAAAAAAGACTGAACTCCTAGGAGCAGCAAATTGTGGGAAGGCAAAAATATAGGAAAACTAATGGTAGATAAGGGCTAATTTTAGCAGTTTAGTATGTAGATTCCCCTGGTACTATCTTTGGCTCATTTGGTTTTAGAGCTCTTTCTAAGGATTAACTTCTGTCCTTCCAGGTAGAGAGGGGAGGGAATGCATCTGCACACATTTACGTGCTCCTTTTAGCCTAATAGAGGGAGGGCAGAGAGCTTTTCTTATACCTGCTGCTTCTCAATTGCCTTCAGTTCAAAACAATCCTTAGGCTAAAGTGGCATATTTTGGTATGGCATTTTAGTCACCCTTCAACTGGCATGTCTATAAGAAGTGGCCTTGTGGGATATCTTTTTAAATGTTTTTGGTCACATTATATTTAGATCAAAAAACTAGACATAAGAATTAATAAACTTGTTTATTGACAGAGAGCATCCAAAGCTCCCACATAGCTTGAGCACAGAACTAGGGGGCTAAAAACTTTTCCAGAGTCAGAACTGAAGTGGTCTTCTTAATAGCATGCCCTTGTCTCTCAGCCCTGTCTGGACTATATCATACAGGTAAATGAGCACAGGTGGGGGTGACAGAATGGAAATTGAGAATTTTATGGAAAAACAACTAACATTTATGAAGCACGTATGTGCCAGGTATTATTCAAAGGGTTTTATATGTATTATGTGATCTAATTATTAGAAGACTAAGGAAATGCTTTTTTCTAATTTAAAAAATGAATGACAATATCCTATTCCAACCTCAACGAGAAACCACAATAAAGACAAACCATTCTCACTCTGGTTAAAAGAAAACTCTAGAGTTTACATAGGTATAAACAAACCAGAATACAAGAATCTACACTATCATTAAGATAGAATGTCACAGTTTATTTCACCTATCATTGTCAGATAGATGAGAGGCCTTATGTATAGAAGGCCACAGAAATCTCAGTGAAGGGCTGAAGTCTGAAATCCTTCTTGAAAATAATTCATTATGTGACATGCCAAATATAGAAAATGTAGGATATTTTTCAACCACTAAAAAGAAATGAATACTGACACATGCTAAAACATGAAGAACCTTGAAAGCATTATGCAAAGTAACAGAAGCCAGATACTAAAGTCCACATATAATTCAAGTTACATGAAATATCCAGAATAGGTAAATCAATAGAGACAGAAAACAGATTGGTGCTTTCCAGGGGCCAGGGAAATTGAAGAAATAGGGAGTGACTGGTCAATGGGAATGGTTTCCTTTGGGATGATGAAAATGTTTTGGAACTAAAGATGATAGCTGCATATCATTGTGAATGTAATAAATGCCTTTGAATTATATACTTTAAAATGGTTAATTGTATATGTGAATGTTACTTCAGTAAAACAATTTTGCTTATAGAAATACCCAGTAATACAATGTCATATTTATGATTCACTGTTAAGAAAAGCAAGACACAGGATAACCTATAATAGATTTAAATCACATATAAATAGATACACTTAGAAAAAAGACCAGAGGAAATAATACAAGATGCTAACAGTGGCAATCCTTAGATTATAAAACAGATCTGTTTTTCATGTACTAATGTATTTTTGAAATTTATCATCACATACATTTTCTTAAAGTCAAAAATAGCAAAAAACAGCTTATTTTTAAAATTAAATAAGGGAAGAGGCCCCAACATGGTGGCAGAGTACATAGAAACTACAGTCACCTTCTCTTAGGACCAAACTGGAATTACAACCAAAATATGGAACAATCAACCTGAATAACCAACTGAGGACTAACAGAAGAGAAGTCTTATAACCAAAGAAGAGAAGCCTCATAACCAAAGGCTTCTTCTGTAAAGCCACAGAAGAAGCCACATCAAGACTGGAAGGAGGGGCAGAGATGCAAAAATGGCCACCCCTATTCCCACAGGCAGGGGCTGATATTCTAGAAGAATATCTCAGCTATCCTGGTTCCCCATGAGGAGTGTGGGGTCTCAACTCCATGTGGGGCTTCCCAACACAGAGTGGGAAGAGGTATCTACATAGCATCTGGCTATAAAAATCAGTGAGGATTCTGTCAATCAGGAAGAGATGGGAGTCTGCTAGAAACACGGGTGCTCTCCAAAGGGCCAATGCACCAAACCTTGTTTGCAGCCACTCATCCCAGGATCCAGCAGAGGGAGGGTGGAGCAGGATAGAATTACTTGAGGAAGGATTGAGACTTGTAGCTCTAGGGAGAGACCTAAAAGGACAGCTGCCAAGGTCCCTATGCCAAGCCCCTCCCACACACTATTTTTCTCTGGTAGAACACTCTCTTCCTTATGGCATCAGCCTGGGGAAATGCAATAGCCCCATCCTCTAATCTTTCTGTTAACCAATCCTAGGAGTTCATACCCTGCTGAGGAGTCACAGTGAGGTGTGGAGGTTCGGGCAGACTGAGAGGATGTCAGTGACTGAGTTGCATGACTCTAGTGGGTACACCTCCCTCCTTCCCCCAAGCCTGATTCGTTCTCCTCCTCACAGGAGATCCACTAACCCTACCCACCCAATTCCCAGTTGCCTTGCCCTGCTGAGCTCAGGATCTTGGTAGAATCTGGGACAGACTGAGCTGTGCAGCTCTAGGAAAGAGGCCATTTTCTCTTGCATGCCCAAATTGGTGCAGAGCCAACTCTTGGTCTGTTCAGGATTGGTAAACTCTGCTAGCCTTACCCAGATGATTTCCTGAAACCCTGACCCTCCAAAAATGGCTTTGGGTATTTGGTAGATAGCAGCTAGACTTGGTATACCCTGGGAGTTTTGCTGAGTGGCCTCAGACTCAGCACTGGTGCTGAAGTTTGAACCTGTATCTATCAGTTTGAACACCTCTTGCCTCAACCTGATGACTCACTGAGAACCTTCTTAATGCAACTGAAGGACTTCCAAAGGTTCTTTCAGTGACTGAGCTTAATAGGTAGCCAGTAGGCAAAGGCTGGTTTCAGGTTACCTTGGGCTTCTTGCTGACATGCCCCCAGATTCAGTGCTCATGGAAACCAGACTTAGTGCACAGCTTGGTCCTTCCCACAACACTCAGACCCAGCAAAGGCAGCTACAAACTATGTATCACTCTGTAGCTCCAAACAGGTTTCCCAGGGCTAGTCACAGGCAGCATCTGACATTGGTCTGCACCAGAGTAGTTCTCAAGAGGCCCCAAAACCAACACACTCAGTGGCCAGCTTCAGATAACATCAGAGAAAATCCAATTAGATTTACAAATGGCATATCCAAAGGGAGACTACAGTAGGCACCAGACCCTGTTGAGGCAGATTCTACTTAGTGTGGTCAGCAGCTTGTACACAGCAGTCAAAGTTGATCCTCATAGTCAGCCAATCTGAAGGTCAAACCCTCACAAGAATCAACCAATAGCAATCAAAGCTCAATTATAACTGGAGGGCTCGCATAACCTGCACAAGGTACATTCCTTGAGCACCCAGCTCAGGTGATAATTAAGTTCCACAGGTAAGTGCCAGTAAGTTCCACAGGACACTTACTACATAAGGCCACCCTACAAAGACTAGGAGACATAGTATAACTACCTAATACATATAAACAAACACAAAGAGGCAGCCAAATGGGGAGACAATAAACAGGCCACAAATTAAAAACAATGAAAACAGGAGAAATGAAAGATAGGCAAGCAATTTACAAGATATAGAGTCCAAAAAGTAGTTATAAGGATGCTCAAGGAAATTAGTGAGAATTTCAAGGAACTTAATGGAAACTATGACAGCATGGAAAAAAACATAGAAACCATAAAAAATAAGCAGTCATAAATGAAGAATACAATATCTGAAATGAAGAATACACCTAAAGGAATAAATAGTAGGTTGGGTTAAACAGAGGATTGAATCAGTGATTTAAAGACAAGGTAGCAGGAAAAAAATCAGTGAAGCAAAAAGAAAAAGAATTTTTAAAAATGAGGATAGTTTAAGAAATCACTTTGGGACAACACAAAGAGTAACAACAACCACATCACAGCAGTATCAGAAGGAGAACAGAGAGAGCAAGGGATCAAGAACTTGTTTGAAGGAACAATGACTGAAAACTTTCCTAACCTGGAGAAGAAAAAAGACACACAAATCCAGGAGGTACAGAGAATCCCAGACAATATAAATTCAAAAAGACTGACACCAAGACATATCATAATTAAAATGGCAAAGGTTAAAGATCAGGAGAAAATCTTAAAAGCGTCAAGAGAAAGACAGTTAGTTACCTACAAGGTAGCTCCCATAAGACAGTCAGCTGATTTCTCAACAGAAACATTTCAAGACAGAAGGTACTTGCACAAAATATTCAAAGTAATGAAAAGGACCTATAATGAAGACAACTTAACTCAGTAAGGTTATCGTTTAAAACTGGAGAAATAAAGAGCTTCCCAGAGAAGAAAAAGCTGAAAAAGTTAATTACCACCAAACCAGTATCACAAAAAATGTTAAAGAGTCTTCTTGAAGAAGAAGAGGGAGGAGTAGGAGGGGGAGAAGGTGGAGGAGAAGGAGAAGGGAAACAACAGCAACAGAGGAACATAATTAAAAAATAAAATGGCAATAGACATGTGCCTGTCAATAATCACTTTAAATGTAAGTGGCTTAAATACTCCAATCAAAAGACAGAGGGCAGCTGAATGGAAAAGAAAACAGGACCAATATATATGCTCTCTACAAGAGATCCACCTCAGAATGAAAGATACACACAAACTAAAAGTAAAGGGATAGGAAAAGGTATTTCACGTGAATGGAAATTTTTAAAGAGCCAGGGTAAAAATACTGATATCTGACAAAATAGACTTTAAAACAAAGGCTATGATAAATGACAAAAAGAGGACACTACATAATGATAAAGGGAGCAATCCAACAAGAGGCTATTACCCTCATGAACTGTTATGCACACAACAGGAGCATTTAAATATATAAAGCAAAGCTTGATGGACATAAAAAAAAGAGACAGTCCTTAATGAAGTTATACAAGGGGATTTTAATACCCCATTGACATCAATGAATATACTTTCAGACAGAAAAATGAACATGAAAACAGCAATTTTAAATGACACACTAGACAGGTGATTTTAATTGATATCCTCAGAGAATTTCACCCCAAAAAAGAAGGATATACATTCTTCTCAAGTGACATAGAACATTTTCAAGGATAAACCACATGTTAAGACTCAAAACAAGTGTCAATAAATTTAAGAAGATTGAAATCATATCAAACATCTTCTCTGACCATAATGGTATGAAACTAGAAATCAATCACAAGAAAAAAACTGAAAAACACACAAAGACAAGGAAGCTAAAAAACACATTAATAAACAATAAATAGGTTAACAATTAAATCAAAGACGAAATCAAGAGATACCTTGAAGCAAATGAAAATGAGAACACAACAACACAAAACCTGTGGGACACAGTGAAAGCAGTTTTAAGAGGGAAATTCATAGCATTATAGGCCTACCTCAAGAAGCAAGGAAAAACTCAAATAAGTAAACTAACTTTAGTGCTCAAAGGAATTTGAAAAGAACAAGAAACAAAGCCTAAAGTCAGTAGAGGAAAGGAAATAATAGAGATCAGAGCAGAAATAAAGGAAAGAGGCTTAAAAAAGCAATATAAATGATCAATGTAACCAAGAACATGTTCTTTGAAAAGATAAAGATTGACAAACTTTGAACTAGACTCATTAAGAAAAAGAGAGAGGATCCAAATAAATGAAATCAGAAACAAAAGAGAAGTAGCAACTGACACCGAAGAAATACAAAGGATTGTAGAAGCTAATACAACTATGTGCCAACATAGTTGGGCAATCTGAACAAAATGGATAAATTCATAGAAACATACGATCTTCCAAAACTGAACCAGGAAGAACCACAAAATCTGAATAGACCATTACAACTAATGAAATTGAGTCAATAATAAAAAAAACTCCCAATGAACAAAAATCCTGGACCAGATGGCTTCACAGGTGAATTTCACCAAACATTCAAAATATTAACACCTATGCTTCTCAAACTATTTCAAAAAATTCAAGAGGAGGAAAAATACCCTTGCTCATTTTACACCTCGAGCATTATCCTAATTCCAAACCCAGGTAAAGACACTACCCCCCAAAAATTATAGATAAAAATCCCTGATGAACATACATGCTAAAATCCTCAACAAAATATTACAAAACTAGATCCTGCAGTACATTAAAAAAAGCATACATCATGATCAAGTGGAATTTATTCTGGGCATGTGATATTACTATAATATCCACAAATCAATAAACATGATATACCACATAAAGAAAATTAATGATAAAATCATAGTACCATATCAATAGACTCAGAAATATCATTTGTTAAAATCCAGCACCCATTTATGATAAAAACTCTCAGCAAATGGAAATAGAGGAAACATATCTCAGCATAATAAAGGATATATGACAAATCCACAGCCAACATCACACTTAATGGGCAAACACCAAGAGCATTTCTCTTAAAATTATAAATCAGACAGGATGTCTGCTTTCACCATTCCTAGTCAACATAGTACTGGAAGACCTAGCCATAGTAACCAGAGAAGAAGAAGAAATAAAAGACATCCAAATTGGGAAGGAAGAAGTAAAACTGTCATTATTTGCAGCTGACATAATACTGTATATACAGAACCCTAAAGATTCCACCAAAAATCTACTAGACCTAAAAAAATGAATTCAGTAAAGTAGCAGTATACAAAATAAATATCTAGAAATTGGTTGCATTTTTATATATCAATAATGAACTATCAGAAAGGGTAAGTGAGAAAAAATCCCATTCACAATTGCTTCAAAAAGAATACTTAGGAATAAATTTAACCAAGAATGTAAAAGATCTTGAAAAATTATAAGACATTAAAGAAGATACAATACATAGAAGCACATACTATATTCACGGATAGGAAGAATTAACATCATTAGAATGTCCGCACTACCCAAAGCAATCTATAGATTCAACACAATTCCTAACATGATAACAATGATGTATTTCACTGAACTAGAACAATTATTACAAAAATTAATATGGAACTGCAGAAGACCCTGAATAGCAACATCAATCTTGAGAAAGAAGAACATGGTAATCAAAACAGCATGATACTGTCACAAAAGCAGACATATAGATCAATGAAACAGAATAGAGAGCCCAGAAATAAACCTATGTCTTTATAGTAAATTAATATTTGACAAAGGAGGCAAAAACATACAATGGGGTAAAGATAGTCTATTCAATAACTGGTGTTGGTAAAATTGACACATATATGAAAAAAAATGAAACTAGATCACCTTCTTACACCATGCACAAGAATAAACTCAAAATGGATTAAAAATTTAAGTGTAAGTCTCTGAACCATAAAAATCTTAGAAAATAATAGACAGTAAAATTGTAGACATTTCTTGTAGCAATTTTTTTTTCTGATTTATTTCTTTGGGCAAGGGGAACACAAGAAAATATAAACAAATGGGACTATAGCAAACTAAAAAATTCTTGCACAGCCAAGGAAACCATCAACAAAATGAAAAGACAACTCACTGAATGGGAGAACATATTCATCAATGATACAATACATCTGATAAGAGGTCAATATCTAAAATTTATAAAGGACTTGTTAAAAAACACTAAAAAACAAGCAATCCAATTTAAAAATGGGCAAAGTATCTGAATAGACACTTTTCCAAACAGAATATACAGATGGCCAATAGACATGAAAAAATGCTCAATGTCACTAATCATCAGAGAGATGCAAATTAAAAACACAATGAGATAACACCTCATACCTATCAGAATGACTATCACTGATATATCAATAAACAACATCTGTTGGTAAGGATATGAAGAAAAGGCAACCCTTGTGTACTGTCAGTGGGAATGCAGACTGGTGCAGCCACTGTAGAAAACAGCATGGAGTTAACTCAAAACATTAAAAATGTAACTACCTATGACCCAGCGACCCCACTTCTAGGACTATATCTGAAGAAATCCAAAACACTAATTCAAAAGAATATATGCACCCCTAAGTTCACTGTAGTGTTATTTACAATAGCTAGGATTTAGAAGGAGCCTGAGTGTCCAGCACTAGATGAGTGCATAAAAAAAGCTGTGGTATATTTACATAATGAATACTACTCAGCCATAAAAAAGAAGGAAATCTTACCTTTTGTGACAGCATGGATGGACCTGAAGAGTATTATCCTACATAAAATAAGCCACTCAGAGAAAGACAAATACTATATGATTTCATTTATACATGGAATCTAAAGAAAAACTAAACAAAATAGAAACACTTACAGATACAGAAGACAGAGCAGAGAGGGACTGTGGGACTGGGTGAAAAAGGTCAAGGGAATAAGCAAAATAAAAGAGAAGCGTAGACACCGACAACAGTATCATAATTACAAGGTGGAAAGTGGTGGGGCAGGGAGAAGAGGGTAAATGGTAGATAAATGGTGATGGAAAAAGACTTGACTTTGGATGATGAAGCTACAATAGAATATTCAGATGATGTATTATAGCATGTAAACTAGAAGCCTATATAATTTTATTAACCATTTAATCCCAATAAATTCAATGCTTTTTTAAAAATTAAATTAAATAAGGGAAAACTTAAAGCTCCTTTCACTCTAGCATTCTAGACCTGAAAAGCAAGCAGTGTTAAGGGAAGGGGTGGGGAGGAAGTAACTGAGGAGTTTGTCTCTAAATAAAAAATATTCAGGTAAGAGTGAGGGGTGAGGTCACCTAGCCTAACATCAGATTCAGCTCCAAAGAGTGGGACTGGAGAAGTTTAGCAGAACCTCTAGGAAAAGCCTCTGCCTGCCCACCAACAAACTAGATCATGCTCCCTTACAAAGCCAGATCCACAGTGATAGATAGAGTGAGGAATTTAGAGAGAGGGACATTCAGGAGCATAGTCCTGAGTTATTTTGGAAAACAAAAGGAATTTGAACACTATCTGCATCTTCATATTGTGGTTGATAAGAGAACTACATTTTAGCAGTTGGCTGCTTAAGTGTGTGTCACTGTTCTTAGGCTTTACTACAGATTCTCCACAGAAACTTGTGAAGAGCTTTAAGATCATACACACATTTCTGATTGCATAGCCATTAGCTGAAGCAGAGACATTTGGGATTTATTGTGTTACACTTCTGAAATTTTGTCATTAATTATCCCTACACAGAAATTAGAATCCAGAAGTAGAGTGCTGTCATAACAAAAGCCATAAAATATACACATTAGTGTAGCTTGGGCAATAGGCAACAAGCAACTGGGTATCAGAGGATAGAGGGGTGGGGGTCTGTGCATGCAGGGGAACCCATTCAGTGGCCTGTGCCTGTGCCCACTCAGCAGCCAGAATGTGTGCCTGCCGCCCTGAAAACAGGTCATTCGTGTGTGTGACTGCATTGGTTGCACACAGAAGATGTTGCTAGAAAGATGAACTGGGGAAGAATTGGCCAGTTTACAAAAATAAAGCAAATACAAGGAAATACACAGAATCTCCAAATTCAGGGCTTTGCATCCCAGATGATTAATTAAAACTCTAAATTTGATAAAATAAAACTAAATTAAGGGTGTGGCAGGATAAATAATTCTAGATATCTAATGTACAGGCATGATTACTATAGGTAATAAAGCTATTGAATACTGGAAATATACTGAGAATAGACTTTAGGTGCTCTCATCACAAAAAAAGGTAACAGTGAGATGGCATGTTAATTAGCTTGGCTGTAGTAATCCTTTCACTGTGTATATCAAACCATACTGTGCACCTTAAATATAGGTAATTTTTATTAAAAATATATATGAGCATATAAATTTAAATCTATACCAAGCTAATAGGTAGAAAATATCTCATTATAATTTTTAAAATTTGTGATGATAAACATGTTTTTCTTATATTTATATGTATATTTTTATATTTATTGGTCAGTTGCATGTATTTTATTAAAAGTCTCCTCATATACTTTGTCTTGTTTCTACCGAGTCATTCATCTTTGTCTTCCCAATGTTTGAAAGCTATACATTATAAACCTTAGGCCCTTTTCTTGAAAAAATTTTTAACAGGCAAGGGAGCTGAAATGTGGCTTTCCTACTTTTTGTTCCCCAAAGCTTCAATGGTCTGTTCATTAATTTGGGAAGAAGAGAAGGCAAACACCACATTTGAAAAGAGTCTCAAAATATGCAAGTATGGTTATTGACTCATGGGACATACTGGAATCAATTATCAGAAGCCAACTTAATTCTTAAGGGAAATGTATTGCCAAAAAACCTGGATGCTGGGAGTAAAAGACCTTTGCCTGAAACTTACAATGACTCTCAGATCTGCCCCTCCCACAAATAGGAAGTAGACTGGAAAGCTGTCCTGCTCTTGAGGAGGAAATGCTACCCCATGCCTACTTCAGTCATCACCAAAACAAAACAAAACAAAACAAAAAAGAAAGAAAAAGGGAGGAATCCCCCAGAGGGCAAGGCCAGGGTCCACTGGAGATCAACGGACAAAGGAACTCCTTTTAGAGAACTTCATTAAGGATTAACCCAGGAGGATAGGCTGCCTTCCAACATCTGGAAGATGTTGGAAGATTTGGCATCTGGTCAAATTACTGGGGATCAGGGACTACTGGGTGATTCCATTCTTTCCTGTTCCAAGTAACAGAGAATTATTTGGAGTCTCAGTAAGTGTGTTTGCTGTGATTATCCTGTCTGCCATGGATATTGATGAGTAGGAGAAGCAGAGAATTGTGTTTTTTTGTTCTTAGATCTCTAAACCAAGAAAAGCCACATCCAGACCTGAAAGACTAGTTATGCGGCATTAGCAAGAGATGCTGGACTTTGAGTTGAATGCTTACCAGACATCCATACATCCCTCTGCAACCCACCCCCACCACCTACCCCCACCCCCAACACTAAGGTTAGGGCCATGTGGCTAGTTTTACCAATGGACTGTGACCAATTCACCTTCCCCATCTCTCTTTACCTGTGCTGTCATTATGTACCCTATGCTGATGTGCCATTACCAGTTGTGGCAGCTCTGAACTATTATAGTGTTCCACTTGCCTGCAATTTCTTCCCAGTCTTACCATATATTGAATACTTTCATTCATACTATGTTTCATGGATAACTTTTTGTAATTGATACTAATATATGTAAAGAAACTTACTGCTTTTAAAGAATAGCTGTCTTTCAGAATTCTAGTAGAGTGCTAAGAGCTGGGAAGGGATTTTGGTTCTTTACTAACGCACCCAGATGGCTCGTCAGCTGACTCCTTCCGAGTGTGCAGCAGACAGGTCCCTTTTTTGCTATTAGCATGTTGACTACAACTATACTTACCCAGTGACAGGCTGAAATTACACAGGCAGCAGTTTCCTTTCCTACCCCCTGCATGGTAGTCAATTTCCCAGGATAAGCCACTCTTCCAGGGAGTATGTAATTTTGATACCTGTTTAACTTCAGTACTCTCTGGTCTGACAGAGTAATTTCTCACCCTTTTTAGATGGTGTCATGCACCCCTCAATTGGGTTTCTTCTCCCTGCTGTCACAGTCTGCTCCTGCCTGACATATTTAGAAAAACAGTTCTCCAAAAGCAGTTAATTTAATTGCTGTTGCACACGGGCACACACACATACTGTTTTTTTTCCTTTTTCTGACACACAAAGGAACTGTTTCAATATTTTTATTTCCCAATTTGTTAAAATTTGTATGGGGTAGGCCAAAGAAGGTTTACAGTTGTGGGTATGTGGAACACAGAGTTCATTCTTGTATTATTTATTCATCATTGTTTTATTCATTTGTATTAAAACTGAAAGTCTACTTTTGCCCACACCTGTACAAAGCAAACTTCTACAGACATGTAGTGCACAAAACTTACAATGTCCATATTTTTTGGAGGTACATCTAAAGATAGAATTAACCAATAGCAATTCTCTTCCAACTTGAAATAGTCTACCATAAATAAGAACGTGCCACAGTATGTAATCTACTATCAGGTTCTTTTGTAAATGATTGTTGAAGATCCATAAAATTCAACTTAGTGGTTCAGCAAAGCTCTTTGTCCTCATATCAGTGACCAGTCCTTAGCTCTGCTATTGGAGAGCAATCAGTGTCATCCTGTGAGGCAGCTCCAGAAGGGGCACTGAGTAAAGGGCATATGCACACATGTGCACACACTAGCTCATCCCTCTCTTTCTGGAACTTATTCAAATCAGAGGCAAAGCCAAAAGGGCAATCCATCCAAAAATTTTCCTGATGTAGACATCCCATTCTCACTAGCAACATGTATGCTTAGTCTCACAGCTCATTTCTCTTTTGCTTTTTCCTTTGAAAGAAAGTACTCTCATAAAGCTCCACAAGCAGGCAGCTGATTGGACAATGGCTTCTATTCCTCTCAAATATCCTCTCCATTTGATTGTATCTTTATGAATGCCAAAAAAGAAATTTGTCTTCTGGAAAATGAACTTCAACTTGTTTTGGTTCTAAAAAGTATTTTTTCCCTTTTCCTAATGCCCTACCTACCAATCATGTTTACCAGTGCAGTAAAATGTAGACAACATGCTTGCAGAGGGGGTGTATGTGTTGGGGGCGGGGGTGGTCGGGCCTCATGTGATTCAATCCTTGTACCGTCACATCAGAGACACAGGTCCATCTGTCCAAGCACCTGAGAAGTTTCAGTCTTACAGCTCTCAAAGAACATTAGTGGAACCCTAATTTACAACCCAGAATGGTACTTAAAATCTTCTTTCCTTTTATTTTCAATTCATAAACTCCACGACTACTCCAGAACCTTTCCAAATTCCTTATTTTAAAGTTTTTACCAAAAGCTCTCTTTAATCTTTAGGCCACATGATCTGGAGAAAGAGACAGACATACATCTACACAGAAACACACATAGAGGTATATGTATATAAAATACCTTATACATATTAGCCATGTATACGTATAAGTGCATATCTCTACACATATACACATGTGTTTGTATATTACATATACACACACAGTCCCCAAGCTCTGCATCATAGAATCTTACAAATTAGACCAGCAGAGGAGAAAATCTCTTCAACATTGAATAGAAGGGAAAGTGTACAAGCTTAGAAAAAGTTATTTTAAAGAGCTGGGGAATGGTAAAACAGAACAAACTCTTGTGCTGGTACCTTTTTGTCCCCATTACAGCTATTCATCCATTCTTTTTTGTTTTGGGGTTTTTTTTTTTTGTAGGTTTTCAAGCTACTGTTTGCACATCAGTCTCCTCCTCCATGCCTAAATATAGTTCATGCTGACTTTTTACTCTAACTCACCTTTCAAAGGAAAACCATCATGAGAGTATAAAAATAATCACATACTTCTATGAGAAGCCCTCTTCTGCAGGAGAAGAGTATAGCTGAGATAGCCAATCTTCTAGCAAGAATAAGATCTGGAAGATATCTCCCTGTCATTGTTTTAATTTTACATGAGTGTTTTATTTTCTCGATTAGCCTCTAGGTCTTCATTGTTATACCTGGGGCTGGATTTTTGTTTTATTTTACAGACCCCCCCCTGCCCCCACCAATCCTCAGGAGACCTCTGTAGGCATACTGAAATCTATTTACCCATTATCCAACATGATCTGCCAACAGGTTGGATAAGATGAATACTAGCTGCACCAGACAGATGTCTAATTAGGGTTTCTTCTAAGTCTCTTGTAATAGGAGTAATCTCCAAAACAAAACAATGTGTCCATTCATACAGCTCCCACAACCTGCCACTGCTGGGAGGAGTGTCCTAACCCTCATGGGTTGCCCTCTGTCCTGAGCAGGGGTGTCACTGACTCTTGAATCCATGAGTTTAATCTGTCTGAGTCTATCCAGGACAATTACTTAGACCAGTATCAGCTTAAAGTATTCATGACTAAGCTAAACCTAGCAGTGCCACTTTATCGGGCTCATGATAAACCAAGCACAGTGAGGCAGCTTGCCTTTTCAAATGAAAACATTTGTCATGCTCACTCACCCAAAAGTAGACAGAGGACAGAGACTTTGGAGTTATGTACAAGTCTGGCAGAGGCCATATAGTAATGACAATGGATGATCATGGGTGGAAGAGAACACAATTTAGCTATAAAGCCAGAACTTCATCATTTGACTAGGCCACACTTTGCAGGTTTGGGAATAAAATTACCTGCAACCAAGGTACCCTTTTCATTAGTCCAGTTGATTCAGCAGAGGGTTAAGGTTTAGGCATGAATGCTTACCGGGCCACAAACCTGATGGAGTAGCAGCCTTTGAAGTCAGACAGGCTTTATGTTCCACCTCTCCCCTTGACTAGTTGACTAGTCGTTTAACAGTGGGTAAGGGGCTTGGCTCTTCCAAACCTTTGTTTCCTCATCTCTGACATGCCTAAAACACTAACAGATTATTTAATGAGTTATAAGGATCTGCCTCAAAGTAGGGACTCAGCAGCGATGACTGCTGTTATTCTGAAGGGCCAGGTACTCTGACCCAGAGCAGGTGGTTAGTCCAATCCCAACAGGTGGTGTTGAGAACCACCCACATGGCATAGTATTGTGTCTTCTCTGGGGGAGGGAGTTAACTACAGATCTCCACTGGAGTCAAGCCCTGAAGTTTGAATTCTTAGCAAGTTCAACTGGTGTCATTAAGGATGAGATATGGAGACCATGACTAGATGATCTTTAGTGCTGAAATTATATTAAGTGATATATTCATTTCTGATGGTTTGTAGAGAGTCTCTCTCTCTCTCTCTCTTTCTCTCTCTCTATCACACACACACACACACACACACACACAATTTAGAACTTTAGCAAATTATTTCTTTTGGAGGTTTTTAATTTGAAATATCCTAATATTAAAAATCCATGATTTAGAACTCAGAAATACATTCCTATAGAAATATTTTAAAGGGTGGTTAAATAACCAGTAACATTTCCAAAATCCTGAAGTAGCCAAAATGCAGTACTTTAATTTGCATTGTTACAGGTTAAAACTGATTTTCCTTTCTTATGACATTATATATTCAAAACTAAATATGGCATCAAAAGCAAAATAATACTAAAGTAAATATCAACATATCCAGATGAAGGACTTAAGATTTACTGGGGACTCTAGTTAATCACTCAAGTCATACAGTTGGCATTTCAGTTATAACTGTGAAAGCACAGCTCATGGGCATGGGGTCAAAACACTGTGGGTGGTTTCATGGGCATCTGCCCACTCAGCTTCTGGAAGCTATTTATCACCTTGAACACTATGTAGCTGAGTTGGTGAATTTAAAGACCCCTTTTTGAAAAGAAAAACCTTCACATGTAAAGGCAATGCCAGTTTACTTACTCTGTGTGTGTGTATAAAAGTATAATAATGATCACAGCTCTGATATAACTATAAACCACACACTTAAAAATGAACAAAATTGCAAATGCAACATAATTAAAATTAACATTAAATTAATGAAGAGGATTTTTTTGTTAAATGAAATCGTCACCTGCAATGTGAATATGAAGTACCCTCTTGTGTGTAATTGTGAAATTTGTGGGTTTACAACAACTTTTTGTTCACAAAATTCCTTCGGTGGGCCCAAGCACACAACTAGTCCATTTCTGTTCCTTTTTTCATTGATACTTCTTGCCCACTGGCTCTGTGGCAAGAGGAGATCCACAAACCTGAAAACACTGAGACAAGGCAGACAAGAGAGACTTCAAGACCTAATTTTGCAAATGGCTCTGCCTTCTGTGTGTGGAGCCCCACCCTTGTATGGGTAGGATCCTGACCACTTTTTTCTGAACTAAACAAATACTCATGAAGCTTTTTTATGTGGCTGTCAATAGGAAAAATAGGAGTTTCACAACACCGTTTTGAGGCAAAAAGCACAGCCTTCCTACCATCTGTGAAGAAAAGAACTGCAGTCTGAGGGGCAAAACCTGGCCAGTGCACCAGCTGGGTTCCAGGATGCTCAGAGCTGAGGCCAGCCAGGCCAGCACTACCCAAAACACTGGGTTTCAGCGCTTGGGCGTGGAGCTGGAATGAACTGTGAGGACTGTAAATGCAAAACTGGCACTGAACTTTAGAGGCATAGTATGAAAAGAAAAGAATGTAAAAATCTCAATAATTTTTATACTGATTATGTATTAAGATATATTTTATTTAAGTCAACATGTTTAAGATGTCATCAAGATTAATTTTATTTTTAACATGGCTATTAGAAAACAGTTACATGTGTGGCCTGCATTCCATTTCTACTGGCTAGTGCTGCTTGCTGTAGGCACTACTTGATTCTTCTCATTCCAATCCAGCAATGAGTGGCTCCATGTCCATATGCTTAACTTAGACACTTGTCCCTGTTCAAGGCAGCCACCATAGTGTAAGCCACTATTGCTCACACCTGGACACTTCTAACTTCCCCTGAAAGACTGTTTCTACACAGCTGTCAATATGATTTTCTCAAACCCTTCACATGCTATTTCCCTCTTGCTCAAAGTCCTTCAGTGATTTCTGATTGCTGTTAAAATAAAAGCTAAACATGTTACCATGGCAACAAAACTCACATGATTTGCCCCTGCCTACCTTTCCCACTTTGCCCACTACCTTTCCCACTTCAGAATCTTCTCTTCAAGAATCTAGCCATGTTGGCCTTCTCTGGGCTCCCCCGAAAGAACCCAAGCTGACTCTACCTCAGGGCCATCCCTTTGCCTGGTAATCTCCTCTCACTGTTAGTCACATGTATGGCTTCTCAGCATTAAGATCAAAGTTTAAATGATGCCTCTGCAGAGAGGCCATCCTTGACCTCTCAATCAAAAGCAGGCGAACTTAATTATATCCTCGGGATTTTTTCCTTATTGCATATATCAGTTTTTTAAATTACTTCATTCATGTGTTTACTTCTATACCACCTTTTTTCCTATCCTGGACCAGTAGACCTGATATATAGTTTATTGATATTTTACTGGTTTACTGGTATTTCTAGTATCTAATATATGGCAGAGTGTGTGTGTATCTATATTAGATATAGGTATGGATATAGATATAGATGTCGATATAGATATAAATGATATAGGTATAGCTATCCAACTGGTAAGATATGGGGTCCTGTTCATACATATATATTTTTCAATGAATAAAGTTTTCTTAGGCAGAATTAAGGCCATTTCATTATGCACATTGGAGGAGGGTTGGAAAAGTACCTCCAACACACAGTGAAGATTCCCTGTTTATCCAGTCCAAGGGAAGTTGCCTCATAAATGTCATTTAAAATGTTTTTGCTTGAAACATCCAGTATTTTTCACTGTCAGAGCATAAATGAGAACAGGAGGCAGAGGCTGTCTTTAAATAACTGAATGATAACTGAGGCTGGATTGTTTTGTTTTAACCTAACACAGGGCTCTCCCCCAGGATGTCATAGTCGTGGGAAATGAAAAACCTCAGGGGTGTGCTCTTGAATTTTTCCAAAAACTGTACCTAAATTCCTTCCCACCTATTCATAAATAGACCTGGTTTAGTTTGAACATAAAATAATGATTAAGAATTTAAGATTTATAGTCTCAAATCTCTTATATCTTATAATCCCAAAGTCAAGGCTGTATGCAGGGAGTCAGTGCAACTGTGGGCTTAATATAGATCTTCCAGCATC
Organism: Phyllostomus discolor; assembly: GCF_004126475.2. NCBI lineage: Eukaryota > Metazoa > Chordata > Mammalia > Chiroptera > Phyllostomidae > Phyllostomus > Phyllostomus discolor. Next base: position 52,638,660 of record NC_040909.2, on the reverse strand, counting down.
CTTAACTTTACTTAAAAATTTTGTGTTGAGGAGAAATAAGTAAAACAATTATAATATCAACTTTTGAACAAATGTACTTACAGAAGAGAATAAAATGAGAACTTTGTACAATTTTTTTTTTAGCTAATATCGATCCTTGCAAACAATTTTGCGCTTGGCAAGCCACTCTGGCTATTCTCCCAGACCCAGACCCTCGGCAGTCATTTTTATTCTTTTCAGCATTAGGGGACTGGAGGGGAGAATCTTGGAACCATTAGGGCAGTTATTCTTGCCAAAGCATGGCTGCTGTTCTCACCAGTGAGCTATACAGTCTACCAATGTGGGGATGAGGTTGAGAAGTCTGACAAACTTAGAAAGCAGTGATGTTCATTACCAAGAAGGCAAATTAATTCTATTTGCAGAGCAGTAACAAGAAATAGGTATTCTTATCTGATACTCTAAAATACTTCAGATTTATGTCACTAAAATACAAAGGTTCTATATCTATCCCCACCACACTCCAGATAAATACAAACACAAAGCACAAAATATTTAAACCAAATAGTAAGATCATCAAACATTAGACTGAGGCATCAAAATGCAAGTACTATACTTTTAATGTGTACATAAAGAAGTCACATGGAATCTTTTGGGCCCTGGGGAAAATGTATCATGTGAGATCACATGTGTTAGATGAGAGCTATCAGAGAAGGGACACTTTGGCTTGGAACCCCAGCACCTATTGCCTGCCTGAGAATGGTCTAGACTCCTAACATTTATTTGCACCCCATGGAATGTAAAGCCCACACTCCCAACTTGCACACACTGTGCAGTCTCCCTTATAACCTTGTAGAGTGATGGCTGCTTGTTGGGCATTCATTATCCACGAGGGGCTGTGCTAAGAGCCCTGCATATATCTTCTCCCAGAATCCCTCACCAAGCCTGAGAAATAGGTGCTGTTCTTTCTCCTACATTATGATTTAAAACACTGAGCCTAGTAATGCTGTTTATTGCTGTATACTCCTACATTTTCTCTTTTCAGCCACACTGAAAGGGATGAGAAGGCAATGACCTCTCTTTCTGCCTCTTAATCCACAACCTTCTGAGTTTATGTGGCATGTCCAGAAATCCCAGCAATTTCATCCACTTCCACATTAGGGACATTTTTTCTGCGTGAAATATACTCCTTCTGGGCTCAAGCACAGAGGTTTATAAGAGCAATTCTTGTTGTCCTCACACAAAGGAGAGGGGCTAAGAGTCACTGCTGTGGCAAGAGCTGGTACTTGACAGCTTTGAGAGTTGTCCAGTAGAGTTGGGTATAAATAACATCATTTAAGCCAGGATGTGGTTTGGTGACATAGCTAATTTGAACTGCGATTGCTTTGCCAGAACAGCTTTCAGTCCTGTTTCACGTGATTTCATGAGCCCTTGAACTGCACAGGGTTTCTTAACACCCACAGAGGTAATAAGTGACTTTTGAGAACACTTGCAAAGTGGGTTGGCAAAAGTCAAAGAAACTGGTGGCACGGAAGCTCCCCAGAGGCCTTTTTCCTGTTCTGTATTGTCTGTGCCTTGGTGTGTGGAAGGCGGCCGGCCATCACTTAAGTGGGGGGCTGCAAGCCCCCACACAAAAATGACTTGTCAGGTGGTGTGTGGGTATGTCTCAATTTTATTAGGGGAGATAAACAGAAATGAAAGTGCATCAGGTTCACGGCAGTAGAAAGACAAAGAGAAGATGTGGGGCCCTGTTCATGGATCCTCATATCATCCAGATGCATAAACAGTATGCAAATGCCATGCATGTATTTGCTAAAATTTGTGCCAAGAATTTATCTCCTGAGTATGTAAAGCATTTGAGCTCAAGGGAATAGAGATTTCCGATATCTTTCCCTCTCCCGCTACCTCCCAACCCTTAACTCAGAATTGCTAAGTGTCCCAATATAAAAAGATGCTGATACCCTACATTGTATATTTGAGACAAAGAGAAGCCCAGGGATAACTATTCAGAAATTCATAATCAACATAACCCCAAACAAGATTTTTTGAAGTCATTTCTTGTGAATACTTTATGGTGGTGGATTCCACAGCATACAAAGGGACTATGTCCCATATGAATTTATTAATAGACTAAGAAGAACTCTATGAATAAATTATACAAACTGTGAGACAACATGTCAAAAGGGATGGAACTATTTGCTTGAAAAATCATGCTAAGTAGACTTAAATCATACATGTTACCTGTGGATCCAACAAATATTTATTGCTAGGCACCAGGAATAGAGAGGGAAACATCACAGTTACGGCCCCTGCCTCATGGAATTTAGTCTGATGGGAGAGGTGTTCTCCATGCAGGGAACAAACATGGGTCCTGCTGCAATGTGGAAGCGTGGTGGGAGGAGATGCAGAGCCCCATCTTGTGCTCTAATGTGCAGCTTCGCTCAATGATCACATCTCTCTTTAATGCTTCAGACTTCTCTTCAAGATGTAGCAGTGAGTTATCTTTAAAACATCAATCATTCAGCAGTCACTGAAGCAGTGAATAGAAACTATGAGATATGCACATGTCCCATCAGTCTAACCAGATACCTGGAACATAATGTCTTGAGAGGTAGTGTGAGACAGTAGAAAGAGAGCAAGCTAGGGCATCAGGGAGACCTGGATACTTCACTGATCAATCATCATTTGGGTATCCCCTGGACAATGCTCTTGATCTCAGTGGGCCTCAGATTCATCACATGTTAAATGGGAAAGTTGTACCTATTTCAAAGTGTTTTTGTCACAATGAGCTAATGAAATGTAAAGTATCTGTCCATTGCTGGTCACACAAAATAGCTATTCAAAGAGATAGTTGTAATTCCCTTTGAGAAAATTCAGTCTCTCACTTTTATAGAGGGGCAGCATGGAAGACACCCACATGCTTCCACCTAGGTGGGCTCTCTCTGGAAGCCAGGATAGAGATTCTCCTTGTCCATCTCCTCCTCCCATAGAAACAGAGGTATACCTATTCACCCAAGATGAAATATGCAAGGCAATCCCATAAAACTAACACTTCTCTGTCCTCCAATGCTTTTTAACATTATAGAGAAGGTAGAATTACTTCTTCAATCTTCCTTGAGTTATAAGTTATATTCTTCTGATCAAGAGAAAAAAAGGTGAGTCCCTATGCTGATATGTCCATTGTACAATCTCTTAGGAAAGAAATAATAGTTTATTTTTTAAAAAATAGATTGCACCCAACATCATCCACAAATTCAGCCCATGTTATGCACTCAAAATGGACTCAATATGGTAAATGTTGGTTGATAATGTATACGATATTGTGTTTCTAGCTCAGTTCTAAAATGTACCCCAAAAAGTTTCATATAAAAATCTTAGTAAAGTATGTGCATGTATTTTCTGGGTTGATCCTTCTACTGCCTGTGGCAGTTTCTGTTTGTTCTCAACAACTCCAGCTCCTTCCACAGCTGCTGCTCTGATGTGTTTTCTGAGTTTCCCTCCAAGCTTGCTTGTGATCACAGCCCTGTCACTCAGATGATTTTCCACCAGGAAGATGTACCCAAATGGTTTCAACCAAATATGAATTTTGCCTTTTCCTAGAAAGACAATGTCTAGACTTTCACTAGCTAATGACCACTCCCCTCCAACTGTTACCATCAGTGTTTAGCTAGATATTGAGAAGGGGTAGCAAAGGGAACTAGCTATTGAGCTTAATAACCTGGAAGCATGAGGCTGTTTGCTTCACCAGGACTCTGCCACTTCACACCTCAAGGGATTATAACAGTGTTCCACCAAGGGGAGTAATACTCCTCCCTTCCCCCCTCCAGTACCATACCAGAACCAGATTTCTGTGGGGCATAAGGTGGGGTGCTGGAGCACAGAGACCTGTCAGTGTTAACTAGGGGCTGGACCTATCCAAAGCCCATGGAATTTGGGAAGTTGATTGGCTCTGTTTGGAAACCACCTGGTCCATTCCAAACCCAAGTTCCTGGTTATAACCCCAGGAGAACAAAGAAGCTCCCTTTGCTCCTGACCTGCACCCACATGGTGCACATACCTGTTCGCTCCATCACCTCTGTGGCCTTAGCAGTAATATGGCCCATGGCCTCCAGGGGAAGCTGAACACTGAAGCACAACAATGGACTATAACTGTAAATACATACTAAGCTAGTCACATGCTGGACTGCACTGGACTTTAATGTGAAACATAGACTCTAGGCAGTGGCCTTCATCCTGCCCCTACTGAAGATAAGATTGGGCTTTTTCCATGGTGAGATGGATGGATATGGGACATTGGGAAGCCAGGAAGGGGACCCCCTTAATTGCATATCACTAATAAACCATATCACAGGGCCACATCCTCCAGTGCAGATCTCAGGAAATTCTTTTCCTTTAGACACTGCAAGAATAGCATTTCCACCAACAACACAACCACAACCCCTCATGTATACTGAGACCATATTTGGTGCCAGGCATTATGATGTGCCTTTGTTTGTAATATCTTAACCCCTTGCAATACCTTTTGAGGAGAATATATAATGGAAGTCATTTTCCAGGAAAAGGTGGCCTCAGAACACAGGGAAGTTTCATCCCAAATGATAAACCAGTGACTACTACATGTTGTTTGTGTCTGTGTGTAAATAAATTATTGATGGGACCCTCAAGTTTATGGCTTCCCCAAAACGGTTCAGTCTCAGAGGGTTTCTGCAAGCCTTATGCTCCCTAGGGACAGGAATCACATTGTTTTACATGTCACATTATATCCCAGCATATGTGTAGAAGTTTGTAGGTTTTAATCACTAATTTGTTAAATTAGTGATTGAGGGGAGGCTTCCCCATAGTACTGGAGAGAAGGTATAATCACAAAACAAGCTAGAATATGACCAACTCCAAGGAGGAAGAACCAAATGGTAATAAATGTGGGTTCTTGCAAATGACAGGGTGATATGTCTCAGCTCAGCCAGGAACCTAGGGAAGTTCAGCTTTCTGTGTCCAACAGGAGACAAGGAGGGACAACTCACAGGGTTTGAGGAAAGTTGAGACAATATTAAGGGAGCCACCTGGTACCCAAGAGGGGTAACACTGGAACTGGAACCAAAGTTAATGTGGAGACAGAGGAAGTGTCCTTTCTAGCAGAATAAATAGCTAATATATAGCCTGAAGGTAGGAAATCATGGGGCAAGAAGAAAAAACAGGATGAAGCTTGTTGGTCTCTAACAAAGGATGTGTGGATGGAGACAGAGTGGGAAGGGTGAGTGAGAATCTAGTCCAACTTAAATAACACACAAGGAATGTGGGAGGTTATCCCATGAGGGGAAGGCATTCTCCAGAGGGGGAAACACGTTAGTGGTGTTCACAAGTGGTGCCAGGTGAAACAGAGACAGTACATCTGTCAATCTCCCTCTGATCTTTGGTGAAGCCAAGGAGAAAGCCTTAGTTGATGTGGATCAATCCAGAACATACAGTCCATGACAATTGTCTTAGGGTCTCCCAAGGATGGATAAAAGGAACCACAAGGGCCATCACACTAACCCTGGGCTTGTAAAGGCCCCAAATCACCATCTCTATGCCAAAAGGGATGAGAGAAAAGTTCACCACAACTCAGAAGGGGAGGCCCAGATAGAACAAGCCACCTTAAAATAAGCAGTTGCTTTTGGTCAAGGTACACTACCAAGCTGTGGTGACCCTGCAAGGGGGAAGCCAGAAAGGAACAGCCCAGGATCCATGGCTTCTCTCCCTCCAATAAATACCCGTCTGGGCTCCCATAGCCTGAACCCCACTGGACTAGAAGGAAAGGGATTAGCTCACAGGGTTCAGCCTCCCTGGGGCAGAGAGGAAAAGGAGGGAAGAAAATGGATCTGGGGAGCAATGGAAGATGACAATAAATCAGGCCCTTTGTAAACACAGAGAGAGCGGGCTCCTGGCTGCCTACAGCTTCAGGCAGTACTATCTAGCTAGAAGACACTCCTTTTTGTTTTGTTTGCTTTCCTTTGTATTTATTGTTACCTTCTATTTATGATAGGTGATACTAGTTTCCATTTACTTAGAGATAAAGTTTCCTTTTAGAATACATTTAAGTAAAAAAAAGTGAGTCCATTTACAGATAAACATGAAGTAAACAACAGCACAAATGGAAAAAGAAAACAGCAATGATAATAGAGGTGGTATTGGAATTACTAATGTTTGGGAACCGTCTCATAGAAAACAGGGAGCTTCTGTCAGTTTTTGAGCAGGAGAGTGATAGGATGAAGGCTATGCTTTGGGAAGCTTAATGTGGCAGCAGCCATGCAACAGACAGCAAGGGAGAAGAAAAGGGTAGAATCAACAATATTTGTTAGTTCATTGTATGGAGGGCAACAAGATATGAAGCAAAGATTATAGTATTAACATTGCCTCTAAAGGCATTTATTACCTGGAATATTGGACTTATGCAGAAAAAATAATGTGACAATGATTAAAGCCTGCTAACAGGTAGAGTTTTTATATAATTCATCTTGTGAGGCCATCTTCTATGAAAGAAAAACATGAACGTTTTTGTCTAATGTGTGCTGACAACCGATGCTCCTCCAGAACAGCTGCATTTGTTTTTCAGATTTGTAGCAGAAACATTGGGAAGGTCAACCAGGCTTGGCGTCTTGCAGCAGGAGGGCAATTTTCCTGCTTTGGATGAGCATCATGGAGGAGGTGATTTTATAGTGCATTGTCACTTTGGATGTTTATTTAAAGCTTTGAAGTAATACAGGATATCTATTTCCTGAAAAGACTATTTGGTTACAAAAAGAAGTCAAATAGACATAATCATCCAAGTGTCACATACAAATAATTTCAAATTATAGGTTAGTAACAGCTCATGAAAGGTGAAACAAAGCTTTGGTCTGATGAGACTAGTTACTTACTTAATCCTGGATTTAAAAAAAAAATCAGACACAATGAATTTCTAGATCATGCTTCACTTGTATGAAAATTACTTTCAATTAAATTCTCAATTTCTGGTTCCCTGGGAGTTTTAACCATCATGTTTTCAAATGAGCCAGTGATTCACAGGCATTGAGAGAAAGGAGATCTATCAAATTATCAAGTCCCTCCCAAAAGATATCCAGGGGAGTGTTTTCTGCAGTTCATTTTCCATTGCTTTGCTCAGTTCTGGCTTTCAATGACTCCAGCAATGGGACTCATCATCGGTCTAAGATGCCCATGGGAGCCCTTTCTCAGTCTGAGAGTCTTCATTTAAAAAGAATATTCTGATATTAAGTCTTGTTATAACACTTGCTTCTCCCAGTGGAACTCCACTTTTCTCTGCCATTCTGCCCTTCAGCCCCTCCAGATGCTAGAAGTAGCAGTATCTCTTCTCACTGGTTACTCTTTCCTTCCCCTTTATCGTTTCTTATTCTTTTTTATCTGAAAATTTATATGCTTTTTTATCTGCTTCTCTGGTCTCTATCACCATAGTAACCAAAGACTTTGACAAGGCTGTCATTGTGACAGAGGCTCTCAAAGGCCAGTCTCTTAGTCTTGTGGCCTTCAACTCGAGTCCAGCATAATACTTTCCAGAATCCTGAGCATTTCAGACCTGGGTCAGCTCCCTAGGTGACCAGATATTGGCCTGGTGGCCAGGGTCTGCTACAGAATTGTACGTGACCAAAGGTTATGGTCGATGTGGTAGAGATCTCTACCTCTCCAGGATAAGAGGATAATGAAAAGGTGGCTAGATATTCTTTCACATGTAAAAGCATTAGAAAGAACACAGTTAGGAACCATCCAGTGTCTGCAGTTAACCAGCTGAGCCTCTTGATCTCAGGTTCCATATTTGCCACAGAAAGGGTTAGACAGCATGCCATCAATGGATGATTTATGTACTACATCAACGGGACACAATGCCAACTTGAAGTGACAGCAACATCCTCCACCTAGAATGGCCAGATTCAGCAAATGCCAACATAGGATGCCCAGTTAGGATGTATTCATTAACTGAAACTCAAATTTAATATAAGAGAGGCAGAATAGTAAGAAGCTAGGAAAATTCCTTGGCAAGTGGAATAGGGAAATGAGACAGATAGCTGAACAAACTGGCTGAACAATAACATAGCCAGATACAGAAGGTCACCTCCCTAGATATAACATCTAGGTCTTATTTGTATTTTAGCTTCCAGCCCAGAGAAGCAGCAAAACCAGGTGGGTGACTGAGGCCAAGACCAGCTGCAATGACTGATGGTGTCCTGTCCTGGCACTGGCCAGTCAGTAGAGACCATGACCCTGAAAGGGCACACCTGGAAAACTGATGACTAGTCTGCTGAAACCCTCCCCTGAGATTCCCCCTGCAAAAGAGAGATAAGAGCCTAAAGACAAAGGACCCATCCCGAATGTTCTGCCTCTAGGAAGCAGCCTGAACCACTCCATTTCTCTTTTCTTCCCTCAATTCTTCCCCTACAGGCACAAATCTCCTCAACTCTGAGGGACTCCAAGACCTGCAATCAGAGGAACAATAGGTAATGGTAGTTTGTACCAGGCTAATCCAGTGAACCTGTCTCCAAGGCCCACTTTTCTCTGACTTTCTAGTGTAAGGCAGCCAAACCGAGGGTCTCCTGTTGCTTTTTCTATGCTAAGCCCTTCCTTGTTTACTGATCCCAGCTTTAATAAACTTGCCCTCCTAGTCACCTGGACACATGTTGTGTAATCTTTCATATACGAAGTCAAGAACCCACACACCCCAGCTGGCTCTAGGCAGACCCACTCATGGCCAGGTTCCCTATCCCCTGGACACCAAGCCTGATTGACCTTCCCAATGTTTCTGCTACAAATCTGAAAAATGAATGCAGATGTTCTGGGGAGCATCAGTTGTCAGCACACATTAGACAAAAACATTCATGTTTTCCTTTCATAGCACTTATCACAAGTTCAGGAACACATTAACAATGAGTACTGAAGTACCACTGTACTGAAAAGTCAGTCACTCAGGGTTTATCTGAAATTCAGTGTTAGCTGGGTGTCTTATATTTTGTTTAGCAATTCTCCACTCACCTCCACATTTCATCATCTTGGTGGATAGTTGGCTTGTAGGTGGGCTGAGCAGAAGATTCTGGTCCTCATTACCTTTCACCCCAATGTCCTGATAGAGCCCCAGTCTAAGTTATTTGCAATACGGCCATGCTTACTTTCTGCTCAAAATTCCTGACCAATCCATTATGACCAAAAGAGTGAATATACAGTAAGTGTAAAGTACTGTGTGTGTGAGTTATTAACATTAAACATGAAAGTACATGTCAAATGTGAGGGCAGGGGGTATAATAAGCCAGCAGTCCTGCACAATGAAAGTCAGCCTTCCTCTCAGGATTGTAGCATTCTGCTCAGCTCTAACAACAATTACTCATTTACTTATGGAAAACTTCCCAGAGCCAGGTGCTGTGCTAGGTACTTTACATGCATAAATTCATTTAATCTTCAGAATAATTCTGTAAAAATGGAACTATGCTGCTTTTAATTTATAGATGAAAATACAGGCCAGAGAGGCAAAGTGAGTCATCTGAGTCTACACAGTTCAGTTGTGAGAATGGAATGGCCACCAAACAATTTTCACAGATATGACAAATTATTTTAAAATTTATAGCTGAAAGCAAAGGGTAAAATATACAAAGAAACTCCTGTGAAAAAAGCAAGCCAAGGGTCTTTCCACACCAGGTAATAAGGCTTAAAGCCACTGCAATTAAGACAGTGTAGTATTTGAAAAGATGTAAACAAACAGATGAATGGAAGAGAAGAGATAGTCCAAAAACGTACCTGTGCCCGTAGCAGAAACCTGACCGACTGCCATGCAGCAGTGGGACAAAAGAGGTTGTTCGATAAAGAGTAGAGAGTTGGTTAGATGGAAAAGTAAAATTGATTATATACCTCAAAAAAACACACACAAAAATGAGACCATGTGCATTAAGACTTCACAAGTGAAGAATAAAAGTTTAAAAATTGTAGACAAAAAAAGGATATTTTTATCACCTCAGTAGATTTCTTAAATGAAATGCAAAAAAAAAGCACTAAGAAAGATTGATCCAATGAAACTACATTACAGTGAAGAACTTCATTTCATAAAAAAACACAAGAGTGGAAACACAGACACAGGTGGGAAAAAAATGCCGTGATGAGTGAACAGCCTCCAGACATGCACTGCTCGCTACTGTAGCCTTGAGACACACGTAGCTTCTGAGCAGCTGAAACGTGGCTAGCACGAAGTGAGATTTGCCAGAAGTATAAAACACATGGCAGATTTCAAAGACTTCATTAATAAATTTTACATTGATAATATTTTAGCAATATTTGGATAAATAATATAAGCTAAGTTAAATGAAGTAATTGTTAAAACCAATTATATTAGTTTCTTTTTACTTTTTTAATGTGGCTACTAGATAATTTTGCATTATGTCATAGCTTGCATTATATTTCTTTAGGCAGCTCTGATCTAGAACATATAAAAAGCTCCTGTGACTTAATAACAATAAAGAAAATTCAATAGAAATTGGTCATGAAGAAGTTTTTCACAGAAGAAACAACTAGCCAACTTGAGAAGATGCTCAACCTGATAACAATCCAAACTAATTACAACTAAAACTGCAATGAAATATCCTTTACACTATCAGACTAGCAAAACGTGAGAACTCTAACATCTGACACAGGCAAGGGTGTGAAGCAACATGAGCTCTGATTCACTCTCCCTGGGAGAAGCACACTCGGCAGCAGGCAGGAAAACTGAGTGTGCAGCTACCCTGTGAAATAACAAGCTCTCTCCTGCATACCCACCTGAGAGAACGCTTGCATGTGTGCAACCTGAGACATTTACAGCAATGTTTGTAGCAGCCTCATTTGTGGGTTACAAACTGGAAGAGACCCAAGTTTCCATCAATTCTAGAGTAGTTAAATCAGTTCTGGTTTATTTATAAGACAAAAGGCTATAAAGAATGTTTAGAAAAGAATGAACAGGAGTCACATACAGCTAAACAATTTTAGAGATATGTAGAGATAAATCCCTCTCAAAGGTGAAATGATCACAGAAAATTCAGAGACACCCTGACTGTGAGGGAGGGCTGCAGTGTGAGTCGGGACAAACCCTCGTGAATAGAAGGTGTCAGTCACATTCTGTTTCTTAAGCTGGGTGGTCGCTCCACAGGTGCTTATGTCCTCTAACTTAAAATGTAAATATACACTGTATATCCTGACTTTAAAGTGTGCTATTTCACAATTTAAAGGATCTTTAAAAGGAAAAGAAAGAGCATTACGCTGTGTGTATACAACACACTTGGTCAAAACCGCTACCATCCGTTTACTTTTTAACAATGATCTCTCTGAAGTGGGACAAGGTTCTGTTGCGCTTTTCTCTACAAGTCGGCTCCTCTCTCGTATCCTGGTCTATGTAATCTCCAGATTACACATGATGTAAATTACATTCTTGGAAAAACAATAAAATAAAGATGGCCGTTTCTGTGTCCTGACTCATCTCAGTCACTTTCTCTGGGAATCGCACAAGCCGGAAGGAAGCAGGGTGGGCCCTCTCTGGACCCTCCCTGCCACCAAGCTCAGAGCCCCAGGAGCATGTGGCATCCAGGAGCCCAGTGTCTCCAACTCTCCCAAGCTCTCTGCACCTTCAGTCCAATCCTCCTTTGATTTCCCCATTTGAGTTGTCACAAACACAAGGTAATTGGAGATGCTCTTGAGAACTTTGTCTTCTTGTCAATATTCTTAGAGATGTAATATAAGAAAATAAAAAGGAGCAGACTGATCACATTGTTGGGAGCAGCCAGGTTTGGCAGACAGTTCTGCCCCCTCAACCCATACCGGAGGCAAGAGGGTCAAAACAGCACATTGAGTCAGTCTGAAAATTGGACCTCCACCCTGGTCCTGAACACAATTATAATATTTTTTAACATAGGTCAAACAACCCCAGTGGATATTTTCCCTGAAACTATTGAATTTATCTCTTCCCTTTAGAAATGCCAAATTGAATCTTCAATGGAAATATCCAGAATATCAGGCATAACTCATCTTCTTTAGATAAGAACAAAATAAACTCATATTGGTTGTGTGTATATGTTTTAATTCTGGCACCTGTAGCATTCCCAAGTCATCTTCACCTTGAAAACATCATTTCCTCCACCTGAGGGCAACTGAGATCTTCCCTGAGCTAAAATACTATATTCTTAGCAGAGAGTTTCTAGCTAAAGAACTTCATCGATTCTAGGCAGCCTTCTCTGTGGCTTCCAGGACCCTGATCTGTCTCCTCTAGGTGAGCCCCAATTCCAGGACAGGAGGAATCAATACACAAACCATTATTCTCATGGAGGAGCAGAACAATTACTAAAATCTATTTGCTAGTAAATGTGCCCTGTCTTGTAAATCATTGGGTCGTTAACCTTAACAATGGTACTGTGCCTTGTCTATCCAATTCAATTAAAATAGAGAGGAAAGTAATGCTTAAGAATACATTTCAGGCTAAGGAATATGCTATTATAGTATTAGATACTCATAAATTAAACAATACATCTATTTCCCTTCTTGGAGGAAAAACATTGTACAATAAACACAGGGTAGAAAAGAAACAAAGGCAATGATTCTAAGATTCTCAAGAAGATTAGAGAGAAAAGAATCTGAAGGCACAGCAAGCACCCACAGCCACCCCTCTCTCTCGCATTGCTGCAGAATTTCTGGTCCAGGTGAAGGATGGAACCCAGCAGTGTACTCAGACTGTTAGGGACTTTGGAGACGGAGATGTCTGAACTGAACCAAAGGGCAAAAACAGTTCACTACTTGTTTCTAGTCTGGCATGACTGTAGCTGAAAAATTCAATGCCAATAGCAAGTAGAGAGCTGAGCCCTGACACAGATTCTCCATAGTCTGGGAGGGAGCCTTCTCTTTCATAAACATTTTGAGAGTAAATCAAGGAAAGCTTCCCTCCCAGCACTTTATTAGTTTCTTCCAGTTTCCTGCTTTAGCGGTCAGGTAGGGATTAAGCAGGAAAACATTATAACAGGAAACACGTCTCAAGAGTTATGGTATCTGTCACAAGATTAGATAACATAGATGTGCACATTCATATTCTTCACAAGGGGCTCAAAATGAAGCTTCTCTGCCATCTTTTCTCTCTGCGATTTTTTTCTCCCATAATGCCTCCAACTTGATGACTTTCTAGCTACAACCAGCATAGTTTAATTCACAAGATGTATTTGTTTTCTGTTACCGCCCCCCCCAAAAGTTGCCACCAACATAAAGGCTAAAAACAACACACCTTTATTACCTGGCATTCTACAGGTCAGAAGTGCAATGCAGGTCTCATTAGGCCACAATCAAGGTGGAGGAAGGCTGTCTGGACTCCTTTCTGGAGACACTAGGAGATAAACTGTTTCCCTGCTCATTCAGGTTTGAGGACCAAGGTCCCACCTTCCTCCCTGGCTGACAGCTGAGGGCTGTTCCCAGCTTCCAGAGACCACCTGCATTTCTCAGTTTATGGCCCCCCTACTTCTTAAAGCTAACAACAACAGGTCGAGTCTTTTTCATGCTTCACATCTCTTCTGGCTCTCCTTACTTGAGGAATCTGTCTAAATTTTGCCAGAAAATGTCTGCTTTTAAGAGTTTATCTGATTACATTGGGTTCAGCCAGATAATCCAAGGTAATCTTACTATCTCAAGATCCATACCTTTACTCAATTCTATAAAATCCATTTTGTCTCGTAGGGTAATATAGCCCCTAAATTCCAGGGATTAGGGCATAGTCATCTTGGGTGGGGGTGAGATTTATCACTCTCCTTCCATGTAAGGATGGTGCTCACACTAGAAGGGCCAATGCTGAGAATAAAAGAAGAGATGAAACCTGACTATCTTCTTTTCCTTTCCCACCTCCTCCCCAGCACTTCCCTTCTCTACTTTGGAAGCAAGCTTGGCTACTCACCACATTCCCATTCTTTAAAGGATGGCCTGGTTGCAGGTCTCCTCCTGGAGCTGGCCAGGAAGACCAGCCTGCATCTACTCAGCTTTCTCTGGATAAAACGTTCTTTCTAGCATCTACTCAGTGGTTCCCAAACATTAGCTTCCATAGGAATCACCTGGGCACATGTGTTCCAGTTTGGAATCTGATTCTGATGTGTTGCTGTTGGAAACTGAGTTCACCTGGTGTTCAGTGAACTGGGAGAGGGGTGGTAGGGGAAGTTCTGCTGTCCATCCCGCACCCAGTGGGCTTGGAGCAACTGAGGTACAAATGGGTCCAGAGAAACTGGAGCCCTGGCAGGTGCCCCCCATTCCAGAGGCTCTCCAGATCCTTGATTTATTTTTGTGGCCACAAGAGACTTGTTTCTTCACAGCAGCAACACCATTATTTCTAGCACCCCAAGCCCTGAGGAGAGCCTCAAGGTAGAGCCATACTCAAGAAGCCTTGATGTTATGTGCCCTGAAAAGCACTCACTCCCCTCGGAGTCAGTGGAAGGTCGTGTGATCTTGAGAAATTTCCTAGTCGACACCCCACTGTCCTCATCTATCAGGTGGGGGTAATAATGGTAATTGCTCCAGAAGGCAGTTACAAGGATTCTGGGAGATGCTACCTACAAAGCGTGGAGCATTTTTTTTTCCTGTGACCACACCTGGGCATGAAGTTAAAAGGTACAAACCATGTGGAAAAACAGCTACTTTTCAAAAACAGAAAAGAAATTTTACTTTTAGGCAGTTTTTGTTCTGTTTGAGCTTCTGTAACAAAATATCATAGACTGGGTGGCTTGCAAACAGCAGAAATTTCTTCCTCAAAATTCTAGATCAAGGCCCTGGCTGATTCAGTGTGTGATGTTAGCCGCCTTCTGGTTCTAAAACTGCTGTTCCCTTGCTGTAATGTCACCTGGTAGGATGGGTGAGAGATTTCTCTGGGGCTTCTTTTAAAGGAGAGCTAATGCCACTCATGAGGGTTCCATTCTCTTGATTTGATCACCTCTCAAAGTCCCCCCTCCAAATACCATCACATTGGAGATGTTTCAACATAGGAATTCTGGGGGAACAAACATTCAATAAATGGCAGGTAGCCTGTAACATTCTCTTTTGTGTGTGTGTGTGTGTGTGTGTGTGTGTGTGTGAGAGAGAGAGAGAGAGAGAGAGAGTTTTTCTCAAATTTTAAGAGTTTTAAAAAAGAGACATTATATTCTGTTAAAATCCTAAAAATAGATGATAGATAGGTAGATAGATATAGGAGAGCACTGTACTTAAGCACTGGATAAAGGTGACAGTTCTGTTATTACCCAGTGCTGTTCCAAACCTGCTCTGGGACCTGGGGGGCAATAGCTTTGTCTCTCCAATACTGTTCACCCTTCCCAGTAAAGAAAAGGAGGCCTTTGAGGAAAGGTGGTAAAATGGGAATTTTAACAAGGCATTTATTTGTCCTGGTGGTAATAAAACATAGGATAATAAAGCAGGAGAGATTATAGTATTGAAGAAAATTATATACGTACTATGTTTATGGTATTAGTTTTTTAAGAACAAAGTTTGACAAATTTTTCTATAAAGAGACAGATAGTATACTTTTGCTTTTGCGGAACATACGATATTTGTTTTAGATCG
The DNA here is from genome assembly GCF_004126475.2 of Phyllostomus discolor. Taxonomy (NCBI): domain Eukaryota; kingdom Metazoa; phylum Chordata; class Mammalia; order Chiroptera; family Phyllostomidae; genus Phyllostomus; species Phyllostomus discolor. Next base: position 52,623,114 of record NC_040909.2, on the reverse strand, counting down.
ACATTTGGAATGTTCAGGTTTAGTTCTAGTTAGAAGATGTCTATTCTGCCCCTTATTTTATTGTCTTTTACCAGATAATTGTGTTTTACTGTCCTTAAAAGTACATTTCAATAAATGTTTATGTCCATGGACATATCTGGAAATTTTTCATTGAAATTCAAGTTAATACTTGTGACATTCTGAAACCCACAAAAGGACCGAGTATTCTGTTAAATAATTATCTCTGAATAGAGCTGTGTGATTTTATACAAGTTACTTACCTTCCCTGCCCATCAGTTACTACCTCAGTTCAATTCAAGGCGCAAGTGTTATCTATTTCATGAGGATTCAAAGAGGTAAGCATATAAATCAAGTAAGGGATATAGAGCTCTTAGCCCAGTGCCTAGTATGTGGAAAACACTCAGAATCGTCCCTGTCATCCTTGCCTGTTTTCACTAGAAACCCTCCCATTAAGAACATTTCTTAAATAAGTCAACATCTATAGAAAGAAACCTGTCTGAGGAAACTAAAAAATAATCTCGAGGTTAAAAGTAATTCAGCAAACCCATTTCATGGCTTATAAGCTGGAGGCCAACAGACCTACTAATTAGGTTAGGCTTAATGTCATATCTTTTTTTTTAAATTTGAATGTATTTGAACCACAACTTTTCAGGTAACCACAGCTCATCACTATCTTAATAGAAAGTAGCTACACACTGTTCATGTTATCATTCTTGCCCTGCAGGCATTGAGCATCTGACCTCTGGTCTAAATTTGTGATGCTAGATTTTACTATTACAACCCTGGCTCCTCATGTCATGATCTCATTGTCATCAATATATCTGGAGGAAGAGTCCTTATCTTTTCAAAAACATATGGCCAGTTCCCAGAACTAATGTCATCCAAGGCTGCCAACAAATGATGTAATGAGACAGGATAACTGCAAAATGAGATGTTTCCTTCCTTCCCTGCTTGTAGCTGCCAGACCTCACATGAAAAAGCTGTTTGAGACTCTGTTTTTACACATGCACACATACACACACACACACACACACACACACACACACAGAAAGAGAGAGAAAGACAGAGAGAGACAAAGAGGGACGGGGGACAGGATTTGTTACTTTAAAAGTATTCTTTCATTTTGAGAATTATGCTAACATTTATTACTAAGGGTCTGGGGTCTTTGAGGACATATTCATAGGAGATTATCAGATGAAACATTCTTCATTGTGGGATAACCTGGCTTTGGGAATGGCTCAGGTGGGGCCTGAGTTTTCTCTTCCATGATCAGGGTCAGACAGAGATAATGGCAGAGGTCAGGCTAGCTGGGGTCTTGGATGGATGTCCCCATGATGTGATTTTTCTGTGTATTACTCCTGAAATTGCATTAAGGTTGAGCAGCTGGTGAAGCCATCCTGGGCCCTCCATCTCAGCACAGGATAAGGGCCTGGCCGATACTTGTTCAGAATCTTCTGGTCGACTTACCTGGCTCTGGGCCTTTTGGCTGGTGAGTACTTAATGATCATTGGTGTTTGGAGGTTACACGATAGTCACTTGATGAATTCACTCCACACAAGCAGCAGAGTCAAGAGAATAGTAATATTGGTGATAACATTTTTAATATGAGTGAGGAGTAATAAGCAATATTTTTAGATCATTTCAGTTTCCTACACTAAAACCTCCATTGTTTTCCCATTTGCCTGAAATAAAACCACCTCTCCAGTCTCGCTTTTTTTCCCTTCTAACAACCTTATTGAGATAGAATTAATATTCCACCCAGTTCATCCATTTAAAGTATGCAACTCAATGCTTTTTATTATAATATGTTCACAAAGTTATGCAACCACCATCACAATCAATTTCAAACATTTCCATCATGCTAAAAATAACCCATACCTGTCTAGTCACTTCCCATTTCTCCCATCCACACAGCCCCTGACAACCACTGACCTTCAGTCTATATAAATTTGTTTATTCTGGATATTTCATACAAATGAACAATATGTAGTCTTATGTGAATGCTTCCTTTCATTTAGCATCATGTTTTCAAGGTTCATCAATGTTGAAGTATATGTCAATACTTCTTTCCTTTTTATGGCTGAATAATATTTCACCATAGAAATATACCACATTTTGTTTACCCATTTATCAGTTGTTGACATTTAGGTTGTCTCTAGTTCTTGATCTTATGAATACTGAGATTGGGAACATTTGTGAATAAGCTTTTGTATGGATATTCTCTTGGATATGTACCTAGGAGTGATATCACTGGATCATGTGATAATTTGATATTTACCCTTTCCTCAATTTGGGGAAATTTTCAGCCATTATTTCTTCATATATTCTTCCTGCTCCTTTTTCTCTCTCTTTATCTCTTGTACTTCCAATAGCATATGTATAAATAACTTGTATTTCATCAAAATTAAAAAATTTTGTCCTCAAAGGATACCATCAAGAAAGTGGTAGCCACTGTTTCCCAAGGTGACTGCACCATTGTGCATTCCCGCCAGCAATAAAAGAGGGTTCCAATTTTTCCACATTCTCAGCTACGTTAGTTACTATCCATCTTTTTGGTTAAAGCCATCCTGAAGGTCTCTTCTTAGGGCTGCTTCCCCCTTGGACAAAATCTCTGAGTCCACCCCCAGAGGTGGTGTCAAGGACAGTGATCTGTTTCTCTTCATGACACCCTTGCTTTAGGATCGGGGTGCTGGGTGATCTGATCTTTCCAGCTTGCCTTTTCTAGTGTGGAAACTCCACCTGACGGGCAAGCTGAGTGAAGGTAGTGGGACCCCATATATTTAGCCTGCCATACCTGTGGGAGGGCCTCTACCCCATGAGTGGGGGCTGGATAGAGGAAGGGGGCCCCAGCATCTTGGCAACATTCACCTGAATTTTAGCCTCTGCAACATGAAGTTATGTGGGAGGGGAAGGATAGAATGAGTCCTAACTCAAGTGCCATAGACATTCACTATTTTTACCAAGAATTAAGTGTTGTAAGCATTTTATATGTATTAAGTAATTCCATTTTTACAACAACCCTGTGACATAGATACTATTATTGTCTTTGTTTTACAGAGCAGTGCTAAAATTTGTGCTAAAATTTGAACTTAGGCAGTTTGATTTTAAACTTTTATTGTTAATCACTTTATTAACTTGCTCAATATGCTATAGGTGTTCACACATGTTAACCTATTCATTTATTTACTGGATTTATTGTGTAAATTTCCCATCCCAAATCTGAACTATGATAGAATGCCTCCTCAACTCAAGAGAAATGTTTTTAGCTCTGTACACCCATAGGTTGTTGGCAAATACCCCAATAGTCATTAGAGAAAATAGCAAGTAATCTAATTTGTTATCTGCACAGGATGCACTACAGTAACTGCTCTTGGTAAGTATTTTTAATCTTTCATATGTGCTTTGCACATTTCCCTTTAGTGAGCCATACATTTAGATATAGGATTTGAACAATTTCTTAACCTTGTTTGGGACAATTTGTTATTAGTAAAAGCAGGTTCTGGGTGAGACACAAGAAGAAACAGAATGAACACAGACAAAACAAGTAGACATGCTCCAATAAAGGTAAAATAGTAATGCTGAGCCACTTAAACACTGGCATTGTTCTGTTCTTTGAGTGGTATGTGAATATCCTGGCCCATCTTGATTCTGAAATGGGAAGGAAATCTGTGACCATGTACCCTGGTGCATATGTTCAGAGAAAATGAGTATATCACACATAGGCCTGACTTGCTGTACTCATTGACAAAATAATGAGTAGATAGAATAAGGACCCCCAAAGATATCCTCAACCTAAACCTTGAAACCTGTGACTATGTTGGGCTACACAGCAAAGGGAATTAAGTTACAGATGGAATTCAAGTTGTGAACCAGTTGACCTTATCATCCTGCATTATTCAGATGGGCTCAGTGTAATCACCAGAGTCCTTAAACATGGAAGTGGGAGGCAGGAGAGTCAGCCAGCCAGAGGAAGATAACACTGCAGAAGAAAAGCTCAGAGAGATATAATCTTTTTGACTTTGAAGACAGAAGAGTGCCTCCACCCTATGAGTGGGGGCTGGATGGAGGAAGGGGTCACAAGCCAAGAAATGCAGGTGCCCTCTACAAGCTGTAAAGAATAAGGAAACAGCATCTCCCCTGGAGCTTCAAGAAAGAAATGTAGCCATGCCAACACCTGGATTTAAGCCCAGTCCACCGAGACCCATGTTGAATGTCAAAGACTGTAAGAAAATAAATGTATGTTCTTTTAAAACCACTAACTTGTGGTCATAGAAAACTAACGTGGTGTGAGGTGAGGCAAGGAGCTAAGAATGTCCAGCCTCGGAAGTTTATAATCTGCAAGGCTCACTCTTTCCTGGCTGAGTATGACCAGAAATTGCAAGGACAATTTAACATAAAAACAAAACAACAAAGCTTTGGTTTCTTTTCCTTCCCTTTTCTTTTCTTTCTTTTTTTTTTTTTGACTAGTTCATTTTTTTATTGTATTTTTTCCATTACCATTTATCTCCCCTATACCCTCTTCTACCTCCACCAATACCCATTGCCCCACAAAACCTGTTTCTGATTTTAGTAGTTGGAGTTCTTGAGACCTTAAGTGTCCAGAAAATAGTTTCTCTTCCTCTTTCATTTTGCCTGATAGGCAGCTTTTGGAAAACCCTAAGAGATAAAGCTAATGGTCAGAATTCCTTTTCTCTCAAGAGTGCCCACTCTGGGGCCAGTAAGACTGGGTGTGGGGGAGCAAAGACTTACAGACGAGGGAGCTCAGAGACTACCATCGCCCTGCCGGCTGGCTGCTCAGAGAAAACATTCAGATAATTGTTTTGATCAGGTGCTGTGTACAGACAAAGGCAGACTTAATAGTGGAGAGAGTTCGCTGCTCTCTGACCCTGGTTGTGTGTTTTTCTCCATCTCCTGTCAAGTTTAGCACTAAGAACAAACAATTGCTGGTGAGCTGTTACATGAGAATGCAAAGGGCAGACAGCAATGAGCAAACTCCCAGGTGAGGGTGAATAGAGTCCTAGAAAATGTGCTCTCTTCTAACTTCCCAGGGGAGGGGGTCTGCTTCCAGAGAGTTTTAAGGCACACACAAGGACTGGTGTGTTTAGCCAGGCATGTCTGCACGTGAGTTACACGATCCTGTGTAGGTTATTCAGCCTCCAGGAACCTGTCTTATCAGTTCAATCAACATGGTTATACCTGGCTGACAGAGTTATGATGGGTGCTCTGGGAAGGCTTCCAGGAAGGAAAGAACAGAGCCACTCCAGCTAGCTCAGGTCAAGGGAGGATGGTGGGATTGATGAGAAAATACACAGAGCCTCACAATACCCTAGAGCACAGCCTCTGATGGGTTCTGGATTCCAGATTCTGCTTTGCTCCAGAACCTATCTACCTGGAGTCCATGGAACTTTTATCTATCTATCTATCTATCATCTATCTATCTATCTATCTATCTATCTATCTATCTATTTTTGGCCTAATCTCTTAAGTCTCTTGATGGATTTCTTTCTTTCTTTCTTTCAACTGAGATATAATTGATACACAATAGAGTACGTAAATCATAAGTGCATAGTTCAGTGAATTTTTCACATACCCTTTTAACTACCACCCATATAAAGATATAGATCAGAGGTCAACAAACTCAAGTCAGTGGGCCAAACTCCTCTGCAATGGTTCTTATAAAAAGTTTTATCAGAATATAATCACACCATCATTTGTATCTTTTCTATGGCTATTTGAGTGGTTGCCACAGAAACCCTATGGCTTCAAAGCCTAAAACAGTTACTAGCTGGTCCTTACGAAAATATAAACCAGCCCCTGAAACAGAGCCCACCCAGTGCCTCCTCTGCCGCTGCCTGTTAATATCCCTCCAAGATAACTACTCTTTCAACCTATGTTATTGTAGGTAGTTCTGCTTGTTATAACCTTTATATGAATGAAATATTATAGCCCACACTGTGTGATACTGTCACTCTTGAGCCTCACCATTATTGTGACTTGGTTACATTTCAGGCACCCTTGCTCTGTCCCACACAATAGGCTGGTTCCTTTAGCTGACAGCACGTGCTTCCCTGATGCTGGCTCCCAACAAGGCCCCCCCAGAACACTCTGGACTCTCTCTCTACAGTAGTGTATCCCCCCCGCTCTCTCCCTCTCTCTCTTCCATGTGTTTCTGAACCATAAATGCCATTGAAAATTTGATCAGAGTTAAGGAGTCTCTCTTCTCAGATAAATATGGTTGGCAAAATGCTCAGCTAAATATTAAAACTTGGTTTTTCTACCTGCATCAGTTGGAAGGGTGTCAATAACCTACCTTGGAATTAGAAAAAGAAGGGGTGAAAGAGAAAATACACTGTTATCATTTAGCTTCAGCAAAAACAGTAGATGCCAGACACGTACTTCCGTGGTAGCGACAAAACGGGTAGGGCTGGATGCTTTGCATTCAGAGGACCTGATCTGGGGTTATGCGTCCTCTTGAAGACATGAGGACAAGTCACTGACCTAACCCTCAGCTGCCACAGAACCTTGAGAGCATGAGCCTGGCTTTAAGATGCTGCTCAGATCACCCCTCCAGGAGCTACACAGCTGTCATTACCACAGGACAATGATGGTGTCAGCGGCTGACAGCAGGGACCAAGCTTCAGCCAAGACTGTGTGGCAGCAGGAAGCATCAGTAGCACTGCACTGATGAATTTCTAGAGCTTTCCTGGCTTGGATGAGGGAACTAGACACTGCCCTTTAGAGCAGGGGGACCTCGGGGTTCTTGGATTACTCAGGGAGTGAGGGAGATTAGAGGGTGACAGGAAAACATCAGTTAAGGAGATAAATAACAGCAATCACTCATTTTTATTATTTTATTCAGTAAATAAAAGATGAGATAATACTTGCAACTCAAATTAGTGAAGCTTTTCACAGCATTTGTATGCATAAACACAAAATTTCACACATAATCTAAATAGGTTCATGGACTCCAGGCTGAGTATCCATTCCAATTCCATCTTTTCTGCTTCAGCTTCCACTGAAAATAGGCAGAGACTCTCTGTGCTTAGATTAAGTTCCCAGGAGAATGTTATTGACCAAGTTAATATTTTTAATTAGGCCACACAAATCATGGTCTCTAGCCATTTCATGGAGTAGCTGTCCTTTGGTCAGGCTCTTAGCCCTGGGTCGATCCAATACCGCAGTGGATGAGAGGGTGAAGCAGGGGAGCTGGGAGTGGGCAGTTCCCCTTTGAAGGAGATGTGAGCAGGGCACACCTGTGACCCTCATATCCAGTCCACAGGGCTTGGAGATGATTGATGGTCATTACTCAGTGAATACAATGCAGGAACCAAGTAGATAGTCGATAAATGAGCACTGTGATTATGATAATAATGATAATGAAGAATTATCGTTACTTAAGATGTGAGTTAGTCCCTAGACAGTCACTTCCTTCTGGAGGATTTTTTGCTGCTCTTTCCCTCAGTGATATTGATGGCATTGGCAAGTGTTGAGAGCAGAAACTAAATGTACACAGGTTGAGAGGCTTGTGAAATGTAAGCATTTGCTGAGGACATCCATTTAAAGAAATAAGAGAAATTAAAAGTGCCCCTTAAGTCATTAAAAAAAGGTAGGGTTTTAAAAAATGAATTCTTTTAAAAAATACTTAAATGAAGACTAAATACAGATATTACACAGCAATCTGAATAGGAAAATAATCTAAGTAATTATAAATGTTGTCCCTTGCATCTCATAAATTCATGTAATTAAACTAATGTTGCAGTTTGCTCTTGCATGGTGGCAACATGACAGAGTGCAGAATTTTTACTGTCGTTGGCTAATTAGGACAACATGTGATTCTATTTCTTAATTTCTTTTTTTATCTTTATTATATTTTTTCCACTACCATTTAGTTCCCTTATATCCCCCTTCCCCCTGCAATCACCACACTGTTGTCCATGTCCATGAGTCCTTTTTCCTTTTTGCTCAATCTCTCCACCCCCTAAAGTGCCCCCCCTCTGCTAGCCTGTCTCTGTTTTACTTGTTAGTTCAGTTTGTTCACTAGATTCCATATATGAATTAAATCATATGGTATTTGTCTGTTTATTATTTTCAATGTCCTTTTGAATTTTACACTCAAACTTCCCCCTTCCTCTTTCAAAATCTGATGTCTGAGTAGTTATAAGTAGACCTCCTAAGTCATAACTTCAATGTGATTTGACTTTATTCTCTTTTCACCCCAAATTAGTTAGGTGTCAGTAATAATTTAAAGAGAGTTCACAAAAGAAAATAGAACCTGATTCTGGGGAAGGGACCAGGAGGTTTGCTTCTTTTAGGTCTCAACTAAGAGGGACATAGACTGGGTCCATGATGAGACAAGTCCAGGCTTCTTGGGATTTTATTTTTATCCTCTTGCATTAGGGAGTTCTGTTTAGAGAAATTCAATTTCCCAAAGGTGGAAAGATGTTGTAGAAGAAGTTCAATGACTATCTATATTTTAGCCAACTGTACATGTCATTTATGCCATTTCAGTCCTGGCTTCCTCACCTGTGATGTGAAGGGCCTGCATGGATGGCCCTTCCACCCATCCACTGGTTCATTAATCCTGCTAGCATATCCTGAGTGCCTAGACCACTCAGACACTGAGGAATAAAAAGTGTTTGGCTTTAAAGAACTCACTAGCCCAGAAGAGAATACTGCACAGAGGTTAAGAATCCAAATTCTGGAATTGGACAGCCTAAGTCCCAGCTCTCCTTTCTTGCCATCTGTGGACACCAAGATAAGTTCCTTTACCTTTTGAAACTGTGTCTTTATATTTAAAATTATGATATTAAAATAATATCATAAGATAGCTATAAAAGTTAAACAAGATAATGACCTACAAACACATTGGCTAGTAGAACAATCTATATTAGATAAATGTGTTTAAATTGCTCTAATATAGCTATATAAGGAATTGTTGGGGAACACTAAGAAGGGAGGCTTTAATTCTATCTGGGATGGACAGAGGAGAGGAGGCAGAATTTCAGAGGCAGGGATACTGAGTTGGATTTTGCAGGATGAGTAGTTTATAACACAGGGAGGGAGATAGTGAGGGCAGAGGGGGCCAAATGTGAAAATTTACTGAAAATGAACAGAAATATATTTTTAAAAATCCTCACCCAAGGATATGTTTATTGATTTGAGGAAGAGAGAGAAAGAGACCTAAAGAAACACCAATATAAGAGAAACCTTGTTTGGTTGCCTCCCACATGTGCCCTGACCAGGGATCAAACGCACAACCTTTTCGTTTATGGGGCGACATTTCAACCAACTGAGCCACCCAACCATGGCAGAACAGTAATATTTTAAGGCTAAATCATCAATGCCTGCAGGAAATGGTACAGAGGAATCTAGAGAGGGATTTGGGTCTACTTTATAAGTAGCATATTAGTCAGAAGGCTTTTAGTTGATAAGAGAAAACACAGCTTCAGCTGGCCCAAACAATAAAAATGGTTTGGTATTTTGGGGCATAGGTAAGTTTATGGCTTTTGAAAACACCAATACCTGGATGGTCAGATTTAATACTTGTTTGATCCCGTGACTCAAACATATCACCAAATAAGTGGTTTCTTTACATTTCTACTGTTTGCTCTTTTGTAGTATCTTCATCCTAATACTGATGCCTCTTGTTGCCACTGAGTGGCTGCCAACTGCCAAGTTTACATGTTTTCCAAGAAACATCCAGGGAGGAAAGAAAGCCTGCTCCTGAGACCATTTGACAAGAGACCAACTCACCCCTGAACCAATCTCTGTGGCTAGGAAAAGACATGGGTTTAGGTCTGGGGCATCTCAATCAATCACTGTAACAACAGGCATGGGGTTATCCTTTTGGCTTAGACCAATCAGAGAAACATTTAAAACTGGACAGCCAGTCTCTGTAAACCATGCGGCTGCTACAAAGATGAGAGAGGAATGGGCTGGCTGTAGAAAGACTGACCACATAGTTTATCACAGAATCACTGTAGGCAATACTTCAGAGTTTGGAGTTTACATTGTGGTCAACAGGAAGTCCCTTATAGACAAAAAAACACATTTAGAAATAACTTTGGAGGCTGTATTGGTGCCACTGGGGCAAGGAGGCTAGTTCACACCTAGTTATCTCTTAGGTTCCCTGAGGAGCAAATAACGTAACTCTCCTGAGCAAACAGATATTCCGGGAACACACCATGCCTCTCAGAAACCTTACCTCTCAGGCTGAACTTCATCTCAGAATGTTGAACTGCTCACAGCTCCTAAGCTGCTAATAGTAAGAACCTCTGGTGATCAAGAATACATACTTTCAACACCTGTTATGCTAACACCAGTGAAGATTTGAGGATTGTCCAAATCCTCTAAAGTCACAGGCAGAAGGCATAGCAGTCACACAGAGAGGTCATTGGCATTTTTTGCTCCCTCAGTAAAAAGAAAATGATTCCGTGTTCCACACCACTCCCTCAATCCTAGAGTGACCTCCAAAGTCCTCTGTTTGATACCCACCATCATGTCATTTAAATAGTATTTCAATGATACACAGAAAATGAGCTTTCTCACTTAAGAAAATTAAACCAACTTTGATGACTTGGATTTTTCAAACCCTCCAACTCAGGCCTCAAATTATGTGTACAGGACAACATGTTTCCAGAGAATTTGAACAGACTCACATTTTTAAAACAGACTAATTTCCTAATGTGCAGTGATCACAGCAGTGCTTCTTTGATTGTGTTTCAAATGACAGCCTCGCCACCACCCCCAGAATCCTGATGAGAAAACCTTGCAAATAAACGAGCTCCATGCAACATGGCACCCAGAGAGGCTTTGTCCCAAACCCATGTGTTCAAGGGGGAGGGGCTCACACATACATTTGTTTCTCCACATACTAGCACCAGGGAGAAGATGGCTTAAATTGCTATGATTTGTGATCAGGAAATGAATATGTATTTTTATTGCCTTATTCATTATATAGAGTACAAATTTTCTTAAAATAATCCCTATATCATTTGATATGAATGTTATATTGCATTTTACCATGTATAACTTCTTGAAGAAATATTTTACAAAGAGATTAATAATGGGCAGTTTTAATGTATCCTTCTAGCATTCTTTGATGGAGCCAGTCTATTTCCATTTTTCTCCCTGGAGCCAGCTTGACACTGGGATGACATGTCGATGACAATGTTTCACAAAAGAAGACATTTGTGCTCTATTATATCTATACTCTGGTTGAAGTGTGGAGCCTAAAATTGGATGAGAGAACTCATGAAAAGTAACAATAAGCTAAAGGCAACACTTTGAACCAGGTAATGGAAGGAAAATGTGTATACCAAAGTGGCATTATCTTTAGAATAAAATGATTAAGTGAATTAGACATTCTTCAGGTAGGTGCAAATTAGGAAACATGGGAAATGAATTTTTCTCACCAAAACTTTGTATGAGGCAACATCTAGGACTTTCCAATTGCAGCACTTGTCCTGCTCCAATTTCCTTCTCTTCCTGAAACTACCCTGTCCATAGTCCGAGCTCAGATAGACAGAACCAGCCCCTGGGCACCACTGCTTAGAACAGAGGTGGCCACTAACCCCAGCCTGGCCCATTCACAGGCTGGCCAGAGGCCATCTAAGTAGCCTAATACAAAGGGACCTGCCCATTAGCTGAGAAGATGTCTCTTTCCTCAACAGAAACTAAGAAATTCTCAGAGGCCTGGAGAGTGGGTGGTGAGTGGAGAGGAGCAGTTGGTCTCCTCAGAAGAATGCCAGACTATTTGGTAGATGAAAGAAAAGTATCAAGAAGTCCCAGGTAAAAGAGTAGAAGGTGCCACCTAGAGTAGGACAGAGGGACAGGACAGCTACCTGGGACAAGACATTCGAGCCAGGTTTGGAGATGATTCAAGTTCACCAGGCAGAAAAGAGAGCAGGGCCAGGGCCCCTGGAAACAGCATTCTAAGCAGCATATTTGATGTGAGCAAAGCCATGGAGAGGTCACAGAGTTGCCTCAAGATGAGAGGCCTGCGTAGCTCCACAGAAGGGTACAGAAAGTGAAGGAGGGCCAAGGGTGACAATGATGAGCCACTGGGAAGCACACAGTGGGGAGATACCATATTCTGATCTAGACTTCAGAACATTATTTTGGTAGCTGGAGGGAAGGACAGAGAATGGAGGCAGGAAACCTGGCTGGGACAGTGATGCTGTGGGAGGGAATAGCACCCCAGTGTGGTAGAGTGGAGGGGACAGGGCTGAGAGCAGAGCAGGTTTGCAGGTTCCTGAACAGTAATGAGCAGGAGCAGGCCACACAAGAGCAGCACTTGAGAGCTGAGGGTGCACATCTTTCCAAGCACTGTGTTCAGTGATTTTATGCTGTAAGCTGGAATGCAACCATGAGGGGAGTATTTAACCCACAGGAAGTGGCAAACACTCAGGACCTTTTCCCCCTTTCTTTCTTGTTCTATTTTTCTGAAGAGCCAGCATACCTCTACCAGAAAATCAGTCAGTAATTCTGGAGAAAAGAGAAAAAACCTATTTGCACTTAGCTCTCCTTCCACTGCTTTTGGGTAGATTGCTAAGCAAGGCTGTACTGGTGGGAATTCTGAGTAAACCAACAGCACAAGAGGTGCTTGGACCCTAACAGCATGAAGAGAAAACAAAAGTCCATCTTCTTAGAATACAGGACACAGTCTAGATTTCATTCACCAAGGCTGTCTGCTCAATACTTTTTTGCATCTAAATATAATTTATACCTAATAATGTTCCTTATATTGATAGATATGGAGGGGAGGGAAAAAAAGAGAGAATGGGAGAGAAACAATGAAAAAATGAAAAGGAAAAAAGGAAGAATAAAAAAGAATAGAAGAAGGAAGGGAGGGGGGGAGGAAGACAATGAGGATGCTGTCGCTGTGTCACTCTGAATTATACACTGCATCCTTGAAGCTCTCTGGCCACTAAAAGGATGCACTAGCCATGTACTCTGTGACCATTCTACATGACAAGTGCAACATATTACTTAAACTCAAATAATAGATGCTATTATTACCTATCCTTCATTTAATGAGAAAACAGAAGTTGAATACTTGTCCCTGTCACCCTTTTAATAAGTCACAAAGCCATGTTTGAAGAAGAGATTTGAAATAAATGTATACAACCTCACCACCCACTCTCTTAGCTATTACACAATAAGACTTCTACTCCAAACAAAGTATAGTGGGGTTTTCAGTGAATACAGTTGAACACCCACTCAGAGCACACAGGCCTGTAAAGGATACAGAAAAAGTCCCCATGCTCAGGAAATGGCCCAAGTGCATCTACAGGCAAAATAATGAATATCAGTGAGTGAGCTTGGGGACAAAACTCCAGACCCAGCTGATGGAAGCTCCTTGAATCTGGGGACTGTGCCTTTTCATCTTTGAATTGCTGGTGCCTAGCAAAGCCTTTGAATTTCCAGAGCCTGGCTTAGTACATGTCTACTCAGTGAACAGGGTGAACTTGTATTGGAAGGATGGATTTGGTGCTTCTTGCCAGAGAGATGAGAACAGCTGAGCCAAGGTTTTTGTGTGTGTGACGAACAGAAAGCATCAGATATGTCCATCTAGAAGAGACCACCACTTCCTGTCACTAAGAGGACACATTCCCAAGCCCTAACTGAACTGTTTGTCACCAGGTTCTTTTTCCTTCAGCTCTAAAGTCCAGGTGACAGTAATGACCCCATTACTAGTGAGTTACAAGTCTTCTGAGGACTCAGGAACTCCTGGTGGATTTACATGGTTATGGACAAAACTTGTTCAAGAGAAATAACAGAGAAGGGAAAGTATAGGATATTTTTAAACCCCAATTCTTTGGTCCAATGAAGGTAATAACTAACAGAATGATAAAAGTGGATTTGAGGTGATTTTAAAACAAATATTCCTTTCCTTCAGATTTTAAAGCTCAGAGAATTTTTAACTCACTCTACTTCTTTGTGTTCTCTGGGCAATCAGCCACCAAGTCTTTCCTGCCCTGCACTGAAATAAAGCCATGGCTGGAAGTCCAGGGTATGGATCAGTGTTTGCTTAAAAGCTTCCATAGAAATCACTAGAAGCCCCCTGTTAGAGAAACGGGAAAGCGAGGCCCAAGCAGTGGAGGACTTCTCTGAGATGAGAGATTAGGGCAGAGTTGGGGCCATTACCAAGCATTCCACTCCCAGGTTTGTTATTTTCAAATGTATAAACCAGGGTTCTTGGCTATAAGCAGGAAACTGACTGCTGATCTTAAAGGATATTTAATAGAAATATATCAGAACTGCAGGAGACTGCAGGGTCTGACTCTGAGAACAGGCAAGAGCCAGAGGTGACCAGACAGCCAGGCTCATAGTCACGCTGACAGTCTGGTGAGGACACGCTGCTCTGCACAGCTGCTCCCGCCACACTGCAGCAGTGATGCTCTAACCTCCTAATGTCCCCTCCCTGGCACCCAATGCTTGACTCCAGGGGCAGTGCCTGATTCCCCCTTCAGTGGGAAGGAGACCCTGGAGAGACCACAGCACCGGACATCCAATGGAGATTTAGTCACCCCTCCCTAGGGAGATGCAGATGAAGAGGGAGGCTATGGGAAGGGAATGGATTCATGGATGGTGGCAGCCTGAATAACAGGAAATGTTTTAAACATTGAACATTGTCTGCCCGGTGGTTCTTTCCCAAATGAACTCTCCCTCTATTTTTCAAATGTACTTTTAGCCCATCTATTATACTACTTGATACAACTTACAATATGTGACTCCAAAATCTGAAGTGCTATAAAGGCAAAACTCCATTACCACCATTCAAAGCCTGTTTCATACCCTCCCCCACTTAACCCTAATCCTCCCCATGACCTCACCATAGCTGTTCTCCCCTTATATCCTCTACAACCAATAAGGCTGGCCTAATGGTTGGCTCCTCTCACCTTTACCTCTTTCCTTATACTGTTCTTACCTGGAATGCCAGCATCATTCAAATCCTATCTCTGATTCAAGGGACACTTAGAGCTCTACTTTATAAGACCATCCTAAACAGTAAGCAATACAGATATCTCCTCCGAACTCTTACCTTTACCTCTCATTTGACAATACATGCTCTCTCAAGCTTCCTGCTGGCCCAGAGAAGGCACTAAACATTTGTCTGCTTATCTGTTGAATGAATAACTCAAGAATCTTACTCATTCTTCAAGGCCTAACTCAACTTTCCTTACATCTAAAAAGCTCTCCCTGATCCCCAGGCACAGCTACCCACTTGCTCTTCGTTTCCATAGCATTTTGTCTATAGCTGCACTATAAAACTTGTCATTCCTGCAAATAGTTCGCTCATCAGTCTGTTCCTCCACTTAATCATAAACTCCCCATTAATGGGAATTAATCTTATTCTTTTTTTTTACATATTGTATCTAGCACATACTACACCTGTGCTGTCCCACATAATAGCCAATAGCTACATGTGGCCATTTAAATTTAAATTGTAATTCATTAAAATGAAATAAAAGATTCAGTTCCTCAGTTACACTAGCCACACTTTAAGTTCTCAATAGCAATGTGGGTCCAGAGGCTAAAGCATTAGATGATGCAGATATAGAACTTTTCTATCATCACAGAACAGTCTAGTGAACAGTATTGTACAAGGCATTCACTATATAATAAAAATAGCCATCTTTTGAGAGTTCATTATACATCATGCATTGTGCTAAATGTTTTAGTTACATTATCTCATTTAATTCTGATAGCTATTCTTGGTGGCCAATAATAGGTTATTCCCATTCTACAAATGAGAAAACTAAGGTGCAGAAAGGTTAAGTAATTTGGCCAAGATCATACAACTCGTAGATGTCAGGGTCAAATTTTACTGTTCTCATAGGCAAGTCTATACCCGGAATCACTGTGCTATGTCTTTCTAGTATAAGTAAAATGGACTCAAGTCCAAATTCAAATCCTAACTCCCCACATGTTAATTGTGAGACCTTGAAAAAGTTAATTATTTTCTCCCTAAAATGGATATAATCATAGTTATTTCCTAGGATCATTGTGAAGATTGAATAAGTAATATACATGGTGGACCCCATATAGTAAAGAGCACATAGTAGGTATCTAATGAATATTAGCCATGTTCTTACTCAATGTTTCACCTTCTGGGTGTCAAGAACTTCTTAGCTGAGTTATAAGTACTTTGTCAGGCTATTATAAGTATTTTTTAAATGATTGATTCTCATTCTGAGATATTACCCTTTGCTCCTTCACAGTATTTTTTAATGTCACTTTTACAAATCCCTTGACTGACTGCCCACTTAATCAGTGTCCCATTATTGATATAACGTGACGGGGGTGGAGGGTGGAAATAAATGTTGCCTGCCATAGCTAGGAAACAAGAACTCTACAGAAAGGAAGGAACTACCCAATCAGTGGAAGCAGAGGAAAGTGGTAGAGTTTTAATAGGAGAATTTCAAGCATCGACCCCAGCAGGGGGAGAGGGCCATATTTTCCAAATTAATACCTTAGTTCCCTGGACTTCTTAAAAGACAAACCTGACTCTTGATGACTTGATAAGAGCTGCAGTGAATAATAAATGCCACAGTTCATTCAGGCCATTACCATACTAACTGGAAAGTTATATGAACAAATATCTGAGAATGAATCAAATTATACAAAATCAGGAAGGAATAGGTCTGCCACAAGTTGAGTAGATGGTTAAGAGGAAGGGATGGTTTGGTTTCCAAGGACAAAACATTTGGGGGAAAAAAACTATTTTTCTGGATTCTTTGCATTTCTTTATCCCAGTGCACTATGTTTATTCACATCCCTAAGTCTTTGTCCTTAACTGTTCCAAAGAAATTTCTGAATTGGAAGAGTTTCAGCCACAAGTAACCTCAAACTTATTTGAATAACATCATACTTGGACAACATTACTGGTATTCAGATATCAGCTAGAACTTCAGGTTGATTTGATCTTGTGGCTCCAGTTTCCTGGGGTTCTACCAGAGCCCTGTTCTCCCTGTGTTCTGGCTTTCTGTGAAGGCAGAAAAGGAGGTGGGTTCCCATTCTTCTGGATCTCACATCGTTACATGGCCCCGTAACAGATTAGGTTATTTATCACCACCCCCTCACCCCATCATTCCCAGGAAGGAAAAAGCTTCCTGATCTGTTGATGTTGGTGTTGCCATGAGATCTCTGGTGACTTAGTGGGCAGTCTTGGTACTAAGCTTAGCCATGTGACTTTCTTTGGCAAGTGAGATATTGGTAGATGTGATATAGCCTAGGCTTGAGATATGTATGTGTATTTCAACCAGTACTCTGCCATTGTGTTCAGAAGAACATGCATTAGCTAGCTCATTGGCTCTGGAAAGGAAGGGGAGACTTTGGTGTAGAACACAAACTAGCTTAACTGATCTCCAGACTCATTAGTGAGCCCAGCCAAGGTCAAGAGAACTGAATTACCCCTAATTACCTCTAGAGAGACCTAAATTAACTAAATAAATGCTTATTGCTCTATGGTGCTAAGATTTTGTGAGATTTTTCTCTGCAGCATCTCTTCTGAAAATTTTTACATAAGCTCAAAGTAAAATTATATTGTAAGATCCCCAGAAAACTTCTCCTTACATCTCATTGGCCCAAACTGAATCACATGCCCAACTACTGGCCAGAGGGATAGGTTTTCCCTTAGACAAATAAGGTATTTTCTTGGAAGTCAGCCACCCCACCACATGGACCACTTGGGGAAGGGATGGATAGAAGAATAAAATCAGGGATCTGTTTAAAGGAGAAAATGGATGGTAAGGTGGTAACATCCTCCATCTCTTCCTTTCTCTGGCCTCAATTCATCCTGACTCATATATGAAAACTGCCAGGACCATTTAACCTACCTTATTTGCTTCTTACTTTAGATTCTTAACTAGACTGCTCTCTTGATACAGAAATTATAATATTCACACTACTTTTTGGGTAGCATCCAGCGCTTTGCTTTCAACCATTGAGTTTTTGTTTCAATCCAAATATAACAGAAATCTTGGATTCTGTAGTCACATCTGGGTCCAAGTCTTGGCTTCAATATTCACCAGTTCTGTGATTTAAAGAAAGTTATTTACCCTCACTATGCCTCAGTTTTTACATATGTAAAATGGGCCATTAATTGCATTGGCTTTACAGGTTGTCGGGTGAATGCATCAGTTAGTAAATGTAGTGAGGTTTTACTTTTTTCCCTATCAGGAGAACTAGGAAGAATTTTTCAAGGCAAATAATTTGACACTCATTCAGAGTTTTGGCTATATTAAAAATGTCTAGTCAGATGGTGTTAATTGAATATTCTTTAGAAGTCAAGGAGACATGTGTCAGAACCAGAGGCATGGAAACAAGGAACACACTGACAGAGACCAGAGGTGAGGGGGGTGAGAGATAAAGCAGGAAAGAAGGAGAAGGGCCTAATTAAAGAACACATATAGGTGACCCATAGACATAGAGACCAGGGTGGGGATTGACTATGGGAGTGGGGGAGGTGGGACTGGGGAGGGAAATGGGGGACAATTGGGACAACTGTAACAGAACAACAATAAAAAAAAGGAAGCATATGTCCTCTCAGAAAAGCAAAATAGAGACTTCCATAGTAAGTCAACAGGGGCACACAATATGGCTGTGTACTTACCAACTCTCCTGGTGCAGTTGTTAGTTCTGTATTTGGTTAGGTACATTTTGGTGGCTGGCAATGAAAATCTGCTTTAACAGGGTTAGGCAAAAAGGGAACATCTACCACATAGGACATAGACTGTCTTCTGAAACTCCAGGGAAGAAATACAGAGACTGGAACCAGAGCTAGGGAGTCATTGCACATTTTGCTTCTATTCTCCTGATTCTCTCAGAGAGCATCTGCTTCATTCTACATCCTCTCTGAAGACCATCTCTCTCTAATTATCTTCATATTATAATTTGGTGTTTCACTTTTTTTTATGACATACTTCTGGTCACTCTCAGACATTAACCTCTTCTCCCTAAGCTCCATTTCCAAATTCTTGAAAAATCTCTGCCTGGCATTATTTGGATCAGATGTCTGTCCATCCATAATGCTACTGCCAACCTAGATGCCAGGGACTCGCCTCTGAAAAATGGGTGCCATTCCTGGAGAAAGAGAGAACTGTGAGATGGGCATGTACTTTGTAAAGATCCCAAAAATGCATTTGTCCTGTTTAAGAATGGCAATGCCTGCTCAAGCTACCAACCACCCTGCCATTATAATTCTCATGCAGGAAGTCTGGAGAAAGATGTGCAATTTGATATGTTAAAAGGTCTTCAGATGATTCTAATGATAAACAAATTCAAAAAACTTTCCAATACTCACAATATGTCAAAAAAAAAGGAAAACTAAAATCATAAAAAGAGATTAAGACTGGATCTTTCAGCCTAGATAAAGAAAGAGCAAGAATCTTTTAAGCATATAGAAGACTCACACACAGATAACGCCCAGCTCTTTTCTGTCTCCACAAAGAGCAGTAAAAAAGCATGAAGTTAGATATAAGGAAACATTCTTAATAGAAAAAGAATTTTCTAAAAAAATAGAAGAGCTCTTTATCTCTGGGCAGTCTCAGTGTGCCTGAGGATATGTAAGTAGGCCAGCTGACCTTTCAGAATGCTTTTCAGTACAGAGTTTGGATCAGAATCAAACCAGGCTCAGAAATGGAAAACCAGGTCTTCCATATGGGGCTCAAGTTACCCAGAGAAAGAAAAGAGGGAGAGAAATTGTTCATTCTGATCTCCTCTAACTCATCCGCTGGGGTCAATCAAAGTGCATACTTAACTCCTTTGAAGGATGGGAGGCATGTGTATGTGGGTTCATTCAGTAATCAAAGAGGGTGGCAGTGGCCCCAACCCCATCTCCTCTCATCTCCCAGTTTTAGCCTAGGGCAGGATGCATTTATGGACTAGGGGCTGTTCCTCCAGAAGGATGGGAGTTGGTGATTAATGTAATATTAGTGGTCACCAAAGGGATGTGTCTTGGTCTTTACTAGGGCTTCAGGTGCTTGCATGTAAAAGGAAAGCAAGGAGTAGACTCAGGTCTCCACACAGCATCAGAGGCCCATCTGTGCTATGATCTGCATGTTTGTGTCTCCCACCCCCAATTCATATGTTCAGATCCTAATACCCAGTGTGATAGTATTAGGAGGTAGGGCCTTTGGGAGATGATTAGATTATGAGGGCAGAGCCCTCAGAAATAAGATTAATGCCCTTATAAAAAAGGCCATTGCAGGGTGAAAAAGGTGAAAGGAATAAGCAAAAAACACAAAACAAAACACTCCCCCCCCAAAAAAAACCCTCATAGACACAGACAACAACATGGTGATTATCAGAGGGAAGGGGATTGGGGAAAGGTAGAAAAGGGTAAAGGGAAAATAAATAGTGATGGAAGGAGACATGACTTGGTATAGTGAATATATAATAGAATATACAGATGATGTACTACAGAATTGTACACCTGAAACCTATATAACTTTATTAACCATTGTCACCCCAATAAATTCAATTAAAAAAGAGGCCTTAGAAAGCTCCTTTGTTTCTTCTATCCCAGAGGGACATAGAAAGAAGTCAGCAGTCTGCAACCCAGAAGAGAGTTCTCACCAAAACCTCATCATGCTTTTACTCTGATCTCAAGCTTCCAGCACCCAGAACTGAGAAAAATTTTTGTTGTTTAAAGCTATTCCATGTATAGTATTGTGTTGTAAAAGCCAGAATGAACAAAGACAATCTGCCTCTTATGTTAAATGGGGTGGAGCCTATTCCTTACAGGCTTGATGCTAACCTGCCAACCTTGCCTCCTGCTTTTCCAGCTCCTCCAAGCTCACAACTGGTGAATACACCAAACTGAGCTTATTCTCCAGCCATCTTGCTTCCCCTCCCTTTCAGCTTCTTCTGGTGGCTGGACAGTAGTAAATACCAGGGTTTCAATCTGTGAAAGAAAAGGGAATCAGAAGTCCCACTTAGATTTCAAGTCTTTACCAGAGCTCAACAGTCGTGTAGCTGTAGATATGGTGATAGCTTTAAGCATGTTCTTGTTCCTTAAGCATATAGCAGTCTTCATGGGGAGAGCAGTGAAAGGTGATTGACAAGGCAGGATTCCAGAATTCCTGGAACCCAGGGGATTACCATCCCATTAAAACTCAACAGAGTCAATATTTGGGAACACTAGACTCCAGCACTCTGGCTGAGGTATTTGGGAGGAAATACATGCTTCTTAATTGTACTTCTTTTTCACAATGTGGGTAGACATTTGACATTTGTTTACTGGTCTTCACCTCTTGAGGGAACACAACTTTAAAGACCTGAAACAGCAAACAATGTGAACAAACTAACCTAATGTTTTAGAAATATAGCTTGAACTTCCTCCTGTTGAATTGCTGTGGATTGTTCTGAACTTCAAAAAGGAACCCCATGAGCGAAAAGGAGAGTCATGGCTCCCCCAAGTGCCAGGTCAGATACCCAAAGGGCCCAGACCACCAAGTACTTCAGTGGGACCTACAGCACTGTGGGCCTCACATTGTCCACCCAGCACGCTCCCCTCTGAAGATCCCCCCAGGACCAATACAGGAGTTTCCCCAAGGAGGTCCAGAATTCTAATCCCTAGAACTGTTCCTCAGAAAAACTTTCAAAGTTCTGACAAGTTTGGGAAGTGTTTTGCCCCATGTTCTCCCTTTACCCTTAGACATTCACAAAGCAGTCTAGAAAATTAAAAGCATTGAGAATTCTTACAATAATATAACCCTTTGGTTTTGTTTAGCTCAGAGAATCTTAAGTTTATTTTACCACAGAGCCCTTCTTATTTATTTTTAACATAATTCTTATTAAGATTCTGTGAAGCAAGCATTCTACCAAATACAATTTACAAATACCAGCTCACACCAATGTCTCTAGTTCAAATGAGAAGCAACCACTTTTCATGGGTTTCCTGTGTACCTCTCTCAACTTTAATGTGACATCTGTTTATCTCACTACAATACTTGGACTATAGATTTTTTATTATTTTATAAAGCGCTCTTTACTACCAGTTTTTCATGCCAAGTTGACATCATTATTAGGGGTTTGATGGCATTTCAGTTCATCTAGAGCTGGTCAGCTCTAGAGTTGAGGCATTTAAACAAGAAACTTTCCATAAAGACAAACCTGGAAAGTCAAGGCAACACACTCCTTGAAATCCATTTAGAACAACTTGCTGCCTTATTTCACTACTTAGTTAAAATACCATGTCTGGAAGAAATATATATAATTTTCATTGTCAGTATCAAAAAGTGACAGTAATTGCAATTTCCACAGTGGAACAATCTGTTATAGAAGAAATGTTAATACTCTTAAAAGTCTAAATCCTTTAGAGAGCATGGAATAACCTATAATCTGTCTTCTGGGTTTGAATGCTTTCCTTTAGATTCTACCGTATTTATAATTCTACACACGGCTCTAGATACCCCTATTTTGAATGTCTCCTGAAATTGAAATTTGGTGCCACTTATTGACAAGCAGTAAGTATTTTTGACAAGTGATGAAAAGAGTAACCCTCCAATCTCAGTCTCCCTAATAATGGAGGGTGGTCAGGGTGATTTTTCTCAGCTTCAGCTCAAAACGGCTTGTTACAGAAACATAGACACTAAATGAGAGGTGACTGTGTGCTCTGAGATACATCATGTTTGGTTCTTTATAGTGTAAGCATGTGCAGCAGATGAATAAGTGACTGCAAATCACTCACCAACACAATGTTAGTGAGGTAAGTTGATGACAATGAGGTTGTCAGATATAGGGTGGCATCGTATTTAAATGGTGGGTTGCTAAATGGAGAAAGGGATTAGAAATCAGTGTTTACACCAGAGTTTGACCCCAAAATATAACTGTGACAATGAGTTTCAAAACTGTCCATTTATTGTTTGTGTCAGCCTTTTTAAGGTCTGCACAAAAGAAGCCTGCTGGTCTTGACAAAATAAAAATCAACCTTGAAAACATTTGATGATGGGCTGAACTCCCAGTACTTTGTCCCCTCTACACAGTGCTTTTCTGTTGGGATGTGAGTGGCAGGAAAAGAAAGTGCTATGCATAAAATCTACACAGAGGCAGATGTGTCTTCCCACATATGAACTCCTCTATGGAGAAATTCTCCATGTCCTACACAGCACTGTAAGGAACACTGCTTCCTTTGTCTCAACCCTCACTGTACCTGAACACCAACTCCAAACTCCACCCCAGACTTAACCCCCACTCCCACCCCAAGGAACACCTCACGCCTTTCCTCTAAGCATGGAACATTTTACCAGAATAAGGGAAGGAAGGGTAGAGTGCTGTCTTGGGTTTCCTCAGAGGCTGATGGAGTGAGCACAGTTTGGAGGTTGCCTGCAGACTTCCCATGGATTTTGCAAATGAGTTGGGTTGGGAAGGGTGCAGGGAGTTCCAACAGACAGAATAGAGGGAAAAGCTGCTCTTAAGGACCAGCCAAGTCTGGAGTTTAAGTCAAAGGACCTGTAATTGACCACCACCCCCTTGCCCTAAATAATTGAAAGCTATTTAAATCTCAGGAAAGCACTAAACAGGATTACCTTCATTTTACACAGCAAACATTCACAAAGGCTGGTCCAACTATGTAATTTGCCTGGTACAAAATAAAAATGTAAGGGCTCATTGTTCAAAAATTAAGAATATTTAGAAGATATCAGCAAAACATTAAACCAAATTTGGAGACCTCCTAAGCCTGGGACCCTGTGTGTCTGCACAGGTCACAGGCCCAGGAAGCTGATGCTGTCTCCTCTCTCTCTCTCTCTCTTTTTCTTTCCATCTTCTCTCTCTGTTTCCTTTGCGCTCTCTCTCTCTCTCTCTCTCTCTCTCTTCTCTCTCTTCTCTCTCTCTCACTCTCTCAATACACATACACACACAAGCTATCCTAAAGTCTTGTTCCTCTCCCTTTTTGAGGTTTCCCCAGGTTCTTTCTCAAGTCAGGTCTGCAGACCCCCTCTCTACACTAGCTCTGTCCAGGTTCCTTATTGTGTAGCTCCACTTGCCCTCTTGCTTCCTTCATTTTCCCCTTTACCAGGCCCAGATTCAGTGCTGCAAAGGATGTTACTACTAAAGATAACCAGATACAGCCTTCCTTATAGACAGACACAAATCTTCCTCACAGGGAGAGACTTGAAACATTTAACTCCTAGTATTTTTATTAGCATTGTATGTATTAGCATTTACTAATTATTGATACATGGCACTGGTTAACAAGTGACAGAGGCTGTTTATCCTCCATAAAATTCAACTATCTCTGACCTCTAAGAATTTCTACTCTAAAACAGGTGATGATGATGATGATGATGATGATGATGATGATGATTGTGATGAGGATTATACAATGAAAGAAAGCAACTCTGTTGCTAGGAAATACGCTGAATCTTTTGTCCACATTAGCTCCTTAGTCCTCACAGCTATGTGAGGTACATTATTATTATTATTATTATTATTATTATTATTATTATTATTTCCATGTACAGATGAGGAATTGGAGCTTACAGAGGTTTTTGTTCACCAGCCCCACCCCAACTGGCTCTCTTGCTTGGGTGCTTGATACTATCAAGCTAAGCCACACAAACAAATGGAAACAATAGCTTTTCTATCCACATTGCCTCTCTGCTGGGCATACAATTAAATCCTTAATTAATATTTGCTGAGTAACTTAATGTATTGGCAATTATGTAAACAAAAGAGATGGAGATTTTTTTTTAATTAAAATTGGAAAAGAATTGGCCAAGCCTGGTCAGAGAGTGTGTGTAGGATTTGTAATACCATGTCAATCCTAAGGTTTATGGAGCTTTAAGTAGCCATCGCTGAATGTTCACTTGGCTTTAGGGGGCAGAGCCTGATCCAGTTCACTTTAATATTCCTTGCAGACTTATCATGGTAAGTATTTGCTCAACAAATGTTCTTTTAACGGAATTAATTTGGATGGAATGGAATTAAATCAGAACATTTTTGTAAGAAGCCATCATTAAGCTGAGAGAACTTTAAATGGAAATTAAACAGACACAATTACTCTTTAAAAGTGCACAAAATAACAGTTGACAAAGCCCAAGCAACCACAGATACTTGAGCCTCAGCCTAGGGAACCCAAGGAGGTTCCAAGCTTCCACCTCCCCAGCCTGCAGCATGCTCATTTTCCAACTGTGACAAAGGAATTAAATGAATTCATTGTCTTTGAATGCCACCACACTCCCACGGATGGGTATTAAATAATGTCCCTTTAAGCTACTGAAACTGCTGCATTGGGATTCTGCCTCATCTTTATGGATGCCTTGTCATAATTTCTAAAATTATAAAAGCCATCCCATGACTCCATAGATCTCAAGGAAACTATATGTGGAGTTTTTCTTCCCTCTCAGCTTGGAGCACATAAGGTGATTTTTTTACTACTCTGAGTCAGAACAGATGAATTTCAATACATTTGCCTGCATACAGTTCAGAATTGGATTTAGGAGAGAAGGTCACCAATCTGGCAGGTCTCAACTCCTGAGTAAAAACATGAAAGCTGGGACAGATGTTTCACATACAGGAACCAACACCCTGTCCTCCGCAGCACATGCTGTCTCACTTCTAGCCCTGAACAGCACAAGGAGAGGGGAGGCAGTGTTACTTTCATTCCCTGGTAGTTGGAGCCATCCCTCTCCCTCCTGTCCCCTCCACACCTGGTCCTCTGAAGCCCTGCCCCTGCTATGTTTCCCAACAGGAATTAACAATGCAAGATCCAACCCAGGTTCTAACACAACCCTGTGAGGTGAGAGCATCACTCACTTTGATCCCGTCACCCCCCCACATGTTACAGAACACAACAAGGGGGGCCTGGGACGATATACTATTATTGAAAGAAGGCCCCATGTCCGTTATGTCCGCCGCCAGAGGAAAGACGTCTCTCAATGCCAGAGATTCGTGAAAAGGAAAGGAAATGTTTATTTAATGCTATACTAACTTAAAGTAGTGACCTAATGTCTTTACCAAAATCCCAAAGTCCCTTAAAACACCCACAAACACACAGTCCTTCTTTCCTTCCCCCTTTGTCCAGTCCAGAGTACCGTATCTCAGGAAAGGAAATAGAAGTCCATGGCTCAGGCAGTCCTCTGGTTCTTCTCAGTTAGTAATCCCTCTCGACTGGGACACCTCCCTGGATTCCCGGCACCCTCGGCTGAGTCGCCGGGATCTCTGCTAAAACCAGGTGGTGGTTCCCCCTTCTAAAGCTGTGGGGGTCCCCACTCTGCCAGGCCACGTGGTTCTCTCCTCAGGGCTGCCACGTGGTTTTCTTCTCAGGGCTGCGCATGGCTCTTCTTCCCAGGGCTGTGCATGGCTCTCCTCTCTCAGGGCTGCGCATGGCTCTCCTCCTCTCAGGGCTGCACATGGTTCTCCTCCAATGGCCGCCAAATCTGGGTTTTAAATCCCCGAGGCCAATCTTCCTCTGCAGCCTCATTTCCGACTCCTCCCACACTCAGCTTCACATGCCAGAACTCGTATCCTTCCAGCTTTACTGGGCTGCCATCATGAGTCTGGGCAGGTGTGGCCCCACGTCCTGGAGCCAATCCTCTCTGAGCTCCCACGCAGGCACTGTAACTCAGGGGACCCGCCCCCACCCCCAGTTATATCTGGGTGGGGAAGTTACTTACATTCCCCTGCCTTAGAGCTGATCACAGCTACTTAACATATCTATGCAACCAGTCAAAGGTTATAGATATGCCAAACAACCACACCAGAGCTTAGCTGCAAGGCTGTTGCTATGCTAAACAGCTCTCAATGGCCCTGCTCCATTTGTCCCTTCCCCCAACCCACACCCTGGGCGGGGGGGATGGAGACATCCCCAAATCTCCTGGACATCTTAAGTTCTGGACCCCATTTCAAATGCCTATTTGCCCCCCCCCCCTTGGCTGCACCCTGTAACACACATACAAACATGCTGTCCAGATACAGAAAGCAAAGCACAGCCCAGTGAGGTGGATCCTGTGGTTTCTTACCCAGGCAATAGCAAAACTGGGGCTATTGCCCCAAACATTTGATTCTATTTCAGTAAGTTGCACCCAGGTACATTGCCCTTTACAGAAATATCAACCTTTCTCAAGATAGTTACTGAGTGGTATTATATGAAACTCTGATCTTAGAGGAGGGAGAGTAGGACAATCATTTACAATGAAAAAAACTGATTAGCCGGTTTGTCCATCCTGTGTGTTCTGTTCACCTCCCAACTTCCATGATGGGGAGATTCAGGTATCTGTTGGCTTCCCTCCTCCTTCAGCCAGGCCAACACACACACACATATACACACATATATAGACACATACACATATACATACACACACATTCCAGCACCCCAAAGCATGTTGCATAACTTCTTTATTTCAACCTCTACCAAGTCCAAAGTGTGGTAAGACATTGGGAGTAGTACCCATGCTCTATAATTGTCCCCTTGCATTTTGTAGATGGCTCTTAGCCTCACTAGAGATATTTACCCCCTATAGGACCAACACTTTAGCTACAGACCCTCTTTTCACATTACATTCTATCTCACAACCTCTCTCTTTCTTTTAAGTCCTTCTTCCCCTCCATCCTGACACCATCTCCTTTTTGTGAGTTGGTAGACACCCATTTTTCTATCAGTTATGCTTCTAAAAAGAGGGAGCTTTAAATCATGAGGATGAAAGTAAGGATGGTAGATGGAGATGACACCATTACAGTGGCTGGACTCTAGGTGGATTGTTTTAAAGAAATAATTTGACATCTTGTCTTATAAAGATTAACTTCCTGGTAGGCTATCTCATATACCTCAATATTTCCATCCTGAATTGGAGTTGCACTATAAAGATTCCCTTCCACTGTTTTATCCATGAGAAGTGCCAGGCCCTGGAGACAGGGAGGACAGAGAAGAAAAAAATACTAGTCCTGTCCAGACACACTATGTATGTTTGACTAACTGAAATAGACATTTATTATTTTGTGCCAACCCAACACCATTTTTCTTCTTTTGGTAGCAGTACCCCAATTTTCTTTTATAGCTTAGGAAAGACATTAAGGGCTCCTGACATCATTTGAATCATGTTATGCCTGAAACCATATCTACCCAGGGGATATTCACTTGTAAGAACAATAAAATCCTCTGCTTTAGCTTCCCTAAATTTTGGAAAGAATCACCAAAGAAACAATTCTTCCTTGAAATTGTAATACTGGCTGGATATTTCTGGTCAAAATGGTGGAGGTTTGCAAGTCTTTAACTGTGACATAAGAGCCTTGGGCAGCAAACCAAGGTTGTCTTTTCCAGTGGTTGCTAATATGGGAGCAGGAGTGCCTCACCAGGAGAAAAGGGTCCTTGAACCAGTGGGATGGCTCTGCTCCTAATACTGCTCTTATCCTGCAGTAAACAATGAGCATCCACAGAATCCCTACTTGCCACCTGGGCAAAGAGCACATTCTTATCTGGCCCAAGATGGCATCCTATTCTCCTGCATGCAGCTGCAAAAAGATGAGCCTAAAAAAAAAGGAACAAAATGAGAAGATTGTGGTGCTGGCTTCTCAGCACTCTTAGAATACACCCCCATTGTTTTGAAAAACAGAGGGACTCCAGAAGCACTTGTCAGAACAAAGCCCCCTAATTTAAAGGGAAAGGCCACTGTGCCCATCCATTCTCTTCTTTCCACCCCTCTTTCTCTGTCAAGCCTCTACACTCTTTGAAAATGCCAAGCTTCTAAGGGGATGATTTCCAGGATAAAAGGCCAGGTCTCTGGATTTTTTGTTGTTTAGCCATCATCTAAGCTTTTTCTTCCTTTACCTCAAAACCTGGTTACTGCGAGTAACCAATGCAAATGCAAATAAGCCCCAAGGGGTCTATTGCTCAGTGAGCTCAGCTAGGCTCAAACTGAGCATGGAGACAAGATTCAACTTGTTTGGCAGATAATTAAGTGCTCTTGAAGTCTTCCCAAAGAAAAATCAAGGAAAGAATACAAAATCTTTATGAAACCCCCCTAAATAGAGTTTTCTTTTATAGTGGGAGAACTAGAAAATCTATGTTTGTTTATGTTCAAACAGCTTATTTTGTATGCTTGACCTGGTGGACAGAAGAGGTTAGTATTATTTGAGGGCAAGATCAATGCAAGTGAGGGAAAATTTTTCTTAATAGCAGTGGGAGCCTTCAAAATATTTTTCAATCTAGACATGAGAGAATTGTAGCTAGCATGGGACCAGATTATAATATATAAGTATTTGAGATTACATTTCCTGTCATTAACTCCTTGGCTTGGTCAGCATCTTCCCCTTTTAGTTGTGAGATAAATTCTCTTTTCTAAGAGAGGCCTTCCCTGGCCTTCCAGAGAGACCTACATTCCTCAGAATTATCTTTTTTAGTCCCTGTCACATTACAATTCTCCATGTGTGTCTGTAGTTATTTGACTAATGTCACTAGTTCCCTCTTTTTCTATTTGCTATTGAGATCCCTGTGCCTAGCACAATGGTTGATGTATAGTAGATATTCAACAAATGTTTGTTGGCTCAATGAGTGAATGAATAATTAAATATGAATGAATGGATTGCATTGAACTTCATTCCTGAGCATGTGTTGTCTAGTAATGGTATTGTAACAGGGTGCAATCAAGAGGAGGGCCTAAATAGGGATTTGGAATGGGATCCAGAACTCAAGGTATCCAGGAAATATTAGGATGTCCTCACCCCTCCCCCACCACAGGTATGAGTTGTGGGAAGGGACACATGGAGCAGAAACATGTAGAGCTGTTTTGCAAAGCCATAGCTTTGCAGCTAATCCATGGCATGGTCATATAGCATATCTATAACCTTTAATTGGTTGCATAGATATGTTAAATAACTATGGCCATGCTTGGAGCCAGGGGGATGGAAGGGACTTCCATCCCAAGATGGAACTGGGGGGCAGGTCCCCCTGATTACAGCGCCTGCATGACAGCTTGGAGATTATTGGCTCCACACCATGGGGCCGCCCCTGCCCAGACTTACTATGGCAATCCAGTCAAGTTGGAAGGATATGGGAGTGCTGGCAAGTGTAGGCAATTGTGGGAGGAATTGGAAATGGGGCTGCAGAGGAGGATTAGCATGGGGATTTAAACCCAGACACGGCAGCCATGTAAGAGAACATGTGGCTGTGGCAATAGAAAGAGAGAACCACGCAGCTTTGCCAGAGTGGGGAATCACCATGCAGCTTCAGCAGAGAATCACCACTCGGCTTTGGCAGAGTGGTGACCCGTACCCCGCCCCCGCCCCCCGCAGCTTTGCGGAGAAGAACCATGTGGTTTTGGCCAGAGAGAGGACCCCTGCAGCTTTGGTAGAAGAGGACCATGTGGCTTTTGGGTGCTCCCTGTGGCCACATGGCCTGGGAAGCAGGAGAGACTTTGCCTGGAAGAAGGGTGAAAGAACTCCTGCCAGTAGGCCATGAGAAGGTGCCACTTGGCTTTAGATTAATTGGAGATCATGTCTGGACAGTGACACAGCTGAAGGTGCCAGCAGCCTGAAACATGGATGTCTGCTTCTTTTCTGGAGTTATGGTACCCCGAATTAGGGCAGGGGGAGAAGGAAACACTGTGGGCATCTGAGTGTATCCAAAAAGGACTGTGATATTTTAATGAAGATGTCAGGTCACTACTTTAAGTCTGTATAGCATTAAATAAACATTTCCTTTCCTTTATACAAATCTCTGACATTGAGAGATATCTTTCCTAAGGTGGCAGACATAATGAACCTGGGGGATCCTTTTGGTAATAGTATATTGGCTTCCCCTTGGCCCTGTGTGGGTGTGTTCTGTAACAGTTTTTGGAATCCCTGGATGGGCCAATAATTGCCCCCCATCTGTTCTGTAACAGTATCATGCCCTTAAGGAAGAGGTCATTTGGCTGGGAAACTTACTCTTCTTATATTGTCACCTGATCCCACTATGATCTGGACAGGCCATGGTTTATCCTAGGTGGTCATATGATAATTAAAAGTTCTGTACTCAATTTGAGCATCAATAAGGTTAATAACAACCACAGATCCAAATATGTTTAAGTCCATGAGATCATAATAGTTCTTTGAAACAACAGAAAAACTCTGAAGTTTGTCATTGGAAGACACTGGAGAACTAATTAGTTATTTTGAAAACTGGCAAATAAAGGGAAAATTTCAAATGTTTATCCTGTCTTTCCTATATGATCACTACCACTGACCAACCACAGATATGAGGAAGTTTTATTTTATAGAACTATTGCAGAAAATTCTTATTACAAAATAATATCTAAATACCACAATTTTGAAAATCTTGATTAGTTGGCCGTGGAAGATTATTTTTTCCAAAATAGCTATAACAAAGTTAAGTCCCAGAGTCCTGACATCAGATGAAGTTTGTTTGTCCTCTCCTTGAAGTTGGAGGATGTTTTTAGCTTCCTCAGGGAATGAAAATGAGTTCACCACTTTTTCCCCCCATGTGCCCTGCCCAAACTCAAGGAAGCCTGGAATTCAGAAATGGGTACAGGGCACAAAGTGAGCTCCTGGAGAAACTGGTTCTGGTATGAGGAATAGGAAAGTCATAAAGAGGAGGGGAAACCCCCAGTTTTCTTTTTTCCTTTCTTTCTCTTTTCTCCATTATCTTGTGCACAGACTGTGGTGGTCCACAGTACTCAGACTCGGAGGAAAAAAATTTCATCTCTGATCAAAGGAGCTATAGTTTCCAAGACTGTCAGGGGCAGACCCTGGTACTGGTTTTTGTTTTGTTTTGTTTTTGTTCTCTCTGTCTTTCCACTGAAAGGCCTTGCACAAGAGCATATTCACAGGAAATGTGCATCATAGTGGGATAAATAAAGCCTCAGTTTTCTGAATGGAAGATGGGAAGGAGAACCTAGGGGACCAGAAAGTACTAGAGAGTTCATAGAAAGAGAGCTTGGGGAAATGAACCCATGAAGTTGTTTATGGATTCTAGACTTATCCCAACTGGTTCATCAGAATTCCGACCCTAAACAACATACCACAGTCAACCACCCAGGTCCCAACATGGCTCTACAAATGGACTTGGCATTAAAACCAGTCTCCAGGAGGATGGTTGGAACTTGCAACTTGAACCTAACCAGTTTAAAGACTGGCTAGAATAAAACTATTAAAATTCTTTATAGGATCTAAACAGAGTTTAACAGAAGCCCCAGAGTTTCATAACATTATATTCAAAATGTCCACAATATGATACAATATTAGTCAGGATATGAAGAACCAGAAAAATCTCAACTCAACAGAACAGAGTCCAAAAATAGACCAACAAAAGTATGGCCAGGCAGTGAAAGACAAATACTATATGATCTCACCTATAAGTAGAACCTAATCAACAGAACAAACAAGTAAGATAATATAGCCAGAAACATTGAAATAAAGAACAAACTGACAGTAACCAGAGGGGAAGGTGGAGGGGATAACAGCAAAAGGGGGAGGGGTCATCAAGGAACATGAATAAAAGCACATGGACAAAGCCAAAGGCAGGTAGGATCAAGGATGGGAGGTGGGGAGGATGGGAGGTGGGAAGTGGTAGGGGGAAAATGCAGACAATTGTACTTAAACAACAATAAAAAAATATTTTAAAAATATGGCCAGTTGATTTTTGACAAAGGTGCATAGGCAATTCAATAGAGAAAGGGTAGATTTTTTAACAAATGGTATTTTAACAATTGGACATCCATATGATAAATAGATAGATAGATAGATAGATAGATAGATAGATAATTCCCTATCTAAATTTCACACATTATGCAAAATTTAACTATAATGGGTCATAGATCTAAAGATGAAGTATAACAATTTTAGAAGAAAACATTCATGGCCTGGGTTTAGACAAATATTTCTTCTTTTTTAAAGATTTTATTTATTTATTTTTAGAGGGAGGGGATGGGAGGGAGAAAGAGAGGGAGAGAAACATCAATGTGTGGTTGCCTCTCACATGTCCCCTACTAGGGCTCTGGCCTGCAACCCAGGCATATGCCCTGACTGGGAATTGAAACAGTGATCTTTTGCTTCACAGGCCAGCACTCAATCCACTGAGCCACACCAGCCAGGGCAGGCAAAGAGCTCTTCTACATGACTACAAAAGGACAATATAAAAAACTGGCAAAACTTAACAGTAAGAAAACAACCCAATTCAGAGTAAACAAAAGACTTAAAGAGATACTTTATCAAAGAGGATATATGGAAAACAAATATGTAAAAATATGTTCAGTATCATTAGTCATTAGAAAAATGCAAATTAAAACAATAATGAAATACCACTGCACATTAACTGAAAGACTAAATAAAAATTCTGATCATCTCAAGTGCTGACAGTCACATGAAGCAACTAGAATTCCCATATAATGCTGATGAGAATGCAAAGTGGTACGGCCATTCTAGAGAACACTTTGACAGGTTTTTATAAAATCATACATTCCATTGCCATGTGACCCACTAATTCCACTCTTATATATTTACCATAGAGAAATGAAAATTTATATTTAGTCAAACACTTGTATATAAATGTGTATAGTAGCTTCATTTGTAATTGTTAAAACCTGGAAACAGCTCAAATGTCCTTCAGCGGGCAAATATATAAAGAAACGGTGGTACATCATACAATGAAATACTACTTAGCAACAAGAAGAAATAAACTATTGATGTGCACATCACCTTGAATATAGCTCAAAAGCTTTGAGCTGAATGAAAGAATTTAGCCTCAAAATATGACCTATAGTAGTACTCTCAAAAAGACAAAACTGTGGTGGTGATGAAGGGAAAAATCAGAGGTTGAAATGAGTTAGGAATGGGAGGAGATATGATTATAAGGGAATAGCAAGAGGGAGATTTTGGGGGCAATGGATTTGTTTGGTATTTTAATGATTGTGGTTACAGGAATCTCTATTATATATATGTTGTATTTCATAGATGTGTGTACCAAAAGTGGTAATTTTAATGCATGTTAATATAAAATATAAAGAGGAACAAAAGAACCTCAAGACCATTGCCTTTCTCACTAACAGACTCTAAATTAATATCTTAGAAACACTAGAGTTTTATGAGATAAATATAAGAGATCCCTAAATTAATATCTTAGAAACAGATCCCTAGATTAATATCCTAGAAATACAAGAGTTTCATAAGAGATAAATATAAACAAATGGCCTTATCACTATCCTACCTTCTACTCAAGTACATGCTAACGCTCTTTTCATATTTATTTATGAACACGTGATTTGATTAAATTTGTCTTGTCATGGAGAACTGCAAATTTAGAGAGATGTGCCTCTCCTCAATGCTCACAAAATAAATGTCAGTTCATTTGTCTTCACTCTTCAGTGGTACTGTCCTCATGATAATGAAAATATGGTAATGGGAAATATTAAAACCCCAGGAAATACTCTGTTTGAATACAGCAGAATATCTCAGCACATTATTGTTTCTCCAGTGGCTAAGACAAATTTTTCCCAGAATGCAATAGGATAGCAGTCAGAAGCAGAGTCTTTTGCAATTGGCTGATAATGTACCATGGTTCTTCTGGAGCAAGAGACCATGCACTTAAGTGATAGGAGAGAAACATACCACTGCCATTGAGAACTGTTTTGAAGAAACAAAGTTTGGAAACTCTTTAGAAATTTTAAATGACAAGTACCTCTGTGCTGGTTTTAATGTGTGTACTGCTCCTATCAAAAGATGACATCCAGTTCTCCTCCCCTTGAATGTGGGCCGGGACTTGGTGACACACTTCTCACAAGCAGAATAAAAAGGAAGTGACAGTTACATGACTTTGGAGACTAATTCATACAGACCACTGTGGTTTCCTATTCTCTCTCTCTCTTTCCCCTCTTTCTTGTTGTCTCTTAGATCACTTGATCTGGGGAAAGCTAGTTGCCATGTCCTAATGACACTGTGGAAAGGCTCACATTGAAAGGAACTGGGGCCTCCTACTAAGAGCTAAGTGAGCTCTCTTTGATGTGGGCCTTCCAGTCCTGGGCAAGCCTTCACAGATAACTGCAGCCCTGTTGACCTCCTGACCACAACCTCTTTAGAGACCCTGGGCCAGGACTACTCAGCTAAATCACTGCTGAATTCCTGACTATTAGAAGCTGGGAAATAATACATGTCAGTTAACTAAGATTGGGGGTAACTTGTTATGCAGCAATACATAGCTAATACAACAACAATGCTGATGTTGAACTGCTCTTTGATTTAGAAAGAAAAGGAAAGGAAGAAGAAGCAGGAACTGAAATCAGGGTTTGGTTCAACATTTTTACCAAGTGAAGTAACACTCAATTTATCTAGACTTCTTTCCCTGCAGACCAAGGAATTGTACAAGGATACAAGGTATTTCTTAGAAATGATTTTAAAATTCGTCTTTGTACATAGATATCCTGAGGCTGATATCCTACCTGGCAGTTGAAGAAACTACACTGAATATCTCACCTACGTCCCATTAGGAATTTCCAAACTGCTATTTTATTAAGCAGTCTCTTAAATGGGATATGTTGTATAAGTTGTCCCAGAAGAATCTAGCAAAGGGATATGGATAAGGTAGGTACTCAGCAAATGTGTTTTGGTTGGTGTTTTTTCTTGTAATTAGCAGACCCTGAGCTCATACCCAAGTCAAAAAGACCAAACCAAAACAAAACCTAGAAAAAGGTTAAAATCATGCTGTTACTTCCTGCAATCATAAATAGGAAATTTCTTTTCCAATATAATCCTAGAGTTTAGCATATGCCATGAGACAGTTACATGAGAATTTACTCTAAGAGGAAAGTGTCTGATGTTTGTGTCTTCTAACACTGAAAATCTGACCAGCATCTCACAAATCAACAAAAAGAAAAATATGCTTTGGCAGCATTGCTTGTTGCATTCTTTAAAGGGGAAATTGAAAACCTAGGATCACAAGGGTCAGATGGTTATTATTGGAAGCTGACTCTTATAAAATACAATACATACCATTTCCCCCATCTAAATTGCATTGCTTTGTCCAAGTCACCTGATGGGGCCCAGGATAAGGTATTTTTCTGATGTAGATACTACCTCATTTTCCAAAAGCCCGTCCATTTAAAAGTGGGGTCCTGAAAAATACCGCCAGTGACAGAAAAATGATATATTTTTTGTAACCTCAGCATCACAGAAAATAGTTCCACAAGAAGTGGTTTACAAAAAAAGAAAACTTTATTATTAAACACATATAGTACTATTCAGCAAAATCTGTTGCTGATGGCAACTTCCAAAAGTAGGCCATTTAGAGTCTCACTCTATATCAGGATTTTAAGAAACTCTGAACATTTTATCGATCGAAGCATCTTGATGACATTTTTTGTGAATGGGTCTATATGTCAATAAGAGAAAAACTGTTAAAATACCAAATAAATAGCAACTATCAAGGAGGTGAAGTGAGGAGGTACAACAAAAGAAAATCAAACTGAGCCACAATTTCACGTAAACCTGCAGATGTAGTTTAACAGGGTTTCTAAGATCAGCTAATTACAAAACTGCAGGTCTAATAACTAGTCTGTGTATGTTGTAAACAAAACGTTGCCTGGATGCACCAACTCTAAACACCTCTAATACCATCTTGGTGTGAGTAGATAGTGTAGATAGTTTGTAACTTTAAAACAAAAACTGAGTCTACACTATAGAATGTGGTGTTATTATTTTGAAAACCTGGAGGGAGAAAAACTATTAGTGCCTCCTGCTCAACCCCAAATAGCATTCCTCATGAAAGTTTGTGGAAAACCATCTTCCACAAGGAGGAGGCACAGGGCTCTCCTCTGAGTGGGAAGCCAGCACTTGGCTTTATCCAGCACTTGGTGCTTCATCTTCACAGAATTAGGCAACAAATGAATGGTTAGTCAACACTTGTGAAAGTGAAGGCACTAGAACCATAGGTAATCAACTGCAATATAAGGAATTAACTGCCATAGGATATAAGCACATGAGCTAATTTCTTTGTAAAATTCCCAGAGACCACTCAGACAAACTCAAATTCTTCCTGAGCTGAAGGGATCACTACCCCTATTCCACCTTAGATAGCTTTAATTCTTAGAAAACACTTAACTATATTAAGCTGAAATTTTTCCCCCTGGGATTTCTTCATATCAGGTTCTGTTTTTACCCCTGGGCTCCAGAACAAATTGTATCTTATCTATTTGTCAATTGGAAGATTACTGTCTTGTCCTCCATGAGTGGTCCTTTCCCAGATGACAATCAGATCAGTGGTTCTCCTGTTGACAATTGTGGCAACATTTCTTGAAGTATGATCCAAAAACATTATCATCATCTGAGGAGCACATTAATCATGCAAATTTCCGAAACTCCTCATTTGAGCCTACTGAATCAGATTCTCTGGGATGGGAACCTAGCATCTGCCCAGATTTAGCAAGCACCCAGATGATTTTTAAGCTTACCACAGAATTTTCTCTAAACTCATCACTCATCCCTGGATGGGCCCCTTTGAACAATCACTCAGGACATTTTCCAATAGTCCACGTGTAGTATAGGTATTACTATCTTACAAACACTGTAGATAGTTCAAATGACTATGAAAGAAACAAAACCAAACTTTGGAAAAGGTCTACACCACAGCTGGCAAACACAAGGCCCACAGGCTGAATCTGGCCCTCCACCTTGTTTTATCTGGCCTGGCACCTTGTTCCACCTCGGGGCAGTGCTGAGCTCTCACTTAACTGTTAAGGAGTAGTTACGTTTATATGGTCCTAAAATTACATTCAGCCCTTTGAAGGCAACGTCAGGCTGATGTGGTCCCCAATGAAAATGAGTTTGACACCCTTGGCAGTCAGAGCTGTAATGAACTCAGATGGTATTCATCCTGTGGACTAGGTGGTATGGTGTCAGGATGTCTCAGTGTCTGCTATGTGCCATGCACCAAGCTATATAACTTGACAAGTGCTGCCTTCACAGTCTTTATTACCTGCAAGATCCCTGTTATGCTCAAATTACACAGATGCGAAGACTGAAGCTCTGAGGGGATCGATACTTTATTTGTTCAGTACTGAAGAGCTGGGAAATCGGAACCCAGATCCCTCTGACCACAAAGTCTATACTTTCTCCCCCACTGACCCTCATCCCCAACCTAAAAGTACCAAAAGGAACATTTATTATTTGTGCAATGTTATTGTTGACATGGTCCCTTAAAGGCCCTGCTAAATGTTTGAGCAGAGAATATTTAGGGAAGATTATATTATTTTACACTTTTGTTTCTGGCTCATTCACCAGATTCTGAGTGACATACTTAAG
Source organism: Phyllostomus discolor (assembly GCF_004126475.2). NCBI lineage: Eukaryota > Metazoa > Chordata > Mammalia > Chiroptera > Phyllostomidae > Phyllostomus > Phyllostomus discolor. Next base: position 52,584,879 of record NC_040909.2, on the reverse strand, counting down.
ATGAAACTGACACCTCTACATTGTGATGGGTGATGGGCAATTACTTGCCATTCCCTAGCCCAGAACTCAACTCATCCAGGTGAACAGGCTATGATGAAGTGACGCTTAATGTGGAGCTTGAGTGGTTCAGTGTGTGGTCCAAAAACATAACCCGCAATGGTGCACAGGACTAGAAACATTCCCCCTCTAACACCAGTCTGTCTACACTGTTACTTTTTATTTCTGTTTTTTTCTTTAGCCTCACCTGAGGACATGCTTATTGATTTTAGAGAGAAGGGAAGGGAAGGAGAGAGAAAGGGAGAGAAACATTGATGCAAGGGAGAAACATCAATCAGTTGCCTCCCACATGTACCCCAAGGGGACCAAACCCACAACCTAGGTATGTGACCTGAGCAGGAATCAAACCCATGACCTTTTGGTTTATGGGATGATGGTCCAACCAAGCAACACCAACCAGAGTTTTATATGGCAGCAGAAAAAAGAAAAAAGAAAAAACTTTAATGGAAGTAACTTTAGGTACAATAGGCAAGAAATAAACTTCTGTGTTAAAGGAGAGAGTACCAGCCTTAGATACAAGAGTTGAACTGGTTCCTCTCCTGACCGCCCCCCCCGGCCAATATTTTGAGCAAGAAGAGAATACCAAGCTACCACCTACAGAGGCAATCCCATTCACCTCCCACCTCATGAGGCAAAACTCCAAGCAAGCAAAGACACCCATAAAAACAGCTCATATATTTATTTAGAAACTTTCATTCCACTCTTGGGAAAAAGTTCCTAATCAACACAGCCAGTGGCTCAGTACAGATGAAGCTGTCAAATGGAAAGAAATCATGCAATGAAGAGAGACGCAGGTCATAGTTCCTCAGGCTCTCATTCCCATCTCGGGCATGTGGGGTTCTGCCCTCAGTATATCTACCTCATCAAACTGATGCAGAGCAATCTCAGCTCAGCCCTGGGTTGTAAATGCTGCATAAAGGTTCTGGGGGACTTGAACCTACCAACATTGCCTGACAATGTTAAAGATGTGAAGTTTGTTTCCATCTAGAATTTCTTTTCCTGATCTCCTGGGAATAACAAGGTTACCATAAGTATGCCAGGAGGTGTGACCACTACAAAGAAAGAAGAAAACAAATAATACCTAGTGCACCATTTATTTGAAGTGACAGCCATATTGCATTATAGTTAATGGACTTTGCTAGTCTCCTTTCTGGCAGGGCCAAATTGGAACTAAGAAGGAGTAGCAATGAAGAATCTGTGCAGCTATTTCTGGAGACAAAAGCAGGCCAACACCAGCAGAGGCCATGTTAAGACAAATGGCCCACTCTTGAATGGCGTACCATAATGTCACTGCAATTAGATGGATTAGAGGTTACAGTTCGCCACAGATAGCCATAGGACATCCACTGATAATCACACATTTTGTTCTACTGACAGATAACAGCAGCCCACAAATGAGATGAGCCTCCTCTGTGTACCCACGCTACATGAAATCAATACTTAATTACAGCAGGATCTGTGTGTGTTATTGGCGGTCAGTTGTGGTGACGAGGCAGGTACAAGGCTGTGCTGCTAGATGGTGAATTAAGGCGAAAGAGGATGGTGCACGATGGGTAATACCCATCCTACCGACCATGCCTGAGATCTAGATTTAGATGAATCACTGGACACTAGGCTTGGGCTGGACCTCGAGACATGAAAAATACGCTCTTAGGGGAAGAGCAAGCTCTGCCTCTGATGGCAGTTGCTAGAATGCAACTACAGATCACATTGTTTTGTGGACATGCAAGACCCATGGTACAGTCCTGGGAAGAAGTGGACAGCATCTGAGGAGTGGCCCTAGGGAGAAGCTGTGTGGCCAAAAGGAAGGAACAGAGAAAAAACAACCGAGTGACCTGAGAGAGATCCTAGCTCTGCTGCACCTAGAAGCTGCAGAATACCTTGCAGTTCAAGCTACTTATCCATATAAAAAGAATGGTATTCATTCTAAGCAAGAGAGCTACTGTGAGGATTGAGAGGAACCAGATAGGCAGAGAGTACTTTGTAGACTTGAGCCTCCAGACCATTGTTACAGATTATTTTTCTTTTAAAAAGTGATAAGACCTTGGTATGCAATGTCATTAAAAAGAATATCTTCATTTATTAAGTTCCCAGTGCAATGTTAGGTGAAGTCACACCGGAACCTACACACACAATGGAAGGACAGAGATAAACTAACTTGGCGGAGACATTCCAAGTGGAACCAAAGATATAGGCAGGGAAATCTAGAAAGTTCTTCCATACGTCATCTATTCTATGCTTACATAACACCAAACTAGAGAGCATTATACTTGAAAGCTGTGTGTTCATCCAAGAACTCTCCTCTTGTCCTTTTTAAATTTTAGTTCATTTCTATAACCATCTCTTTCTTTAATGTATTAATTTCCTATATCTTATTCAAAGGCCTACAGGTTTATTTGTTTGTTTATAATCATCTCTTGAAAAAATGAATTTTGTGGGACTAGCACTGGGAATTGTTTTTAGAAAGTAACATTAAAAACATGGTAGGGAAAGAAAATAACAAAAGGAGAGATTTCAGGGGCCTCTATTAAAATAGCTTAAAAGCCTTGTCACCTAAGGAGGAAGGGGGTTCTTTGTGGATGAAAACTCAGCTCTGCAGTGGTTTGGGCCTCGCCACTTCACAGCGGTGTGTCTGTGACTGTGAGGGGACTGTGAGTGGATTTCTGGGGACCTTAGTTGCCTCCTCTGATAAATGGCAAGTGTGCACAAGAAGAATTCAAAGGTTTGTTGTGGGTGGTCCAAATTCTTACAAGTGGTTCTAGTGTTTTTTTGTCAGCCCTTCAGTGATGCCTCCCTTAGTACAAAGCCTTTCTTGAAACTAACCAAGCCAACAACTCTTGATGGTACAAAGTCCACTTGCTGGATTTGTATCACTCACCCTTCAACAAAAGCAAAGAAAATTATTTCAATCCTGAGAAACTGGTGTGGCAATAGAAGGAAAGCCTCTTATTTAATTCACAAAACTTGTCCCATGTGAAAAAAAAGACACTGTCATCAGACACAAGTGCCCAGGTTTACTAAAACCAGAATTTCCATAGGTGGCTCAAGAGAAATGTACACTGAAGTGTTCTAGCTTTACTGGGCTCCTCCTTCTGTGTTTGCTCAATACAATACATTTGGCAGTGGCTGTGTTACTGGTTAAATCAAATGCCACATTGGGACATTCTAGAAGAGGTAGACATTAGATCACTGGGCCAAATTACAGAGCCACCACACTGCATACTGATTTAAATTATGTAAATTTAATATAATGTGTCACAAAGTATGTGCAAAATTTGAACTAACTCAACTCTAGCCCCCCAATTAAAAGTTTGTCAACAATCACATAATTTGATCTAAGAGCTGAAGGGGGCAGCTGACCATAAACTGAGCTTATTCTGGGGCTGCTTAGGGATGGACATTCATTGTAGCCGGTAAACCAACTTCCCTCCATCTCCTGTTGGAATTGGTCTCAAAGTTGTTGAATTTTAGATTATGCAAGGGCTCCAGGAACATGTTTCTTATGGCCTTTCTGTGTATGTTTTTCATTCATCATTTAAGAACCCAAAACTCAGACAGAAGGCTGAAGCCTAAGGAGTGCTGGGAGCCAGCAACATGAAATAAATTGTTCTAGAAAGAAGAAAGTGAAGACTTTGTTTTAAAAGGTATGTCCTAACTCTGGTAGAAAGAAGATTTCATCTAAAATTAAAATTTCCTAACAGTCATTTTACCCATACAGTCTCTCAAGAACACACATTCATGACCTTAGCACAGCGGCACCCCCTCATCTGCAGGGCTTATGGTGAACAACCCCCACTGGAAGCCTCAAACCTTGGAAAGTACTGATATCTACACATACTCCTTTTTTCCTATATATTCATACCTACCTATTATCTAGTTGAGTTTATAAATTGGGCATGATAAGAGATTAATAACAATAACGAATAATAAAATAGGGCAATTATAACAATATACTATAACAAAGTTTATATGAATGTGGTCCCCCTCTCTCTCAATATCTTCATGTACTGTACTCACCTTTTCACTTAAAGGAAGCACTTTACAGCTTCTCTTTGGCACATTCAAATTGCATCATTACCCTTGCACTTGGGAACATTATTAAGTAAAATAAGAGTTGCTTGAACACAAGCACTGTGACAGCTTGACAGTTGATCCGATAACTACTAAGTGACTAGTAGGCGGGTGGTGTATACAGTGTGGATACACTGGACAAAGGGATGGCTCACATCCCGGGCAGAATGGAGAGAGACAGTGCAACATTTCATCACACTATTCAGAATGGTGCATGATTTGAAACATGAATTTTTTTTAGTTTTGGAATTTTTCATTTAATATTTTCAGACTGTGGTTTACCTCAGGTAACTAAAAGCAAAACCCAAATAAGGGGGTGGGGGGCCTATAGTACCTAGGGCACGAACAGGAGCAAACATGCTCCCAGGCCTTTGTGTCTCTCTTTGCCCTCCTGTAGTAACCAACAGAGGATTCGCAAACTCACAGAAACATTCAGAAACCACTTTCCAGTTTTAGAAAGTGGTTGCACATACACTAATGCACATTGATCTCAGTGGCTGCAATAACTGTGAGTTGGGCAAGATAAAGGAACTGGGTCACAAAGAGGATAAGAGAGTTGCAAAAAGTCACAAAACTTAGCAGTATAAACTCTTCATACACCCACATCAGGAGCTCATTTCATCTCACCAAGCTGTGCTTCTCTTTGGAAATGGTTTAGGAAGAGGTGATCTCTCAGGGTTAGCAACACCTCTCCAAGGTCTGACACTTATTCACTTCACACCCTGGACCGTCTGCTTGCTGTGTTTGACTGCCCAGCATCTATCCCTCCTCCACTGGATACAGTCTAGTGGCACACGGAAATACCCTCTGTCTCCTTCTAAGGGTGGGAATGTGAGCAAATAGGCCATTTAGATGCTTGTTCTCTTCTAGGAATCTCCACATCAACCAAGAATAGAACAGAATGAAATGGTTGGTGCTCATTCAGTGCACCTCACCAGTCTGATGCTACAAACTTATTTCTGCTCATGAAAGCAGTCTTGGTTCATTCCATTACCAAGCCTGCTTCTTCAGCCTCCCACTGATTCTATAAGCAATTCCATCCCTTCCAGCAAGTTTCTACTTGGTTAAATTAGTCAAAGTTCATTTGGTTATTTGTAATCCAACAAGTGTAGCTTAAAAGACAACTAAGTCTCCATTTTTGTGACTGCACTGGTACCCAAAGAATGTGAGATGAGAGTTCTAGAGTACATGTGTGTACATGCGTGCAAGTGTGTGTACATGTACCTACTGACTCTAAAAAATTTAGAGCACATATCCAAAACATACTTTGCAATTTTCATTTCTAGTAGTTGATATCTTGTGCAGTATTAAAAATAATATGCTAACTTTTGCATGAGCTAAATGGGGGTTTAAGAGTGTTCCTGTGAAATGAATAAGAAATTTGGCTTAATCTCATGTCCACATACTATTTTATACATGGTTTTATTGTTTTGCTTCCTCCTACAGTTTTTTCCCACCAAAACTCAAATTACATTTATATAAGAATTAGGTTATTTGATTTTTTTTGAGATGCCAAGTGTTCCAAACTAGCACCAGACTTTAGTTACACACCCAACCTGACCTTTTTGTGTGCATTGAGCAGCAACAGCAACAATAAAAATGGATAAAAATATTTCCTCTGGCTTTGCAAAGGTGAAAGCAGTTACCTAAGAAGTTGTAAATCAAAAAACCACAAGATTTCTGTCAAACTCAAATTGACTTCATCACATTTCCCCACCCCATTGCTTACTCTTGATGGTATGCTTTCCCCCCATTATCCCAGTAATTCCAAAGCAATTACATTTCCAAGAAAAGAAATGCAATAAACAAAGTAAATTCATAAAGCAGGGTTCTGAATGCATTTCTGCCACTTTTGGTTTTGGAAGATGTACCTTGAGCCTCAGGGAGATCATTTTTAATCTTTATTATGATGACAGAGACAAATGCCGCAAAACGTCCTTCCATGACTCCAGATGCTTCCTGAATTCTTTGAAAATTGACAAAAATATTGTTGTGGGTATCAACAGATGCACAGAAGGGCATCAATGTATGCAGAGAGTATGCACAGCATATCCTCTTCGAGTTTATGACCATGCTGCTAGCGGGCTTTAGGCTACAAATGGGCTGAAGCATTTCTGTTCCCATGGAGGTGACCATATCGACAGCTGCTTCCCCAAGTTCATTGTTAAGGTTTTACCTGAACTTGAATGGATTTATGTGTTTTCATTGACACTGAACATTTCTAAATATGTAATAAATGGATTCAGATTGGAGAAAAAAGGGAGGAAAGAAGGGAAGGAAAGATGGAAGGAAGGAAGGAAGGAAGGAAGGAAGGAAGGAAGGAAGGAAGGAAGGAAGGAAGGAAGGAAGGAAGGAAGGAAGGAAGGAAGGGAGAAAAGAAAAAAGGGAGGAAGGGAGGAAATTTCTTCTTTCAGTGTATTCTTTCATTGTATGACATATGAGCAAGTCAGTTATCTACATACCCATTGTCACTGGAAAAATGACAATCCCAAACAGACTTCCTCATCCCTCTGTCCCTGCCATATTCTCTTCTCTGATTTATAGCAGCCATTTTTTTTTCTTTTCAGGAATGCAAGCTCCTGTTAAATTATCCCACAAAGAGCATCATTAGGAAAGCAAATATCAGGGATTGCTCAGGTAGATTTTATCACACAGCTCCATGGAGGTGCATGTTAAGCTTTGGTTTGGGGAATTACCTATGCTGTTTTTTCCTTTCAATAATGTAGGCATTTAAAAATTAGCTACACCTACAAAATATACTTTTGTAAAAGAGACATGCAGACTTAATTAAGAATTTAACTGAATGTTATTATAAAAGAATTACTATTGTGTCTAATGTGAAATGTTTAAATTTTCCTCCTGCCTAGTTTATTCATTATTTAGGTAAAATGATAATCTGGTATTATATCCCAGATTACATAAAAGAATGGTATAAATGTAAATTTTCTTAAAGTTATCATATACTCCAGTTTTTCATTCTACCAAGTTTAGGAAACATGTAGCTCATAAATATTGATGAGGCTTTATCATCATTTAAATATGCCAACTAAATATAGACAATTATTTTGAAAACACAGTTCTGCATTCAAGCTCACTTGATACCGCCCACTAGTCCACCAACAGATGTGTTTCTACCATTCCCAAATGCCACACATCCCCTGGTCCAGACACGAGAAGGGTCTCTGCACCTACCACTGCTTCCCAGAAGCCTCCCCACCCTCCCTTGCCCTGGATTTGGGACCCTCACACTTGCTCCAATAGAGCTGTCCTTCTTCCCCAGACTCTGTCCAGTGGAGAACGTCTGTTTCTAAGGGTTCACTGTGAACTCAGTGGACCACGCCCATGTTGCCTCCCTGCTGTATCCTGTACAACACAGGTGGCAAACACAAGGCCCACAAGCTGAATCTGGCCCTCCACCTTGTTTTATCTGGCCTGGCACTTTGTTTCTACCTGGTGGCAGTGCCAAGCTCTCACTTAACTGTTAAGGAGTAATTATATTTATACAGTCCTAAAATTATATTCAGCCCTTTGAAGGCAACTGCAAGGCTGATGTGGCTCCCAGTGAAAATGGGCTTGACACCTTGCTATACAATATGTAAAATAGTGCTTAGCACACCAGTGCTCCAAGAACAGGATCTTTTTTTTTAAAGAAGCAGAAGTTCTTTTTTTAAATTCTTTTTTAAAGATTTATTTATTTATTTATTTATTTTTAGAGAGGGAAATAGAGAGAGAGAGAGAAACATCAATGTGCGGTTGCTGGGGGTCATGGCCTGCAACCCAGGCATGTACCCTGACTGGGAATTGAACCTGCGACACTTTGGTTCGCAGCCCACCCTCAATCTACTGAGCTATGCCAGCCGGGTAGAACAGGATCTTGTCACATGTTCACTCATCCCCATCTGAGTGGAGTCAGACTTATTCCTCACAGCACTCCTCATTACCTGCAATAGCAACCTGTCATTCAGCCCTTCCACCTCCAGTCTGTTCTTCATACCAAAGCAAGAATGTCCTTCATAAAAGTGTGTATATATCAGAGAACCCCACTCTGACTCAAAACGGCACTCTTGGGAAAGTCCTCAGCACCCCTCATGAGGCCTTGCATGAGCACTCCAGTCTCACTCTCAGGCCTCACATTTTACTTTCCCCCTCCCCCACATACACTGGCCTTGCTGATCTCAGGACACGTTTAACACTGCCAGCTCAGCATTCCCTCTGCTTAGAACCCTCTCCAGGTTTTCCTATGCCTGGCTTCAGTCCCTGCTCAAATGTCTTTTTTTTTTTTTTTGTCAGACAAGTTTTGCCTCATTACCTTACCAAAAATAGTCTCTACCATAGTTTACCTGCTTGCTGGCTACAGTTTTCTTCAAATCACTTACATTATGTGTTTATTTGTTTATTGTCTATCTTATCTCTTCCAATGTAGATTTCATTAGTGAAAGCAGTTGACTTCCTTCACTGCTCTACCCTAGGGTCTAGAAGAGTGTCTGGTACAGAGTAAATACTCTCTCATTTGTATAGAATGAATGGATACACTTCCTGCCTGCCAAAATCCCTGACCTAGTTACCCTTTCAGGGTATCACCTCCTCCTGGGTTTCCCAGGACTGAGTTCTCCCACACCAATTCAATAACAATGCTCCATGATACACTACTGATTGTTTCACCTGCACTGCCCAATACAGCAGCCATGAGTCACATGTGGCTACTGAGTCCTTGAAATGTGGCCAGTTCTAATTGAGATGCATTGTAAGTGCAAAATACACATCAGACTTTGAAAATTTACTATGAAGAAAAGAATGTAAAGTAGCTCATTGAGATTTTTTATTGATTACATGTTAAAATGATATTTTAGATATATTAGGCTACATAAAAATTATTGAAATTTGTTTCAACTGTTTATTTTTACTTTTTTAACTGTGGGAACTAGCAAATTTAAAGTGACACACTGAGTTCTCATTTGCAGCTTGCCTCATATTTCTGTTGGAGAGTGCAGCTCCAGACCAAAACTGTTCTCTAGGTGGGAGGTACCAGGTAAAGTATAAAGTGCATACGCTTCACATCACATAGACAGGCTGGAATGCTGGCTTTCTGGTACCAAGGTTTTGACCATGAGCAGGATGCTCAACTTCTCTGAAGTTCAGTTGCTCATCTGTTCAGTGTGTGTAATGGAAGTTACTTTAAAGTGTAGTTATAAGAAGTAATACAAGAAGTAATAATGACTCAGGAAATGGCCTTATGGGTCCCAAGGTATCCTGCTCTCTCCCCTTCTCCCGTTAAACACAAAGTCCTGCCATCTAGGTGCCATACCTTTTCAGTCCAATCCCCAAGCTCTACCCCTTCCTACACCTAACCAGGCCAGACTGTGTTCTGTGCTATGGTGAGGATGGAGCATTTATATGGTCATTTCACAAACACTTTGGAGTATCAACACTGCATGAGAAATTGTGCTGGGGGCTAGAGAACAAACCCATGACAAGTAAGGATGACAGGCTCTGCAGTGCCCTGTTCACGGTGAGGTAGCAGAGCCGACCAAGTGCACGTGCACTGCTCTCCCCACTCCAAGTCCCCACTGGAGGCTCTTCTGCAGATTCCCTGGCCCTCTCCTTCAGTCATAGCCTGTCGACAGGCCTGGGCTACTCCTCTGGGACTGTGGCATGGCTCTCAAGGGCTGTACCTCAGAAATTTCTGGAAAGCTAAATATACAAACTAACAAACAAAAGGCAGCATTTCCTAGATCCCTACCTGGAGGTATTAGGGTAAAACTCAGGAGTTTGCTTTTATAAAACTCCATACTGATTTATACAATCAGAATTAAGAATTCCAGGAAGGTGCTCACAAATCACTCATTAGCATTTGCATGACCTCCCACAAAATAAGCTCCCTTGGGCAAATTGCAGAGCCTTCTGGACCTTCAGACCCCTTATCTATAAATTGACACCTATTTACAAGGCAGAAATAAGGATTAAGTGGCATAATGCGTAGGAGGCCATTATAGACCTAACTGGACCTCATGCCTGGCAGCCATCTCAGTACTGTTGTTGAGAAGCTAAAGCAGGAACAATGGTACCACAAGGAAAAAGAGCTCTTCCATCATTGCCTGTCTTCTCTGGCATGTTTGACTTTGCTCCAAATTTTGAGCCATCAATTTTTTGTTAGTTATTCTAAAGCATTTAGAACAGGTGTTTTAAGTACTGGCCTAGCTAGACATTTCATATTGGTACAGCAAAACAATTACCACTAAAATTCAATTGAAATGTCAATATTTTAGTTAAGACTAATGAAGGCATCTCTCCTGTGGACAGTGGTTCTCTTTCTCATGCTGTGCAGATTTTTAACTTTGCAGTTGAAATGTCACTCCCTAACCCCAATAAAACCCCCATGCACCTTCCCAGAAAACCCACATGGGCTGGAACTAAATTTCTCAACCATGTCATAAAAGAAAAGGACTGGAGAGTTGGTCAAAAGCTACCCCGCAAAGGTTAATTTAAATTTCTTTGTGAAGTAGACAGCCTGAAGGTTTTTAAACTTTCCTAGAGATTTCAGAAAGGAGTTTCAGCACATCTGGCATTTTGCTCCATCTTGAGAATGAACTGAGGCCCAGCTTCTCTCTCAGCTCCTGGTCCTAGGGTTTGTCCAGAAACCCACTGACCTTAAGAGAGAAGGGGAGCCCTGGCTGTTTGTGGCTCAGTGGACTGAGTGCTGGCCTACAAACCAAAGGGTCACGGGTTCAATTCCCAGATCCAGACACATGCCTGAGTTGCAGGCCAGGTCCCCAGGAGGGGGTGTGTGAGAGGCAACCATACTTTGATGTTTCTCTCCTTCTCTTTCTCCCTCCCTTCTCCTCTGTCTAAAAATAAATAAAATCTTTAAAAAGAGAGAGAGAAGGTGAAAATAATTACAGTGTCTCTGAGATTCATGCAAAGGCCCTTCTCAGCAGCTCTCAGAAGTGTCAGAAGAATTCCTGAGGAATCAGGTGGTATCCCCATCCAATTATTCTTTTATAATTTTAAATCACAGAGAAATTTCTTAACTATGTTGTATAGCAATTTCTTGAAATGTCTTCTCTCCCAGTTCTCCCATAAATTTCTTCCACATAGTGCCTGTGCCCCCAAAAAATCAAGTGCTTTATTTCTTTCCTAAGTCTATTGTCTAGTTAATTATTGGGTAACAGTTTGGCTTGGCAAAAAGAAAATAAATAAATAAACAAATAAACAAACATGAACCCATCTAGTTTTTCTTATCCTGAAAAATATAGAGGTAACAAATTACAACTGTATTGTTTTCCCTGTGATGCTAACACAGGTGTAACAAATGTGACATGAGGACCAAATCAATACAATGATCACTGAAGCAGCCAATGAAATAATTCTTCTGGACCACAAACATCCTATATTCTGAGAGTGACAAGTGCCTGTCAGAAGACTTTAGTGCCAATCAAACCTCTCTGTATAACAAGCAACTTGACACCAGGCGAACCACCGGGCTGGGGAAAACTGCCAGGTTTTAACTAACTGGGGAAAGTCACCATCTCCTGAATGTCCCTCACATCTGAACATTGGTTTCCCCTTTAGATTTCCTTGGTCTAATGTTCTTAACATTCTTGTCATTTCATAAAATTCTTTCTCTTACTGTTTTATTTTCTTTATGGCTTTGGGGTGGTTTTGCGGTAGTGTAGAGGGTAGGATAATTTCTAGGACTTCAATCTCTTGATTTAATTTATGTTTCTTAGTGGAAAGAGTCCATTGCAGCAGGCCCAAAGGACTGAGGTGATTTCCCAGTCCAGATCAGGATTCATTTCCCAGTCCAGCTAGATTTCATTTAATGAGAGCTCAGTACCTACAGGTCCACTCCTTTGGCCACTCAAATCCAAATTATCATGAATTTTAAACATTGGGCCCATCTTTAGCACTCTAACTTTCACTTAAAATTTAAGCAGCTGACATTGATTCAATTAAAAATGTTTAATATTTGAAAGAGTCAATATTTCTTAGGCCTGAAAGGACAGAGTGGTATAGATACGATGAACCAGATGGATATACTTAGTGCATTTCCATATAGCCTTTTCAGCACATAGAATTTTAACAATAAGAATGTGTCAGTGTTGTAATCAAACTGAAGAGAAAACTATATATACTCTAATTCACTTTTTAAAATAATGTCATTTGGATTGAGGTATCATTGTGATGTTTAAGAGAAAGGGTGATCTTTTTCAGGAATTTTGTTTTTAATAGAGTAATATAGAATTAAGGACTCTGCTCTGTCCTCATAAACCATTCCCCCTCTAACTGGGTAAAAAAAAAAGTCAGAGCACATAGGCTGGGTATTCAATCAAGTGTGTAAAATCACAGCAAAGGCTTGTGTCCTTGCTCAGCTGTCCAGTATGAGAGTTAAGTGCAGCATTCCTGATCAGAGACATTGATCCAAAGTACCTTCATGCTAGAACTGAGATGTAATGCCACAAAAGGAGAGAAGCATGGGGACAGTTGGACCTGGACAATCTGGAAGCCTCTGGGCCAAAAGACAAAGTAATTCAAATTAAAATAAAATAAACTGATAATAAGAGAAAATACTGGGATAGGACCAAAGATATCTTAAAATGTCTATCAAGTTCTTTCTCTTTCATTGCTTTGATCCATTATCTAATTTCTTTAAATGTTCTTACACAATGTATTTATCATTGCTTTTACTTATGTTTTCATAAATAATTTAACCATGAAAATACAAAATTTCTGGTGACTCAGCCATCAGTTCCTGAGGAGAGAAAGTGAGCCAACTTGTCTACCTCCATGACCTATTTGCAGGCTTCTATAGAGCAGAGTGATCAACACTTCCTGAGCACCTACACTATGCCAAGAAATCTAAAGACATGATTACATTTCATGATCAGACCTATCCTGTGATATAGGTTGTCATATCCATTTTGCAATTTAACTGAGCTGAAAGAAGCCAGATAATTTGTTCAAGATCATGCGACTAGTAAATGGTAGAAATGGGATTTAAGCCAGGCCTTTCATGACTCCAAAACTTTGTTTATACTGCACCAAACCTACAGATATAAGTCCCTGGAATTTAAAAAAAAAACATGAAAAAAATATGCCCTATGGAGCTGACCACAGAGTGATATACATTTTATAGTAATACCACAAGATCCTACATTGGAAATTTTTCTCATATTTTTAATGTTTTCAGAAATTTGATCCTTATAATCCAGGACACCCCCCCCCCAAAAAAAGACTTCTATATTCAAGAAAAGAGTATTTTTTTTCAAGTCAGCAGATGCAAGCACGGTGTTTGTTGTACATTTCTAAATTTACTACTTCTGCTAATTTTCTTTCTTTTTTTAACAAAAGGCACAAGAAGAGTTACCAAAATCTGAGTTTAAAATCATGTCTTTTATTTGTTTCCTGTTTATTATAACTTTTCAAAAATAAATCCATCCCTTTCACACTGTAGGAATATTTGCAACACTGACTCTGACCTCCAGTGACCACATAAACTCTGCTGGTGGGAGCAGCAGCTTCTGTCTGTATTTGTCCTTTGAGAGCCACCATGTCCAATATACTGACACATCTGACAGTGACCATTGCCATAACAGTTCCTGAATCATAGACAACAATGCTACCTGAATATCTACAAGGCAACAACTTTTAATTTGTTGAGTAATTTCTAGGGCCCCCCTTGCTTGATGCTCATCACATAAGTAATCAAATCAACATTGAATTTATGCTATACTTCACACTGGACAGAAGCTATTAAAATTCAAAACAATACTGTTCAATATTCAAGCAATGTCAAAGAATAATATTTAATTACAAATAAAAATATTCACTCTATGTTGACAAAGGAAAAGAGAAAAGGCTCAAAAGGGCTTTAAAGACTGTGCATCTCATTAAAAAGTGTCTAGAAGGATATGAGCTAAGCTATTACTAGTGATTGTCTCTGTTCAAGGGAATGAGTGGGTTCCTTTGTTCTTTTCTGAATTTTTTTAAGATTTTTTATTTTATTTATTTTTAGATAGGGAAGGGAGGGAGAAAGAGAGAGAGAGAGAAACATCAATGTGGAGTTGCTGGGCCTGCAACCCAGGCATGTACCCTGACTGGGAATCGAACCTGTGACACTTTGGTTCGCAGCCCATGCTCAATCCACTGAGCTACGCCAGCCAGGGCTCTTTTCTGAATTTTTTTAAATTTAAAAAACATGCAAGACTCTCAAAATGAAAAATAATAAAAGTTATTTATGAATTTTATATATATATATATATATATATATATAAATATTTCATCCTTAGAACCGGGAAAATATCCTAAAATATCCTCTTCTTTGGCTGTGAGGTAGGCAAATGGACGTGAGCAACTCATTGTACATTTGGAGAAATGGAGATTAAGTAATTCGCTACTAGCTTCCAAGTGGAAGAGGACAAAGTGAAAGTTAGACCTGGTGTTATTTCCATAACTTCTCCATATACTGATATGATTACAGTTTTAAGAGTGTTGGTTTTCATTGCAACTATGTGTACCCATAGTACAACTTCCTGCCAATATGGGAACATTAGATATGATATGACATAAAGCTCCCACTGCTCTATCAATTTGACACAGCGGTAATGGCAGACACCACTGATCAATCACAGCACTCATCCTGCTGCCACAAGACATGACTTTAGAATTCTTCCCAACCTACTTCTCCAGACAGCCACTTGCAGGTCAGGGTTGGCACATGAGAAGAATTTAGTCACATGCACCAGAAGGACCATGAGGGCATTCATGGCAAGAGTTTGCCATCCCAGTGTAGCAGATAGTGCATCATCAGCAGTTATGTGTACACGCACTAGCTCACCTCCTGCCTTTAGGTTCATTCTTCTAGCTGCCTGATGTGTGTTAGACAACGAGGAAAAGAGATAGGAGTGAGCATAAATCTTACATTCAAGGGGACTACATTTTATTAGGGAAGAAAACTAGACTCTAAAAGCCTGTACTGCAAAGGAGAGAATTCTAAGTACCAGATGTCCTCTGCTCAGAGAAAGCCAAGGGAATTTGGAGAAGGTCAAGATTGTCTCCAGCTACAGGATACACAAATAAAGCATTTGAGCTGGGTGCCGAGGCAAGGAGTTTGGGATTTGTTTCACAGGCAATGGTGAGTTTATGATGGCTTAGAGAAGATGGGCACTATGACAAAAGCTGTGCAGAGGAGCACACCTGGCAGTATCACATAGAGCCACCTGAGTGGAAACAGACCTGGGAGTTGAAGGACATCGCAGAAGGAGAACAGCAACTCCTAAGCCCAGGTCTGAAGATGTTACTGCCTATTTCAGACAGCCCAACTGCAAGACAGATAAATACCTCTGAGCACTGTTAGTAGCTGCTCCTCTCTCCTATGCTCAGACTCTGTGTTGACCTGACCTGGAGGGATCTGGCTGCCTCTTAAAGGAAGATAAAATGTGGCCAGTTCAGTAATGGAAACCAGGAGCACACATGCTCTTGCTTCCTCACTGCAGGACAAATCCATCAAGAGCTCTCTCTGCTTTACCCCAGCTGGAGCCTGATTTATCAACCAGCTAGCTCAGAGCTACACCTTCCTTACAGGGCAGAAAATGGAGAAGAAAGAGGAGAAACAGGAGGAGGAGGGAAGTCAGGGCAAGGTGCCAGGGGTTTCCACTCCAGAGACCTTGGGGAAATGACAGATTTTGGAGAATTGGCAACTAGCATTTATTGGACACTTTCTGTGGATGAGTACATTATAGGTGTTATTTCATTTAATCCTCAAAACACCTACTACACCTACATTACAAGTAAAGAAACCCAAACCCAGAATCAGTGCAACTGACCAGAACCAGCTGAGAATTTCCCTATGAGCAAAGAAAAGAAGTCACTTGCCCAAGATATCAAATGCAAGTGCAAGTGGGCGAGCTGGGTCTCATCTCAGGCCTGCCTGACTCTTCAGGCCATGTTTTCCCACTGCACAGCTCAGCCTGTCAACACCGAACATCTGCACTTGCTGGGGTCCAGGTTATGATCAGAAGTGGGGGCAAGGGAGGTCATCATCTCTCCTTAACTTATTTTCACACATCCCCTTAGCTCACTTTCTGTATTGATTTGGAGTTTTGGCCTTTCTGAGAAATGTGTTTGTTTCCAAAGAGTTGCCCAGCACAGCATCAAAATGACTTGTCAAGTTCCCCTCTGGTGTCAGCTGCCTGACACACTGTAGCAGCCCTGGTCTCCCCTGGAAGGTCTTTTCAAGCTGCAGATGTTTACCTTTCTCATATAGATTTCTGACATGAGTGTGACAGCCATGTGCACCACTCTATTTCTTTTCTGTGTTTTACTTTCCACTCCACCAAACTAAGTTTCATGCATGCATTTCTTGGTGTGCGCAGTAAAGCCCTCAAGGAAGCTCTAGCAGCACAGGCTTATCACTGTTATTTATTGCTTGTCTCCTCCATTCTGGATATGGTAAGGGAAATACCACCATTGCTAAAATATCCCTGGACACTGAGGAAGGCAGAGGACAACAGGCAGGGGAGTGATAATGTAAGCTAGGGAAATAGATAAATCAGGAATGGGCCAACTACAGACCCAGAAGTCCAGACAATAGACATCAACCATCACATACAGAAGGGGACTGTCCTTTTGTTGGTACTGTTACTAGGATAGGTTAATTCAGTCCTATCCTAGTAGTCTCTAACCTTGGGGATCACAGCACTCCCTGCCTGGCAACACTTACATTTGCTGAAGCTAGGAAGATAATTCCCAGTAAGGTCTGCACTGGGAACCTTTCGATGAAAGGTTATCAGGTCAAAATAAAAGGGCATTTCATGCTTAACCACAGGATGCCTTGTTAGTGGCTTGGATTCTCAATCCCACAAGGGCCACAAAGACCTAAGTCTTTGTTTTTCTCCAAAAATGGAAATATCTTCATTGATTTCTTTACTGATTATTAAAGTAATTCATGTCCATCATAAAGACTTAAGAATTTTATAAATCCTCTCCACTCCATAAAGTAACTTTAGTTACCACTGGGATAAATAATCTTAGTAATATGTTATGAATATAAAGTATATTTTTTAACACCAAGTACTGTAATTTACTTTCTTATGTTTGATTTTATATCAAGGTTCTATCTCCATGTCGAAACAGTGGCCTTTCAATTAGAGATAATAAAGACATTTTCTCCCTCTGAACCCACCCAAAACAACTTTAAAAAATGAAAATGAAAGAAAAATATATTCCTACAGAAATGATAGAGGTAAATACACAAAATTCCAAACCACAGGCCATGAGCCACAAAACACAGTTTTGTGATATGCTTTGAAACCTGGTCTAAAATGTGAAAAGTCACTGAGGGCTACCCATAACCTCCCAAGAAATGAGGCAGGATAGAGAATTCCTTCAGTATGCTAATGACTTACGTCTGAAATGTCAATGTAGAATTCACTGGTAGAAATAATGAGATGTAGGAACATAGACAAGCCAAAGAAGTAGGGACAGTCCCTGAACAGTCCCATTATTCTCCACAGCAGGAGGGCTAAGCAAGTATTGCTCAAGAAGGTACATGACGTTTTTATTGTTCACAGCCCAGGCTTACAAACAAGGTGGTTTGATGAGCTGGTGTGCCCACTTTGTGCCCACTATCCTCATTCAACTGTAAGTAGCACCTCCTTTCACTATGGAGTGGATGACCATTTGAACAATAAATTGCATGGTTTCTCTACTTACTGCAAAGAGATACTGCTGGAGAAGATGTGTGATAAACAGAGGAGAAGCAACATTAGCCACTGGATTACAAACAAAGAATTTTGTATCCGGGGTCACAGTAATATTGAAAACAGTAAAACCCAGAGGGAGACATCATTCGTGGGCAGAGGAAGCAGTGGTGAAACCTGAATCAAAACAGCTGCAATTATCCATCTCCATTCATTGCCACACATTCTTATATACGAGGTCTGGCAGAAGTAATGCCTGCTTGAGTGTGGTTGGCAGGGTATGTGAATGTCTTGCACAAGATAGACAGCAATTTGAACGTTTCACCTAAAATATCATATGATGTGTTTGCATGTGATATTGTTATGTTACAGAATTACATGCTTATGATTTTGTAATAAAAGATTTTGTAATAAAAAGGAGTGCTGTTTGTGCTGGGCCCTATATAAGCAAATACTTGATTTTATTTGAATTTCTATTTTACTCAATTACTTAGTTGAATTATTTGATGATAAGTAATAACTGGAAAGTATTCAGCATGGAACAAATATATAAATAATTGGTAGGGGGAGTGGAAAGGATGTAGGAAGTATCATAAGCAAAAAATACACACACACCAAGAAATATATATTAAGAGGAATTAGCACCTCAAAGAAATTTCTAACAACATGATGTCTACCAAAAAAAAAAAAAAGTGAAGATGTTCCGATTATCTACTGCTCTATAACAAGCACCTTAAAACCTAAGGGCTTAAAATTTATTTTCTCACAGATCTGCAATTTGGAAGAAGACCGTTCATCTATATCCCACATAACATTAGCAGAGTGACTCAAATAATACTGGTGAATCCCCTGACAAGACAAGTTTCTCAGATGGTTGGAGCTGGGTGCTGAGTAAGCCGGGAGCTCAGCTGGAGTTGTGTCCCGGGTCCCATTGTTCTCTTTCAGGTGGTCTCTCTGTCTGCCTGATTTGAGCTTCCTCACAGCATGGCTCTTCTGGCAGTTGGACCTCTTCTATGGTAGCTCACTTCTAAGAGTACACAAGTGGAAGCTGCCTTTTACTGCTGACATGGTATCACTTTCAATGCATTTTACTGGTTAAAATGAGTGGCACCACCAGCCCAAATTCATGGAGAAAAAAAATTCCCTAGAGCACAAACACTGGGATGCATGGCTTGTTATGAGACACTAAAGTGATAGTCTATGGCAGTGAGCCCTCTGAGCCCTAGTGATTCATCACATTCTCCTAACCCCCTTATGCCAAACACAACCCCTCATCTTCAAGAATCACCAGAATCCTATTCAATATAGCATAAGATTTCGATTTAAAGTCCGGATATTGTCATTTAAATCAGTTCTGGATGTGAATGAGGCTCCTGGAGTGCAGCTATTGATCTGAAGCTGTGAAATAGAGACAAGTTTCTAACTCCCCACACATGCATCCCATATATAATGGTGATATAATTCTTATAAGAAAACTGTGGAATTCCTAGCCATCAAATTAAAATTCACTCCATTAGACAAGAGCAATATCCACAAAATCTCTCTCTATTTTAGGACTGAGTCAGAGTGCTTTAAGACCCTCAAGAGTTTCAAAAATCCCATTGTCCAGGTAAGAGGGTCTACAAGTTATGCTCTTAAATATACTGAGTCTTTTATTTTTCTGGAAGAGAAAGGGTCTACGAGGCACTACCCTTTGTCTTTCTAATGTCTTAACAAAGGATCTTATAAATTCTTGACCATAAAGCCACAATTCACTGGCAGTGTTCTCTATTTTATTTTAGTCCTGAGGCCACTTTGTATTTTGAGAAGGTTTTCCTAACTAAGAATATTAGAATAAAAAATAATTTTATTTTCTAACTCAGCAAGTTCTGGATTGGACATAATTCCTCTAATTCTGTTATAAAATGAGACAAACAGCTCCTTCTTTGGTTCTTTTCTCTGTAACTGTACTTTATCATATGTAAATAAAAGTATCAGTTGGCACCTTTAAAATTCTATCTGAAAATACCCTTAGACAAATACATAAGTTAATTAAGTACATTTTCTATTTTTTAATTTTTTATAGGCAATAGTCGAATCCAGTGATTTTCAACTAGTGTGTCGCAAGAGGCACACTGGTGTGCCACAAGAATGTTTTAGAAAGCCCTGACCAATGTGGTTCAGTAGGTTAGGCATCATCCCACAAAACAAAGGTTCACCAGTTCAATTCCCTGTCAGAGCACATGCCCAGATTGTGGGTTCAGTCCTCTATCAGGATGCTGTACAGGAGGCCACTGATCAATATTTCTCACCCTCTCTTTCTTTCTCCCTTCCCCTTTCTCTAAAAGTAAATAAATAAAATATTTTTAAAAATTATTAAACAGTAATTTTTAAACATGTAATACCTGACTATTTAGTCAGGAACACTGATCTCTTTTCCCCTAGACTGTTAAATTAAAAAATGATAACAGCCAATACCACAATAGCTGCCCAGTGTGCATGAATCAAAATTATACCATTTTTCTATAAGATTGGCAAAAATATATACATTTTGTTGTGCCACATAATTTTAGTAACTAGTTTATGTGTGCCATGAGATGAAAAAGGTTGGCAATCACTGGTCTCATCATCTGTCCTTCTAATGGGAAAGCTGGGCCCCCTTTTATGAGGATTCCAATAGTGTCTTCATTCTTTGGTCCACGCCACTCACAAGACCTCTGGTCTCTGCCCAGTGCCAGGTCCCAAGAAGAAGTCTTTCAAAAGAAATTCCAAGAAGAAAATCCCAATGGGCAAGAATATTTTCCTGAAATAAAAATTTGAATTTATAGCCAAAGGAATACACTATAATTCAGGAAAAAGTAAAACAAGAGAAAATATAGGAGGAAATATCCTGATAAAGCTACCAAACTTCAAAGATACACAGAAAAGATTTCATGGACACATAGGCCAGAAAGTAGTTCATGCACAAAGGGGAAATACTAGACTTGCTTCAGATTTCTCCATAGGAACTTTAGATGATAAAAGGCAATAGAGCAAATGTGTGGCAAGCTTATATCCAGCCTAGTTATTGCAAGTACAAGGCTAGAGACAGAAACTCATAAGCCTTAAGGACTCAGAATACTCCCCCATGAATCTTTATTGAAGGAAGAAAGGTACATCCAGCCAAATAAACGATAGCTTAAAATGAAGAACTCGAAAAAAATGAATACGCTATGATAAAATACCAGTGAGAATTAAGTCCCATTCAGCATAGGGTTAAGGCACACTAACATCATGACCTGTGGTTACAGAGCAGAAATCAAATGCTATACACTTTAATAATGTGTAAGTAAAAATATAAAAGAACCAGTGAGGGAGCAAGATGGAAGGAAGTGAAGGTACCGCCAACCTCCTCATCTTTCAGACTAGAGATTCTATAAAGCCTAAATTTGATATATGTAATTAAGAGCAAATTACTTCAAAGTCTTAATGTTTTCCATATTTTTAAAAATTAGAGTATTATTTTAAAAATCGTAGCTCTTCTTACCCAAAGCTATACATCTTTATTTGATTTTTCATGCAACTTTATACACCATGAAAAAATGGGATTTATTCTAGGGATGCAAGGATAATTCAACATCCACAAATCAGCCAAGGTGATACAAAATGGAGGATAAAAATCATATGATCTCATCTTTAACTGAAACCTAATCAACAAAACAAACAAGCAAGCAAGATATAACCAAAGACATTGAAATTAAGAACAAACTGACAGTAACCAGAGGGGAGAGGGGACGGGATCATGAGGGAGAAAGGGTGAAGAGTTTCCAGGAATAAACAACTATAAAGGACACATGGACAAAAACAAGAAGGGGGGGTGGAAAAAGGGAAGGGAGGTGGGGATGGCTGGGGTGATGGAGAGCAGGGAGAAAAAAAGGCAGAAAACTGTACTTGAACAACAATAAAATTAAAAAGTATTTAATAAAAAACTCATCTCAAGAGATACAGAAAAAGCATATGACAAAATTAAATACCCATTTGTGATAAAAACTCTCAACAAAGTGAGTATAGAGGAACAGACTTCAACATAATAAAGGCTATATATGACATGTCCACAGCTAACACCATACTCAATAGTGAAAAGCTAAAAGATTTTCCTCTAACATTGGAAAAGATAAGAATTCCCACTTGTACCACATTTATTCCACATAGTATTAGAAGTTCCAGCCAGAGCAATTAGGCAAGAAAAAAGTAATAAAAGGCATCCAAATTGGGAAGAAATAAAACTGTCACTATTTACAGACAACATAATACTATATATAGAAATCTCTAAAGACAATACCAAAAAAACCCCTCTTAGAACTAATAAACCAATTCAATAAAGTAGCAGGTTACAAAATCAATATACAAAAACCTCTTGCATTTCTATACACTAATAACAAACTATCAGAAATAAAAATTAAGAAAACAATCTCACAATTGCATCAAAAAGAAAAAACACAAAGGAGGTAAAATATCTGTGCACTGAAAATTATATAACATTAATGAAAGAGATTAAGGAAGACAAAAATAAATAGAAAGATATTTCATGCTTATGCATTTAATAAGTAATATTATTTAAATACCCATACTACTTCAAACAATCTACAGTTTAAGTGTAATTTCCATCAAAATCCTAATGAAATTTTTCACAGAAATAGGACAAACAATCCTAAATTCATATGGAACCACAGAAGACCCTGAATAGCCAACACAATCTTGAGGAATCAAAGTAGGAACATCATCACAGATTCTGCAAAAATTAAAAGGACAAGAAACTATTATAAACAATTTCATGCCAGTCAATTCAACAACTTTGATAAGGTGGACAAAATTCTCAAAATACACAAATACCAATGCTAAAATAAAAAAAAATGAAAATTAAATAATCCTAAATCTATAAAGGAAATTGAATTCATTACTAAAAATTGTCACACAAAGGTTAAGTGAAGGCCCAAATGGTTTTGCTGACAAAATCTAATAAACATTTAAGAAATAAATACTCAATCTTATACAATAATTTTCAGAAAATAGAAGGAGAAAAGAATTCTCAATTCATTTTCTGAAGCCAGTGTTATTCTCATAGCAAAACTCAATAAAGGCATTGCAAGAAAAAAATCCTGTGTGCCAACATTCCTCATGAACATTGTTACAAAAAGCCTTATAGGACTATCAGCCAATAAAATGCAACAACACACAGAATAATCTCATGATTGAGTAGAATTTATTCTAGGAACAAAAAAATTGATTCAACATTTAAAAAACAGTGGTTGTAATTCACCATACCAACACAACAAAGAAGTAAAACCACATGATGATGTCAATATGTGCATAAAACATTTGGCAAAATTCAACACCCATCATGATAAAGTCTCTCACTCAGCACACTGGAATAGAAGGAAACATCCTCAACCCAATAAAGGGCATGCAAAATAAAACAGTAAAAAACCCCATAGCTAATACCATGCTTAATAGTGAAAATTTGAATGCCTTACCCCTAACATCAGGGGAAGTATGTTTGCTCCCACTACTTCTATTTAAAGGCTAGAAAAAGAAACAAAAGGTGGCCAGATTGAACAGAAAAAAAGTAAATCTGTTTTAGTAACAGATGACTTAAGCATAAAAAACACTAAGAAATTTACTAAGGAAATCACAAAGAGAAGCACTAAGTTACTAGAACTAATAAGTTTAGCAAGTGTCTAGTTATCAGTGTATTGCCTCTGGGCTCCAAATCGACCTGCCTTTGCCCTGATTGGTGATAATGGAACTAGACCTGTAAACATTTGTTATCACTTGGTGCAATGTCAGTCTTTGTCCATAGAGGAAGCTGGAAAAGTGCTTTAAGGTACGGCAGAAGCTCCTCTTTCTAGTTTTGTTCCCCACACCTACACCTTTGCAGTAGGCTTACCTGCAGCACTGAATGCAGAAGACTCAGTGGCAGGTACTCTCCAGGAAGTTTCTCTGGTACTCAGGCAAAAGACCTCCTGTGGACCAGCTCCAGCCTACCACCAGCACCTCAGCACACAGCTGCATCACCCAGTGGACTGCAGTCAAAACCCCTCCAACTAGGTTTAAGTCTCATCCTTGGGATATGGCCTTCTGAGTTTTCAGTTCTGCTTTTGGGTAATTTGCATCGGTCCTAATTCCCATATTTGCTATTCCTAAATTGTTTAAAGTTCTCTTTTACTCCTTGTAGCAGTTAACTAACCCACTGTTACTATTTAATATTTTATAGAATAAACAAAAACTACTTATTAAAATTCTTTGTGTTGGTGTGGTTTCTAGTTCCTGACTGGATACTGACTAACACAGAAAGGTTGGTGAATACAAAGTCAATACACAAAAATCAGTTATATTCCATATTTCTGAATACTAGCAATGAACATTTGGAAAATGGAATTTTAAAACAATATAATTTATAATAAAAACTTTAAATCACACAAAGCACTTAAGGACAAAATATGTGAAAGACATATAAACTAAAAACTATAAAACATTGCTTAAAAAATTAAAGACAACTAAATAAAAAGATATACCATTTTTATGGATCAAAAACTCAATAGCGTTGAGATGTCAATTCTATCTCTAACACTAGGCTATACATTAACTTATTTAAAATTAAAATATCAGAATATTTTTGTAGATATAGACAATCTGATTTTCAAATGTAGGTGAAAATACAAAATACCTAGGGAGTCAAAACTATTTTGAAAAAAAGAACAAAATTAGAGAATTTAAACTAATTTCAAGTCTTATAAAAAATTGTTACCAAGAGAGTTTAATAGTGTCATAAAAATAGACATATGGAACAGAAAAGAGAATCCAGAAATATACCCACATATATATGGTCAATTTGTTTTCAACAAAAGTACAAAGGTAATATAATGATAAAAACTAGAATTTCTTGTTAATATGGGAAAAATTAAACTTTTGTCATTAACTCACACCATGCACAAGACTTACTTAAACTGAATTGTAGACTTAATCATAAAAACAAAATAGTAATACTTCCAGAAGAAAATTTAGGAGGGAATCTTTGTATGTTTGATATCCAGGGATTTTTTTAAGGACACAAAAGACAATGAAACAAACAAAAGAAAGGTAAATTGAACTTTATAAGTAAACAAATAAATAAATGCTTTTCCTCTTCCAAATTCAAGATTTTAAAAATGAGAAAGTAAGTCACAGACTGGGAGCAAATATTTGCAATCCATGCAAGTATACATTTACTGAGTGTCCTGAATATATAAAATACGTTCCTTTGCCACTGCATAGTAAGAAGATCAATTTTTAAAAATAAGTAAAATATTTGAACAGACAGTTCAAGGAAGGAGGTGTATGGATGACCAATAAGCACATGAAAAGATGCTCCATATCTTTTCTGTATCTATATCTACTGTATAAAAGATAACACATGTAGAAATACTAAGACAAAATAGGACTACATCCTACATGTCAATTTTAACTTTTTATTGTAATAATCACAGAGAAGCACATTATATATGTTATGTAACATATATATAAAGCAAAAATAAGGGAACTCATGCCTCACCCAGTCGTTTGTATAGCTACTGTGTTATCACCTGCACCCTCGGGGCCAGAGGCCTCCTTGTATGCGGCAATCAGTCCTCTCACCTCCCATCAAGTGAAATACTATGCTGATTTTCTAAGATTTAGTTTATGACTTAACCTTCTATGCAAGCAAACCTAAACATAGCTTTTTGGACCTCACATTAATGGAACCATATTGTATATATTTGTTGGGAACCGCCCTACCTGGTTTCAGAAGCTGTAACCCCCCATGGCTAAGGCTAAGTGAGCAACCTTCAGACCATAAGCCACTAAGGAGACAAAGCTTATCTCCCTGGAAGGGGTGCCACTTCTGCTCCTTTTAGTTCACCCTGCCTGGCCCCCAATGCTTGATCAGTTAAGATTCCCCAGTAATGGGTAAGATTCCCCAAGGGAGGGACAATCTAAGACAGACATGATCATGGGGAGGCCCCAAGGAAGGACTTGGGAAGGCTATAGCAAAAGGGGGTGATGGCAGGACCCTCGCCCCTCAGCTTTGACATAGCCTGAGTCCTCATTCTGTCTGTGAGAAGTCTCCTAATCTCTGGCTGCCTTACTTCTCCTGCCTGACTTAAGCCTGAAACAATGACAGAGGGCAGTTCTGCCCTGTGCTGGAAAGGGTGGGCTACAAGGGTGATCAGGCCTAAGAAAGAATATGTAAAATATTGTGCAACCTGCTTTGCTAAGAATGCTCTCAATTAAATGATAAGGGTCCAAGCAAGAAGTGAGTTTGTTCCTCAAAGTTTTGTAGCCCTTTAGCTAACAGACCCTGACTCAGAATAAGCCCTCAGAGTTCTTTGCGTGTTATCTATTATTTGAGCCTTACTGCCTGACAATAATTAATGAGCTTTACCTGTATTCCTGTGCAAAATGAATCCAATAAAAGTCCATTGAGGAAAAGGCACCTGGCCCTTCTCCTTAGAGAGATCGGTCACCTTTCCTCCCCATGCAGATCATGTCTTGGTAGACTTATTCTCATTCGTGGTGGCCAGGGGGGCCCTGCATGCAGGTGGAGCCCTCCCCCACATATATTCTTGGGTTTTTTTGTTCATTGATTGGTTTATTTTTGATTCTTTTGCTTATGACTATATTTGCTACAATTAATCCAAACTGTGTCCCAAGGCTACACTTTGTTCATTTTCTTTCAGTATAATAGTCCTTTGTACAAATATATTACAACTTATTTATTAACCCTACTGTTGACTGGTATTTGAGTTGTTGGCAGTTTCTGGCTGTTACATGTATCATGCTCCATGAGTATATATGTATAAGTTTGTTTAGGAAATATTTCTAATGCTGAAATTCCTGAATAATAGAGCATGCATGCTTTTAACTTTATTACATAATGACAAACTGTTTTTCCAAAGTGGTTGTACTAATTTACACTCCCAACATCAGTGTACAAGCACTCCAGTTGCTCCACATCCTTTCTAACACTTTATTTTATCAGACTGTATGATTTTAGTCAATCTGATTGGTACCTCATTGTGGTTTGAATTATAATTTCTTTTATTGCTAATTAGGTTGGGCACC
Source organism: Phyllostomus discolor (assembly GCF_004126475.2). Classification (NCBI taxonomy): domain Eukaryota; kingdom Metazoa; phylum Chordata; class Mammalia; order Chiroptera; family Phyllostomidae; genus Phyllostomus; species Phyllostomus discolor. The sequence continues at coordinate 52,557,955 of NC_040909.2, read as the reverse complement.
TATTTAAATTTCTAGTAGCCAGGTGATTGATATTCCCTTTTGAGAGTATATTTAAAGCACTCATATTAATGCTAAGATGCTTGTCTTTTTCTCGTGGGTTATCTCTAAGTGATAGGAAATTGAGTGATTTGTTCTTTCTATTTTGCTATTTTCTAAACTACTTAAATAATTAAATAATAAACACTTAAAATAATAAAAACTTGCTTTAGTCTTCATGATATTTTATTGCATAGACATACCTTAAACTATTTAACCACTCTCCTAGTGACGAAAATGGAGGCTATTTTCAGTTTAAAGGCATTATGAACAACAATGCAGCAAACAGTGCTGCCCAAACACACAGGTGAAAGAGGAAAGGGTTGCTGAGTGTTGAATGACAGGAGGGATCACATCGATGAACATCCAGAAAAATTTCATTTCCTCATTTCCACAGCGAGCATGCTTCCTTGACAGTCATGTCTGAATGCTGGTTCAGGCAGATGACAGAACAAGATGAGAAGGAAACAAGACAAAAACAAGGAAAATAGATGATAAAAGATTGAAGGGAGTCTGGTTTTGTTACCATATTTTATTACAAAAATTTTCAAACAAATGAAAAAATTGAAAGAAGAGTGCAAGGAATACACCTATAGCAATCATAAACTTCAACAACTGTTAACTTTCACAGTATTTGCTTCTTGCTTCCTTCTGAAGCAGAACCATTGTAAACTAAGCTGCAGGCATCCTGGCCCTTCACCTTTCAATGTTCCCATCTGCAATTCCTATAAATGAGGACTTTCTCCTATACATTCTCATATAATACAATAAAACATTAGCCCCAAGAAAATTAACCAGTAATTTTCTTAGTGATGACTATTACCCTGACCATAGTTTTTGAGCAGAGCAGTGTGCACTCTTGTTCATAAATTAGGTGGGGTGGGTAGGCAGGGGAAGAGCCTTCTAGGAAGCCTGGATGGGTGCTCCCACCCCTTTCCCCACCCCTCCGCACAGTCTGAAGGCACAGGACATCAGCAGCTGTTAAGATCCAAGTTTTTATTCCTATTTTTTCAAAGATTTTTTTCTGAGAAGTGAAGAAACATATACTCGTGATAGAAAATGTAGACAAAACAGGAAAACAAAAAGCAACAGAAAGACAAACTAGCCACAAATTCAGCCCTTTTTCTTTTTAAGGGTGTCACCAAGACTGACACAAACAAGTGAATGTTCACAGCACAAATGGCAGTTCTCAGACTAAATCCTGTTCACACTCGGTTCTTCCCTTTGACTGTTCTGGCAGGTGGGTACGTTGGGTGGGTGTGTCTGGATTCCACCCCACACTTAGCCACATTTCAACACTGAAGTTTGTACTTGGAAATAGGACTGCCTGCAAAAAGAGATTTGGGATGAAGGCTCTGCATCCAGGTGCCAAAGCCAGGCCTTATTAAATACACTTCACAACTTTGCCTATTTTGAAATTTTTTTCTCCTCCAAATGAAAGATCCAGATGAACTGTCTTGACAGCTTCTCCCCACTGGAATAATCAGAGAGCTCTCAGATGTTTCCAGGAAGGAGGGAAACCGTTTCCTGGTAGGAAGACAGCATTAGAGACTGCAGTTAGAATTTGAAACATAAAAAACTTCCAATAACTCAGAGTCATGCAGCTGGCACGTGCTAGGACATGCTCGGCAGGTGGTGTCCACAGCTCAGCAACATTCTCTTTCTGGCACAGCCAGGGTTTCAAAGGGCACCTAGGCTTTTCACAAGGAGGAAAAGCAGCACTCCTCACTACCTCTCTATCGTCGTCAGTCAGGGTTCTCACCCCTCCAATTCCTACCCTTTTTCTTCCCCACCCCACTGTACAACTGCCACCTACTCTTCCCCCACTACCAACTCTGGGAGTCCGGTCTTTAGACTGCAGAGAGAGAAGAGCAACCACCTCCTTGCAAACTCTTCTCCAGGTCTAGAAACTCTATGGTACCAAGACTACTTTCAATCTTTTCTTTAAGGTGAAACTCAAAACACAGAGGTGTAAACTGGAACGTTTCTGATGTGTAGTCCCTTTCCTTGCCCTGGCTCCCCAGGAAGGACTGTGGCTCAAGCTTCTATACAGAACTAACCCATTGCTGTTTTCATTACTGTGATTGGTTTCCAGGATGCTGCTTCACTTTGCACACAGCTGGTGTCTTCCAGGATACTAGTTCCAGCCTCAGCTGTAACATCTGCAGCATGGGTTTTAGCACGGAGACCTAAATCCCAGTGACAGCAATCACAACCACAGTGATGGAAGCAGCACTCTCTAAGTGTGTAAGTCTTCAAAGTTTTCTTACTCAGGGTGGGTCCCCCCCACCCACAGTCAAATCACCTTTCTTCCTTCACCATGTATTTGGCCTCCTTTACCCTTTGGTATCTTATAAGCTAAGGATTATCTCCTCCTTGGTTTCTGAATTCCTTCCTTAACAAACCCTAATCTTTTTCCTCATTCCCAGAGGCCAATTCAGGCAGATGCCTAACTAAGCAAAGATCAAATTCCCAGAAAGACAAAGAAAAAAAGTACATGAATAGTTTTGAATAAATAACTCATTTATACCAAGCAACACTTTCATTGGGTTACACTGAGATTTAAATAAGATATTGCATGTAAATTGCTTAGAAAAATACCTGCTCAGTAAGTATAAATAAAACATATTATTTGTCACCTATTGTATCATTCAATCCACTGAAACCTATGAGGCTGTTTTTGCAAGTGGTACTGTCTCTATTTTACAAATTATAATAAGGAGTCTCAAGGGTACTGCTATTTTCTGTAGGTCATATGAAGATTAAGAAAAGGAGCCAAATTAGGAGTTTGTAACCATTTCTGTACTCAGAGTTTTAATCTTTTCTCAGTCAAGTTCCACCACTTATACAAGTTTTCTGAGACTCTAAGATCAAAGATTGGGCATCAGTTTTCATTAAGGGTGAACAGTAAATATTTTAGGTATTGAGGACCCCAAGGTCCCTGTCACAACTATTCAACTCTACTATTATGGCCCAAATGCAGCCACAGATAATGCACGCAAAAGGCTGTGGCTGTGTTTCAATAAATCTTTATTTACAGAAACAGGCAGTGGACTGGATTTCACCTTTGGATTAGTTTGTTGACCTGTACTTCATATCAGTGCTAAGAGCCTGGCACATAGGGAGCACTTCAAAACCAGTCTAGATAAGTAACTGAATAAAACAATGGTTTGTCCTACTTGGAATTCTTTTAGCCCTACAAGTCTCTACTAACTAACCTACCATTGAATAACATGTCTTTGTATTATTCAATATCATTTTATATGTTTCTTTTTACAACATGTGAAATTATATTAAATTTCTTATTTGAGCAAGTTAACCATGAACTTCTGTTTGTTCATTTGCAAAATGGGGATGAGAATGCTAACTTGCAGTGGTCTGAATTTCAGAAATTATGTAGGTATAGTGCCAAATGAAGAGAAGGCAGGAGCTAAACTACAGTCCCTGTGGACATGGACTACTTTTTCAGTTTCTTATCAAAAGTTTCTTGTTTTTAATCTTCCTCAGTGCTTTATAAGTGGATGGGAATTGGAACTGGTAATAATTCTGGTCCATCACATGGGGAGAGGAGGCTCAGACTGGGAGGCATGCCACATGATAAGTTGACTTAGCTGCTGCATCTTCTCTCTAGCTGTATCCAACTTCTGGGTTTCTACAAAAGGCCAGGGGAAGGTTTCACTCTTGGCCTGAGCGTATTGCTCATAGCAGCTGTTCAATAAGCTATCAATAATAACATGTTGAAGATCCATGTTTGAAATGCACTCTTGAAGATTTTAACACCTCACTGTCTAAGTTGAACTCTTCAACTGATGTAGGGAAGCATTACCCCTTCTTCATGGTGAACTCAAACCTGAAGTACAGACATGACCAGTCAAAGAAGGAAGAAGCCCCTGCTCTAGTCAAAGGACCAGGGAGAGCCTACAAGTTAGAATGAGTGAATAAGAGTGCCAGTGCTGCTTCTCACTTGCTATCTGACCTTTTTTTAAAAAGATTTTATTTGTCTTCTTTTAGAGAGACAGGAGGAGAGGGAGAAAGAGAGGGAAAGAAACATCAGTGTGTGAGAGATACATCAATTTTTTTTTCTCTCACATGCCCCCAACCAAGTATCTGGCCGATAACCTAGGCATGTGCCCTGACTGGGAATTGAACCCGTGACCTTTTGGTTTGCAGGCCAGCGCTCAATCCACTAACCCATACCAGCCAGGGCTTGCTATCTGAGCTTGAGCAAAACAGTCCCACTTCTTTCTCTGGGCTTAAATATTTTCTCAAACTCAGGAATTTATATCTCATCTTTATGATATTTATCATGTTGATGCATCCCCATACTATTACTGTTATTCTCTATTTCAACTAAATCAACAAACTTATTTTACTCAGCCATGTCCTATGCAATAAAACATTATATAATAGCCCTGGTACACTAATTATGTTTGTCTTATACATTGTAACAAATATATACATACATACTAAAATATATAACTGTTATAACTCCTTAAAGGTTTGTATAAGCTTGGCAACAAAGAAGAATAACTGGAAAATCCCAGAAAGAAAATCATGCCACATGCCAGAAAGCCAGTCCTGACCCTCCAGCCTTGTTGCCTCACTGTGAAAACTGTACTAGTTCCTAGGTGAGGTCAGCAGCTTCCCTCCAAAGAAGTCAACTTATTTAGAGGTGTTGCTTCTGGTCCTCTCACCTTAACCTTGAACTTTTTGTTATCCCTTAAATTGGGCCTTGTTCTTTGGCCCTCACTCATGCTCACTGATAAGTTATCTGGCTTAATTACTAGGAGGAGTAAGGTCCTGGGACTCTAGGCAACTTCAAACCATTATTAAAGCAATATTTTTGATAGTATTACCAAGCTTAATGCTATGCTATAGAGTTCATTCTAAAACATTTGATTGTGCCCAGAAGAGAAATAGTCTTACAAGAAATTTTCTAAAGAATGCTTGAAAAGAGGGTAGTGCATGGCTCAGTAAGTACAACAGTCTGGACAGCTATGAGCTATCAAAATAAGCTAAATTGAGTGACGGACATAACCTGCAATGAATGAGTTCTAGCTATGAGAAGGTCCCTGGAAGGCTTCAGAGCCTATTATTTTGTGGATGTCTTGTGCTTATCAGTATATAAGACGACTGATGCTGTCAGATATCTGAGGAGAGACTACATGAACCATATGACTTTCGGTTTAATTTGTCCATGATTAACTATTTAGTATCGATAAAATTACTTAACTTTCAATATCAGTATTTGTTTACATAGTGGTTAGCTGTTCTCTTTAAGATATAACTGATAGTAGATTAGCAGGAGAAGAGGTATATTTTGCAGAAATCACTTCATGTACTTTTACTTGTTATGGTCACATGTCATCCATTGCATAACCTAAAAGTGTTGAACTATTCTTCACTTCAAAGTATGTCCCAAACTCTAAAGGTGACTGAGCTGCATCTCTGAGTGTCTTCTTAAGGAGATCACTTACCTACAGCTACATACCTTACAAAGAAAGCTACACTTAGTAAAATATATCAGGGTCATGTGTCAATCATTTTGCTACTAACTTATCTGAGTTCTGCATCATCCATGACAATTTATAAATCCTCAGCTGGGTGCCAGAAAGTTAAATGCAAAATGTATTCACATTATCTCATTTTATCCTTACATTAGGGCTATGAGGAAGGTTCTGATAACATTTTCCTCTAACAGTTGATGTCCAGGAAGGCTGAATAATTTTTCCTGTAGTCATACTCCACTGTGAGCCAGGATTTGGTCCAGGCTTATCTAACTCCATAGACAAAAGATATTAACTGGGCTAAACCACACTGACTCAGATACTCATTCGGCTTTTCCTCAGCCCCATGAAGTTTTACTTGAGGAAGAACTTACTGAGACTCATATACCAACAAGAGTGGCTCCAAATTGAAACACGCCCCTGGGTGTGGTACACAGGAACTTTGTAAGGCATGCAAACATTTCAGGGAATTGGTTTCTAGATCCTCAACTCCTTACCAAGATTAATCTAAGTAGACTCCTAAGGCTAGGATTCTCCTTTTACAACCTCTCCTTTTACAATCTAGAGAGATATCTCAAAGAAAAGCTGCTTTTCACCTCCCTAACTGAGACTGTTCTTGAGTAGGGAGAGGTACTGCCCCTTCTGACCCCCAAACTCCTTGCTCTAGAACTCATTCTCTGAAAAAAAGCCTGCTTCATTTTGGGGAACTTGACTACCTGTGTATATAAGAGGTAAAACTATGCCAAAATACTGTATGATGGAATTAACATCATGATTTTTGTATTTAGTAAGTCAATGATATCTCACCTGAGTATAGGTTGTAAACACAAATGCATCTGTGGTACCAGGTTTATTTTCTGCTCAAGTGGCCATTTCTTGTGATTTAGTGACCATATGTATATTATTATGTTCCTGTGAATCAGAAACACATGCATCAGGGCTATTCTCTTTTAAAATTAGCCTTTTTAGTTTAGATTTTCCAGGATTAAAATATCAATAAACCACACAAAGCAAGTTTAAGTAGTTTATTTTCATTCTCCAGGCAGCTGATTGATTTTCTATCACTTCCTCCAATTAAGAACTTAAACTTCTTATCTTAGAATCATTATTCAAATCTTAACATTTATTTAAAGAACCATTTCTTTTTGGCCTTTTGTCTTTTACCTTTTCACTTTTAGTAATGGTGGAAATAGACAATTTCAGTAAAGAATGTTGTCACTTTTTTCAGTTTTGGCATTTTTTGCAAACTTTTAACTATTTCCTAACACAGAAAAGAAAACTAAGGTATATTAAGACTGGTTCCTATCATTCATTTAGGAAACAGAGATACAATTAGCCAAAGCCAAGTAATTATTGCCCAGGTTATCCACTAACTTCCTACAGAATGAGGACATCAGTCATGGCTAATTAAAATTGTAGATCACCAATTACAGTGATCTAGTTGATTAACAACCACTACTAATTTGCAGTTCAGTCTCAAGTTTGGCCCTATGCAAAAGAGAATGCAACTGAAGGCTGCTGAGGCATTTCATTGGGTCAAACCAAGCTCTTTGTGTGTGTAAGGCTAGCTACTTTTGAGCTCTCCTGTGAAATATGTGCTGTCATGAAGGCAATAGAGAATGCTGTCTGTCTTCAGGCATCCTTTGGAGGCTGGAAATGTGCACCATTAGGGAGGGCCCTGGACAACGCAGCAGAAATCACTTCTCACCCATGGGGAGGGCTGAGGTCTCCAAGGGCTAGGTTTGGTTTGTTAGGGTTGCTCTTCTTTGAGTTGTTTTGTTGGTTGTCTTAGTAAAGAGAGTAGAAAAGGGCTGAAGAACCAGGATGTTGAGCTAGGGTTATAAGAGCTTCTTCTCCCTAAACAGCATCCCTTTTACTATACTCATTTTTTGGGAGACATTAATAGTCAAACAGGCTTGATTTTTAGTTCCAACTCTGTCACTTACTAGCTGAGTGACTTTGTAAAAGTTACTTACCCTCTCTGAGCTATAGTTTGCTCATGTGGAAAATTATAATAATAACAGCATCCATCCCTTCAGGTTGCTATGAAGAATAAATGTAATCATACACATAAAGTGCTTAGAACAGTGCCTGGCATGATGTAAAGATTCAGAAAAGGAGTAGCTATTATGCTGTTACCCACATATGCCTCTAGTCCACCATCCTGACCTGGAATGGTACATTCTAATGCTTTTTCTTGATTTCTCTGGACCTTCTCAGAAACCACAAACACACACATTTCCCACCTGGCCCAGAATGTTCACAGGCCTGCCAATCTCCCTATTATACACATTTACCTTTTTCCTTAACCAACTTTTGTTATCTTTGTTCATGAGGCCAACAGTGTGCTTATTTATATGTTCCACAAAGCATTGTTAAGTACCAGGATGGGCCAAGCATTGGGAAAGGGCCAAACATTGGGGAAAGCCCAATGGTGACCAAACCAGACAGACCCTCTGTTCTTTTGGAAATTATAGTCCACCAGGAATCACAGAACAGTTAGCAGCAACAATGATCAAGTCAGGAAATATCAGCTGCTATGGGAACACACAGTATGGCCACCTATCCTATTCTTGGATGGGATGGGTAAGGAATCAATGGAGCTTAGCTTTGCTTTCTTCCATAGCAAAGTCTTTCACCCCCAATATCAGGCACCCCTCTCCAAAGCACAAGCCTCTGCTTATCAAAGGGACTATGTGAGTAAATGGGAGATGTGCCAATATAAGCCCATTTCTTGTGTAGTTGGCAGTACCTCCTTGGATTCAAAGCATAGGGTATTAATATAATTATATCTGAAAAGTCAACAGTTATTCCTTAGCTATGGGCAAATACATTTTCAGCTTTACAGCTCAAACATGACTCCTCACAAGAATGGCCTGGATGATCTTATGATTTCTAATACATAATTTTAATATATTTAGACTTTTAATCCAATATTTCCATAAATAATGGAAGATAGGAACTTTTCCTTCCCAAGTAGTCAATATTCCCATACCACTTGCTGAATAATCAGCCCATCTCTTTCATATTCATTTTAAATACCAACTTTCTCATATGCAATATTTCCATTCATTTATTGATCTATCTCTGGATGCTCTGTTCTGGTCCATTTGACAATGCCACACTTCTCCTATTGCTATAGCTCTAGAATGTATTTTCATACCTGATAAGGTAAGTCCCCTCTTTGCTTTTTAAATTTTCCTTAGATATTCTTTGAAATTTATATTAAATGTCTTTACAAAGAAGTTGAGTCTCAAAGTCAATTATTTCTTAATGTTAAATTCTAATTTATAGATTATGAGTTGCTTTTCATTATCTATTATTTCTACCACTATTTTGTGCTTTTCATCTCAGATCCTGTTTGTATATTTAAAAAATGGTGTAGTGAGAGTACAGGTATAGTAATCAGAGGATCTAGACTTGAGACCAGCCTCTGTCATTGGCCAGCTATTTTATGTGGGGGACATGATTTTCTAAGCCTCAGTTTTTACATTTATAAAGTAAGGATAATAACAATGTGTCTCACAGGTATTTTTTGAATTACATAAGAAAAAGCAATAAAGATTTTAGCGAACTTCCTGGTACATACTCACAGAGATACTTACTGGAAGCTATGGATGTGAAAAATGAGATGTGACTCTTAAAATGCCATGTAGTGTTCAGTATCATTATTGGTGAAATTGGCTCAAATATTTCACAATTAAATAAAAGCTTGTCCTGGAACTTGGAGTCTTTGTATTCTTTGATTTTTAGTCAGTGAAAATTTTCATGGCCTCATTTTTTGGTGTGGCTTCTATTTTTAAGATGTTTGAGTAGTAGAACACATGTCTAAATCTGTTGGCTTTTAGCTACAAGACACAAAGGAAACCCCCAAATTTCAGACAGTGTATCTACCCAGCTCAGAGGCACTATGGTTCTACTTGGGGTGTCATGTGAGATTAAGACAACACATAATGCAACATATGAGCAAGATAAACCAAGGGGGCCAGAGTCTGTATCTCAGGAAAATTACCTTATTAAATGATTATCAGGAAACCAGTCATCTTGGTCTATAAATAACTTCACATACAGTAATATGGTTGTCACTTTGTGTTTGCTACTATTCAACCAGAAGAAAAGAAAAATGTGGAAGTGTGAAAATAAGTCCATAAATATCTCCAAAGAGACTACTGCAAATTTAATTAACTGAGCAATTGAGTCTGACTTCTTTAAATTTATATCTGAAATATGAGAGATTCCTCCAGGGCTTTATTCTTGTTAGAATGAGGCATGGATGGGGGAGGGCAGAGAGAAAAACAAAATAAAATTAAAACTCCATGAAATTTTAGCTCAGTGATGTTTCATCATTAAGAAGGGATTAAAAGAATAAATTGTTATGTGCCCTATAATCCAGTAGAGTACATAAGAAAACTGCATTCTAATGGGTCAACTTTGGGTAAGAAATAAGACAGTTTTCAGTAAATAATTCCACTACATTAAACAAACATTATGATCCCTAGTGACTGTAAAGCACAAAGCACTGTGGGAAGTACTACGGTGTCTAAGACACAGCCCTTACCTTCCAAGGGCCCAAAGTCTAGAGGAAGACACAGATGCACACTGTATGTGGATCACAAGGTCCATAGGGCTCAGTCCCTCTGGTAGGGTTGCAGGTCCCATGGAAGGAAGAGGACAGAGACTGGAGAGGATCTTCAATCATGAAGCCACATTAAAGACATGGATGCTCATTCAAGATATACCTTCCTGACACTTCTTGCTCTCCACAGAGGCAAGTTGGGCCACCTACACCCACTGACAGATTATGGATGCTGTGGGAGTGAACTCTCTTCTTCAGGCAGCAGGTTGGGCATGTGAACTTGGAGTTGATTACACAGGTTCAGATCCTCTCCCCCTCCCTTCCTTCCCCTCCTTTTCCTTTCTACTTCTTTTTTCCTTCCCTTTTTTCTTTACTTCCTCTTTCCTCTCTCTCTTTTTTTTCTCCCTTTTTGTTCTCTCTTGCTCTGATGGCTACACACTCACTGTCTCTCTGTTTCTGTCTCTAACACACCCACCAAACATACCACACAATAAAAACCATGCTCAATATTTACATTGGGGTGGGAAAATAGGAGACCGACACTGGACTTTTCCCTACACTGTCTTGTCAACACAGCTTTCACCACAGCCTTACACTGGAGTGGGAGGGAAGGAATGAGCACCAGAATAATACAACAGATGGCAGTGTTTTATTTCTCAGGTGGCTAGCAAGCTGCATTTGTCCATTCCATCATGAGTGGAAGGCTCAGGGAATGGAGTGGGGAGCACCAGACCCCAGGCTGAAGCATTTCACACAGGCTGATCCTACATGAATTCTTGTCTTAGGAGAGCTGAGATTTGAGCTGGGCTTTGAATATAACACAAGCAATTTTCTATTTAGGGAATCATAGACCTGAAGTTAACTGGGAAAAGTGCGTATCTTCACTCATCTCTGCACTCCTGGAGCAGCCAAACTTTTAATCTAGGGCATCTTTAATTAATCCATATGCTACTTGAAATCACTAAGTTTCTCATCTTTGAGTCCTATACATAGATCAGGTGATAAGACTCAGAAACAGTGCCAGGAATGTATTTATTCCCAGAGGATTTGGGTCAATATTGCCATAGTGATACTTGCAATTATGATAAAATCTGAATAATTCACAGAAAAGTACCTACTACCTAGGCCTGTGATTTCTCAGGACACTTCTAAATTTTGAGCATCTGCTTTAAGCATCTTGGTTAACATCTGTGTCATCAGTCTCAGGCCTCTGGAAATGATACATTTATTTTGGGGGGGCTTACGATCATAGTTGGCAAGAAGTAGCACCATCAGCTTGTCAACAGCATTCGGTAATTGTGTGTGATCAGGAAGAGGAGCACTTGCAGAGCTCTGACCATGTGCTGGGCACAGGTTTTATGTTTCACCCTTATAAAATTCCTGGGAGACAGTTACTGCTAGTTGTCTCCCTTTACAGGCCAGGAAACAAGGGACATAATGGGAAAGAAATTTGTGCCTTTGATCAGTCACTCAGTCAATTGGTGTAAGGAACAATGTCAAGTCCATGAGGACGGAGGTCTTTGTTTCTTTTCCCTGCTGTTTCCCTAGCACCTGCACAGTGCCCGGCACATAGTAAATGCTCAGTAAATACTCTATGAATGATTTGGCATGAGGATTATTTTCATGTAAGGTAATTAAGAAATAACAGGCTGACAGTGACCAGAGGTGATGGGGAAAATGATGAAGGGTTTGCAGGAACAATTATGAAGGACACATGAACAATAACAAGAGAAGGCAGAAATAGGGGAGGGAGGTGGGGGGGATAGGGTGGTGGGGAGGGATGAGGTAAAAGGCAGAAAACTGTACTTGAACAACAATAAAAAATGTTCAAAAATAACAGATGCAGAAAGCTCCTCATTCCACCTAAAAGCAGGGCATACATTTCCCTCTGTGGAGTAGGCCTCTTCCCCTCTCATGTACCAGGAGGAGACAACTCTTATCATTGGAGAGAGCAACTTGAATGTGCATAAACAAATTCTTATCTTCTATTAGTCACCCCCCCAAATATTTACTTTCCCAAGCTCTACCTAACCCTAGAACCCCAATCTCTTTTCCTTTGTCTTGTCACTTCCCACATAGCCCCCAGTACTGAACCTAAGATGATAGAGGAAAAGCTTCGCTCCTCCCCATAGAGCACAATATCATTTCTTTCTTCTCTATTCTCCTCTGCATTTCCTGGTCTTCTCCCTAGGCCCAGTAATTCTCAAACCTGAATTATGTTGAAATCCATTAGAGTGCCTCTTTCAAAACGCATTGCTGGGCTCCACCCCAATGCTTCTGATCAGTAGGTCTGGGACGAGCTCCCTTGTGCTGCTGCTGCTGCTGCTCTGGGGACCTCACTTTGAGAACCCTTGCCCTAGGCCAAAAAAATCTATTATAAACCCCACATTTTTATACAAACATCATTTTCCTTTTCCACCATAAGAAGAAAGGCTTATCTTACTCACAATGGTGAGAGAATGAAAGAAAATTCCACTGCTAGGATTATATCCTAAGAACCCTGAAGCACCAATCCAAAAGAACCTGTGCACCCCAATGTTCATAGCAGCACAATTTACAATAGCCAAGTGTTGGAAGCAACCTAGATGCCCATCAGTAAATGAATGGATCAAAAAAACTATGGTACATTTACACAATGGAATTCTATGCAGCAGACAGAAAGAAGGAGCTCCTACCCTTTGCAACAGCATGGATGCAACTGGAAAGCATTATGCTAAGCAAAGTAAGCCAGGTGGTGAAAAACAAATACCATATGATCTCACCTTTAACAGGAACCTAAACAACAAAACAAAGAAACAAGCAAAATATAACCAAAGACACTGAAATAGAGAACAGACTGACAGTGTTCAGAGGGGAGAGGAGAGGGAATTTCAGGGGAAAAGGGGAAGGGTTTACAGGAACAAGTATAAAGGACACATGGATAAAAACTAGGGGAGGGTGGAAATGGGAGACAGGAGGGGAGGGTTGAATGGGTGGGTTGAGATGGGAGTAAAAGATAAACAATTGTACTGCAACAACAATTAAAATAAAATTTTAAAAAAAAAGAAAGAAAATTGCCCCATCTCCATTTCAGCAGAAGAAAACCCTGGCAACAGAAGGAAATATTGCTATAGTAATAGAGAAGACCCATAATTAACAATTAGAAAACCTGGAGTCAGGCCCTACCTCCTCCTTGCTATATCAGCATGGTCTTGGGCAAGTCAGTTAATCTTTCTGCTTCTCATTCTATAAAAGGAGCATGTGGATAACCCCTGCTTTTTCTACATCCCAGGGCTTTTGCGAGAAGTAAGGGATCAAACAAGATAGCACTTTGTAGATGCTAAAGGACTGCAGAACCAGTGCCTGTTATGCAGTCAGCTCATGAAGTCATGGCGTTGGTCTTGAAACTAGAATCAACTCGGGTGAGTTCAAAATGAAGCTGGGCTCTCTTTATATACTCTACAGCTGAAACAAAATGAAACAGCAAGATGTTTCAAAGTAGAACATGAAAATTAAAGCTATATACGTCCAGATGAAATATACTTCATTATCACAGGCTAAACATAAAATAAATAGGGCAGAAATACAGCTATCTGTTCCCATAAAGAACAGAGAGGAAATGTGGAGAATAATTCCTGAGTAACTTTAAATGCCTCTTCTATCTTTTTACTGCAGAACCAGGAAGGGCAGAAAATTATGACAAACTAATTATTATGATGGATAGGGAGCCAGTCCCTTACGTTAGCTACACTGCTGGAGCAAAGAGCAGCTCTACAGCTCACATACTTCAATAGGCAAGTCACTCTAGATGATAATGGGCAATACAGATTAACAACATTATGTTAAACAGGATAATTATTCTTTTTCATTTCCTAGTTCTTTCCCGTGAGCTTGGTCCTGCCTTCCATTTTTCTGTTTCTTATTTCCAAGGCATTATCTGTGTATATCAGGCAGGCTCTTCTCCTGCTAAGTAAAGGTGATGTCACACTTGCTTTTCCTGCAGTTTCCAGCAGCAGGGATCCAGGCACCAAAGACAGATGGAATCACCACAAAGGGAACCACCCTTTCCAAAAGCAGGATGAGGTCACAGGAGGACCAGGGATGCAAAGCAAACAGCTTTGCAAAAATAAATTCTGCTTTTCTTCTCTTTTTTTAAAGTGCTTTTGTGAAAATTTTAACAATGCATTCAGCAGTCTGGTGTGAGGGTGATGAGTTTAGAATTAGGAGGTGGGCTTTTTGTACTTCAGGCAGAGATAAATTCCAAACAGCATCACATAATTGAGCAGCCATCCAACTATGCAAAGTAATAAATCCATTCATTCATTCATTCATTTATGTAGTCAGTCAGTCACAACCATTATCTATTAAGTACTTATCTCATGCTAGGCACTGAGGACACAATAGTGAACAATGCAGACATTAGCTCTACTATTCTAAAGGGAGAGGTAAACAAAAGTAGGCCACTATGCAGAAGATTATAACTGTAACTAAGTGCCACAAATGGAATAAACAAAGAGCTGAGATGAAAATTGACAGAGGGGGCTACTTTAGGTGGAACACTCAGGGAAGACACCTCTGAGGAGGTGGGGGATTGATTAACTGAGACTTGAAGGACTAAAACGAGCTAAGAATTCAAAGGAAGGGAGGAGAACCATCTCAGTTAGGCAGCAACATTTGCAAGACATGGGTCATGGCATGCTTGAAGACCTAAAGGTCAATGTGACTGGAGCCAAGTAAACAATAGGAAAAGGGGCATGATAAGTCTGCAGAGATATCTAGGGACTAGTTTTGGCAAGACCTTATGGAATGTCCCAGGTGTAAGTGTGGAGTCTGGAAGTTATTCTAAATATAAGGGGAACACATGGGAGGTTTCTGTCATAGGAGTAATGTGATCTGCCTTCTGGGAGCTACTAGGGGAAAGTAATCCACGCAAGGGATGGTGGTGGTGGTAGTGAAAATAGGGGTAGCAGGGGATGCTGAAGGTAGAATTTGGAGGTAGGCATGATGGGACTTGCTGATGGATTGGGTAGAGGTGGAGGTCACAAAGGAGGAGAATCATGGATGACCCAGTTGCTGACTTGAGTAGCTGGGTAGATGGCAGCTCCTTTTACTGAGATTGGCTAGAAAAAGATTTAGGGGGAAGAAAAGCAGGTTCTGGGGTAAGAATCTCCCACTGCCTTTGGGATCCATAGGCATTCTCAGTGTTCTGACCATGTGTTGTGTTCATAGGGACCTGAGGCCACTCTGATTCCACAGGAAATGGTTGTAGTGTGTTAGCTGATCCTAGGAGAGTGTTTGATTCTGACTCATGAGGTGCTTCCACCAGCAGCAACTAAAGCAGCCACAATTCACAAAGATGACACCCACAATGGCAGAGTGGTTTCAGCCCAACAGCTTGGCAAAAATTGGGGACACACATATGCAAAACACTGGACTATGTTTCCACTGCAGAAAGTATATTAATGACAGTTTCTAATGTGTGTATCTCACTTTATAACTTACAATGTATTTTAAGACATTGCTTCTAAAATATCAGTATACACACAAATTAGCTTGGTATTTTATTAAAACAAAGATTTGGATTCAGTAGGTCCAGGGTGAGGCTTGAGATTCTGCATTTCTGACAAGCTTGAGTGATGCTGAGGCTACCCATCTGCAGGTGACACTTTGCACAACAGGACTGTAATGTATCTCGATTTCTTTCATCCTACAACAACAGTCGGGAAAGTTTAATCATCCCTCTCATGATGATGAAAAAAACAAGACTTAGAGAGTTTTAAATTATATTTGCCTAAACAAAAAACAGTCACTAGGACCTAGGATATAAACCACAGTTCACCAGTACAAGTTACAATTAGGAAGTCTGTGAGAATATACAGGTTTTCATCCTTATTTAATCAAATTGTCATTTGACAAATAGTTTTTTTAAGAAAAGGAAATGTTTAAACCAGAAGTGATCAATATATTTGAATGACAATTCAGAAAAATAACAATGTTTGAGCCTACCTATATTTAACAGATATCTTTGTGTGTGTGTGCAATTTTATTCATTTTTAATTGAGGTATAATTTACATACATTAAAGTGCACAGATCTGAAGTGTTCAGTTTTTTCACTTTTAATTGAGGTATAATTTGCATACATTAAAATACATGGATCTAAAGTGTAACCACCAGCCCCCCCAAAAGATATAGAGCATTTCTATCATCTCAGAAAGTTTCATCGTATAGCTTTCCAGTTAGTTCCTTAATTGCTATCAGCAGTGATAAATCTGGCCTATTCTTGAACTTCATATAATTTAAATAATATGATACATACTTCTTTCACTCAACATAAGATTTTGAGGTTCATAACTTATATTTTATCAAGAAATATCCTATCTCTCACTGCACAATGTCTGCAGTTTTTCTTTACCATGATTTTATGATTCTCCCACAATTTGTGGTTTCTCATTTGGAACTAAAAGTATTAAAATTACATACTTAGCAACTGCTGAGCATTTGATTATACTAATAAAACTTGGCCAAACTTTATTGTTGAGTGAAAAACACTTTTGAAGTTAGTTTATTTTGTCTTTTGCTGACTGACCTGTTAGTTACTTAGTTGTACACTGTGGATTTTCTCATAGTGCCTCTTAGTATTGAACCCTCTAAAACATGAAATTTTCTCAAGTAAGTATGAACAGGTATAGCAGCAACATATTTAATACAAAGAAGTATTATTCAGTCTACTTGCATTCAAGCATGTGTTTTTCATTAGCCTAGTTTTTTTTTATTCTTGTCAGTAGCCCCAGCAATGGTAGAAATGTTATTGATAAATACACACACACACACACACACACACACACACACACACACACAGCTTAAGTTAAGGATCCCAGTCTTCTTCCTGATAGCTAACCCAACCTATAGATGCTCCTCTGCCAACCGTTCTTGGTTAATTAATAATGAATCTCTTGATCAGCTTTAGACCATGGGGTCCCCAGTGGTATGGGCCATGCTGTTTGGTCCTCTCAGTCGCTGCTTTCTGCATCTCTAAGATGTGGCTGTTCCAGAAACTAGATGGCAGACCATGCCTTGAAGGCTTGACTTAAACTCTAATGCCCCAGTCAACTCCTGCAGATTCTTTCCTGTTAGAGATATGATTTTCATCACACACACTGCGTGATTAGTATTTGTAGAGCAGTGATTTCCAACCTTTTTGTCTCATGGCACACATATATTAATTA